>NW_022170509.1:1319151-1649466 GCF_008802855.1 Photinus pyralis | reverse complement strand
GATGCAGTATTTTTTTCTCTAAAAGAAACATATTTAGACTTTTGCTCTAAAATAATTAGGGGAGCTAGTAATTGACTATAAAGAAATTACCATTGAAATCCTTATGCTGCGTCGCGCTGGGCACCACCCGGTATATGGTTGGAAAGAAAAAAAAACATGTATCAAACTATGAGCATTGAATTTATAAGTTATAAATTCAATGCTATGAGTAAAAATCCAATACGGCATCCATGCATTTACAATGATGAAGTTGATGACAATATCTCGAAAACCGCCATTTTGAAAAATTTTTTCTGCGTGCATTGAATTTATCCCATCGAATCTTGCAACTTTTACTCTTTGTTACTAAAATATCTGAACTTTTTAAAAAATAACGATTTTCACTTTTTTTCAAAATATCGCATCGAAATATCCCTCCGCATCAAAAACTACACAATTTTGCCAATTTAACTGAATCTGTAAGTATAGGTAATAATAACAAAGATAGATATTATCTTACTCAATTTTAGACACCCTATATAGAACTACTTTAGGTAAAAAATTAGTTTGTGTAAATAAGAGTATAGTACCTAAATAAGCGATCATTAGATATATATTCATAAATTACAAGATCGTATAATGTTAGAGGATTCCATATTACGATAGCACGGAACATATGAGGCGCCGTTTGTGCCATAAATATATTTATAAAAATAATGGGGATATACAGAAATGAAAGCAATATATAATATAAATCTCATTAAACTATTAAAATATATCACACATTTCATATTATATATCAATGCCGAAAAGAAATAATTCACATCGCATTTTTATCCCTATCCGCTTTTATTTCCATCACCGCAGTTTAAAAATATCCATCAAATAGCGTGTGCCAAAATGTAATGTTGGTTGCGGTCGGTAGCCGCAGTTTCTATATTCAGCGGCGCGATGTGGTTCGCGCAATCAGCTGTTGGTTGTCTTGATGATTTTTGCGTTTTGTTTTCGTCAACCATAGTAAGGCAGTAACAGGTGAAAAAAGTGCAACATTTAATTAATTCGCAATCCTTAGACATTCAGGTAAGTTTTTCTAGCTAGTTTACCCGTCGACATGTAGCTGTAACCTTTATTTATTGGGCACCTTATCATCGTTTATTTATTTTGTTCTCTGCATGTTCCTATTTACCTTCATTGCAATAGACCTTTTCGAAAGTTCAATCCACTGTACTTTGATCCGTCGCACAGATGGCCTCAACATTATTAAAACTGCAATTAGGATTAACCATTTACATCTTGTCAAGAAAACGTTTTCGTTTACTCTTAGAGTTAATGCCGATTCTCACACTACAGTGCAAGGCAACGGCTCTGCATGTGACGTACCAAATTCGTTATCGTTGTTTTAAATAAATGCATTTGAGTTGCCGAGACGAAGACTACTTAATGTTAATACTTTACTTTAAATGCATTTAAAACAATAACGAATTTGGCACGGCACATGCAGAGCCGTTGCCTTGCCCATGCCTTGCACTGTAGTGAGAATCGGCCGTAAGGTAAGGATTGCAAAACAATGCTGAGTAAGGTTTGTTCGTTGGTTGGCACGATTACGTGTTCATGGGCGTAACAACAAATGCATTGTTATTAGGTATTTCTCTCAGCAGTTCTATGAGGATTTAAAACAACTCAAATTCCATCAACCAACAAACCTTTAATCCGGTTAAATGTTTGAAGGGGGTATTATACACACCTTAACGCAATTAATAAGTGTTTTTATAAGTTTGTTGATTGATATTTTCTAAATGCATTTGTGTTGTTGCTAAACGGCTTCCTCTCTTTCTTAAAGCTACTTGATAAATTCCCAATGGGCAAACTATTTTATTAACAATTTTTTACTGTATACTGTAATAATTTTTAAATTATTGTCTGCAACAGACTGGAAACAGATCATTCGCAAGTCAACGACAGGTTCCTATTGACAATGGGTAGTGGAGCTGAAATAAAAGATTTGTTGACGGAGATACTAACAAGCTCAGAATTCTGTAATGTGATCAATAATGCTCTTTCAAGTCGTTTGACCACCACTCCTGCAATTAGTCCTACTGTTCAAGTGCCGACACTGCCTGGACGAAATACTTCCGAAACACCACCATCGTCAAGAATGTCCATGATATCCTCGAGAATTCACGAAATGTTCCCCAGTATTCCGAGGGCACGACATAGTAGAAGCCAAAGTCGAAATTCATCTCGTGGGTTGACTCCTTTTGAAAAAGAAGTCTTCCTTATAAAGAGAAAATCTTGTGAAGAAACACTCAAACGAAATGAAAAATTTGATGCTTTCAAAGACGGTAGGTATTAATCGAGGTATTAATAGTCTCAAAGGACTTATCCGTGCAACACAATTTAGTTAAATTTACTTTTTCTTTACAAAAACCTGCTCATTTTTTTAAATATTATTATTAAATAAATTAATGGGACATATTGTATTGCTTTAAGACATGCATTACTTACTAATCAGACAGTTATTTATAAATAGAATTGCTCTATATGTATTTAATTATTAAATTAAATTGTTCATATTGTTTTTGTTAACATCACGACACAATATATTGTGTAAAATTAGAAGAATACTATAACATGAAAATTGGTCTAAAAATGTTTATAGGCGGATATTTTTTAAACCAATCCTCAGAGGTATTGTTTCCTACTGTTCTCAATTTACAACTTATACTCAATAGCCTAGTTCGTTTGTCTGATCAAAGTTGCTCCAAGCAAGTAGAGTAGGTAATCACCGTTTGTTTTGAGCACAAAACAAAAGCCGATTTGCTTTATTTGCTTGGAAGACAATCAAACAAACCTACTAATTTACTTTGCTATATTATTTTTTAGGTTATGCTAAACCAGCTGTCAAACTGTACACTCAGTGGAAGGTTGGTGAAATCAAACAACATCTGAGAGAAGTTTTTCAAAGTGTTCTCACCAACACTGACTTTGATTTCCTCATGCCAGTTAGTGGCTATTTGTCAAAAATAGACATGGAAGATTTAAATGGGGCTCGATTAAAAGCTCTACTTCGTCAAAAACCGCTGTATTTGCGACCTCACGTTGATCTTGTACAAGACGACAATGATGGTAAGAAAGGAAAATTTCTTGCATATGTTTTTATTTTTTGTTAATATGTTCCAGAAGGGACATTTGAAGAAACGGATTATACAATGAATGACCTTGAGGAGTTTCCAGACATAAGATCATTAGATGACCATACACAGAATGTGAATAGTTTCACACTAGAATTACAGGCATTACATAATAAAATCACAGAGAGTGTCACATATTTTAATGTGAACAGAGAGGACATCTTCTTAACATGCAAGCTTGCCCTACAAAGAAAAAGCTTTAATCCTTTCAACCGACTGTCTGTCAATTTTGTCGATTCTGACGAGAACACAGAAGGCGCAATTGATGGTGGGGGTCCTAGCGCTGAAATGTTTAGATTATGTATGTCATATTTCCTCACAAGTTGCTTGTTTGACGGCAATAATGAGTCAAAAAATTTGACATATTGCATAGAACAGCTACAGGCAAATAATTATTACTACTGTGGGCAAATAATAGGCATGTCAATACTACATGGTTTTGGTGGACCCAACTTTATATCTCAAGCATTGTTTGATTTTTTATTGTATGGAATTGATGGAATGGCCCCTAATATAGATGATGTGCCTGAAGGGACATTGAAAACAATTTTACATACAATGCACGACTGTAATGATGTTGTTGATCTGCAAAATATTATTTTGGATGAGGATATGATTTCCATATCCGGATGGTCATTCATAAGCGACATAACAGAAAAGGAAAAGCTTATTGCAGGTAGTTATTAGATATTAGTTTTCAGAAATCCTTTACAGATTATTTATAAGATGAGGAATAAAATTTTCGTCAAATTTAGTGACATTTACGTGTATTCTACTTAGGGCCGGTCTTTTCATCTCCTAATAAATCTATTTGTCAGATAACTATTAGACAACTATTGTATCAACAATGGTATCTATGGAATTTATTGGGAGAATAGTTATTAGGAGGTGAGAAGACTGGGCCTTAATGACACAATTTCCACCCATGAATCCGCCTATTTACTTAATATGACAGACAGAACAAGGTAATCCCATATCCGAATGAACGACATTCAAACCACTCGTGTCAAAATTCAAATGAAAACAATGTATTTGTTATGTTTCAGATGTCTGTAAATTTCATGTGGCTCTCAGAGTACGACCTGCACTGGAACAATTTGAAAGTGGCTTGAAGTCCTGTGAAATTCACCATTTGATAAATAAATATCCCTCTGATATGAAATCTCTTTTTTGTTTTACCGCAACCAAATTAACATTTAGCAAGATGAAGGAACTATTTTCCCCTGTGTTAAATCCACAAGGAAGTAATTTACGTTCGATAGAAAACAGAGTTCTAGGGAATTATTACAATTTTGTAGCAGATTGTGAAGGTTTGTTTTAATTAGGATTGCACAAATAAATTATTTGGAAATTTATGTTTCAGCGGACGATTTAGAAGTCTCCCTTCAAGACATACTTATCTTTACGACCGGATGCAGGACCATACCTCCGTTAGGATTTAAACAAACTCCCACAATTGAATTTCTCCATAACACCACCAAAATATACCCTGAAGCAAGCACCTGTGCCTTAGTTTTGAAATTGCCTGTTATACATACAAATTACGATGCATTTAAAGATAATATGATATTTGGTATTGGAAATGGCGCAGTGTTTGGTTTACAGTAATTATTTTAAGCATATAGAAGTTGGATTTTATTCTTAACGCATGGTGCAATATTTTGGAATATCGTGTAGTTTTGATTTGCAATATTGATTTAAAATATACAGAATTTGTTTTTTATTTTGAACATAAAGGTATTAATGTTCCAACAATATTTCACGAATTTTCAGATAATGACTTATGCCACATTGGCCATCATCAGACATAACATCGGGGATGCTCACATTTATTCTGTGCATCTGTTGATCTGATAAATGTAATTCGAATTCGGGTACGACCACACTATTGCTGGTTTCAATTTCTGGAGGAGGTCCCATTTCATCAAGTCCGTATAAATTTGGGTTTTCGAAGTATGCGTCATCTTCCATTCCAACAATATTTTCATAATGTTGTCCTTCCAAATGTGCTAGAGACCATAGTTGAAATGGAGACTTCGCTCTTGCTGAACTTAAACTATGATGGTTCCATTGGTTGACAAATTCCTCCAAACATTTTTCAATCCGTGGAAGGAAAACGTAATGTAGGCAAAATAAATCTATATCAGAATGCTCATCCAGATAATCGTTGTATGACATGAAAAGAAACAAATCTTTGAAATGCCGCGTCACTATTCGATTTACTTCAGCCCATAGTCTTTCTATCCGCTGGTTATGCACCGAACGCCCAACAATAAAACTACCCCTATCAATACCTCTTTCGTTCAACATAAATTGGGCTACATGTATATTTTCAACCCCTCTATCACCTCTCACACGACTTGGAATCCCAAATAAATTTGTACCATGTTTGAACAATTCTAACACACTTGCCGCCTTATTATTAGTAAGGCATCTGAGGTATATCAAAAGGCGACTGTATCCATCTATACATCCATGGTAAACTAATCTATATGAAATAAGTTTATGATTTGAATCAATATGCCTAAAAGTGTAAATTAATTTTTTCTATAAACAACTTACAAAATTACCATAAATAATTAGCTCCTTTAACTTGATATATACGCCGCTGAATTGTGGTACGTCGACGCAATGCACGACCCAAGTGATCAAGGGCATGTAATTGTTCTCGGACTCGCCATCTTGCAACGCTAACTTTTCGAGCTCTCAAACTTCCCAACACATATTCCTCGCCTGCATTTGGCGTTTGAGTTAAAATTTCCTGAATTAATACTGCTAAGTCTTCGTTAGAAATGTTAGCTTCAATATTTTCAAAGGACCATTCTGCCTTCTTCCTATACAAGGTCCGCCTTGATATTTTAAGAGCTTTTGATATCCCAGACCAAGACATGCCCAAATTTCTCAAGAACGCTACCTGGTCATATTGAATATCATAGCTTGGTCTGCCTACAGATTGTGTAGGTAGGAGACTTAGTTGGAATGATGGCCAGTCAGGTAAACCACAGCCTAAAAATTTACTCCCCATTAGAATGGAACCCATCATTACTTGTTACTCCACCTTCCAGTTTATTTTCCACTATCTGAAGTAAAGTCCAAATTAATGTATATACTCTGCAGAGCTTGGCATGTAGTTCAGGAACATTTTCACAAGCACTGACCAGGACACTAAAAGCATGGCAATGGTTTTCCATTTTGAGACCACCTTCTTCTAATAGCCTGACATCATGATTGTTGTGCATTAATAAGTAGTCCAGTTGATCAACATCCACAATTATTTCTTCAAAATAATGTTGAATTTCCATAGTCGGACTGAAACATTGACAATTTTCAACAAAATTTTCGAAAAGGTCTATTGCAATGACGTAAATAGGAACATGCAGAGAACAAAATAAATAAATGATGATAAGGTGCCCAATAAATAAAGGTTACAGGCTACAGCTACATGTCGACGGGTAAACTAGCTAGAAAAACTTACCTGAATGTCTAAGGATTGCGAATTAAAATTATTCTAATTAAATGTTGCACTTTTTTCACCTGTTACTGCCAGTTGACGAAAACAACCGCAAAAATCATCAAGACAACCAACAGCTGATTGCGCGAATCACATCGCGCCGCTGAATATAGAAACTGCGGCTACCGACCGCAACCAACATTACATTTTGGCACACGCTATTTGATGGATATTTTTAAACTGCGGTGATGGAAATAAAAGCGGATAGGGATAAAAATGCGATGTGAATTATTTCTTTTCGGCATTGATATATAATATGAAATGTGTGATATATTTTAATAGTTTAATGAGATTTATATTATATATTGCTTTCATTTCTGTATATCCCCATTATTTTTATAAATATATTTATGGCACAAACGGCGCCTCATAGGTACCTATCTACCTATGCACCAATAATAAATAGGTTTTTACATTAACTTTGAGATAAACTAAATATGGTAATAAAAATATCCAACAGTTTTATTCGAAAATACGTGGAGATCAAAAATGATTAACCGTAAAGAATCGATTTTAAAGAATTCTACATGGTGCAGTATGTACGGCAACGACAAAATTATAATGGTCCTTCGATGCTTAAAATGATAACCATACCTTTCTAATTACAATAAAATATCGATTGTTGAAAACCTCATCTAGAACAGAATTGTTTCCGTTCTCGATTTATCGTATAATCTAGACCAGGTTAGGTACATAGAACGACATAAGAATTTGATTTTATGATTTCTTTGGAAACTTTTTGGTAATTTGTAATTTTTTCATATTTGCGACCGTTGTCGAGAAATAAAAATACAATTTTCGGTAGGCACCTACTTAGCCAAATGAATGTATAATTTTTAAAATGACCTTAGCTTTATTTGGATAATCTCTTGATTTTATTTAGAGTCTTGACAGTTCGCATTTGAAATTGTATCTTGTGTTATATACAAATTACAGGTTTAATTTATAAAGTGTACGGTGAAGTTATAACATCCTGTAGATCAGTAACGAAACGTTTGCGGAACTATGAATGTTTATATAAACTTTTAGTCATAAAATAAACCAAGAATTAGCCCCTTCCGTATTTGCATCACATTTAGGAATACCTTATGCAATTATACGTACATTGCGAAAATCAGGTAAAGTACCGATGAAGTAACCGATCTCGATAAGGGGAGGTGGATGGTGTTTGGTAGAAATCAATTCTTTTCGTTGAGACTTTTCATTAGAATACCTACCATGGATAAAATTACTTTCCAAAAAAATGCGCAAAAAACTGTTAAGTAATCAATAAATCGATTTAATTCAATCAAACGCCATACTATAACAAAGTTTGGGTTTTCAATTCGGTAGTGTGTCTTTTCATTTCTATTGATAGCCTGATACATAAATATAGAATAAGGATCCTACCAACGGTAAGTACATAGGTATAAATGAATATAAAGTATAATTGTGTTTTATATATTATATAGGAAGTAGGTGGGTATTTCTGTGTAATACGAGTGCAACATGTATCTCCACATGAACTTTACATATCATTGGACGATGTTATAATTTATTATGTAGATAAGAGTGAAGGTGTGAACCTTTAATTATTAGAATTTGCGTTCCTAATTTTCAGGAAAACGAAACGCCAAAAAAAGTTTTGGTTTTCATTGGCGTAATGTAGGTGAGTAAACTTACATATTGAAGTTTTTTTGAAAAAAAGCGGTTTTTTGACTGTAATTCCCAAACCAATTGAAATTTTTTTTTCAAAATTGTTCATTTTGTGTAGAATTATATTAGTTTACTACACTATAAATTTCAACAAATTCGGTTCACTGGTTCGCCTGAAAATTAGGCACGCAGTATCTCCATAACGTTATAAATGCAGACTCCAACCTTAAAGCACGCGCAACGAGTTGTAGGGCACGACGCAAAGCGGAGTGCCTTTAACGTTGCAAGTGCTTTAAAGATCAATTATACACGTGTATCTTATAGTATTTTTTATTATACCTGCAGTATAATTTAAAAATAGGAAATACAATGAAGTCATATTGACGTTATACTCGAATACATGTCTAATTAAGTGGGCTGGGTGTTCGTAATTTCACGATTGCCATGGAAATGTCACTTGACGTTTGCTTATAAAAATCATCGTCTTTGTGAATTAAACGATTTCCGTTGAAAAAGATAATACACCGTCCATTAAATCGATTGTTGTAAAATCTAAACAATTAACGTTGGTAGGTGTAAAATCCAAATCCAGTAAAGCCTATTATAAAGAATATGAAAAGTTGTTTCCATGGATTGAATAGGAAGTTACTTACGAATAAAGTCTTAAATGCATCCATAATGCTGGCATATATGAAGGAAATGTCAAAGGTATTTAAATCTTCTATATTTTGCTGCATTCATTCAAAACTTTAAAGCAATGCTGCGATTAAAAAGTGGAACAGATTTGGAAGCATACCCTAAATTACGCGCGTTTGTGAAAGCTTCAACCAAAGGATAGGTACAAAAGCCAAAGAAATGTTCTGCATTTACAGAAAGCGACCTAAGAGGATTTTTTATTTCATCCAGATGACAGTTTCAAAAGTCATACTTGAAGTATCGTTACTTAGCAACTTTAAAGCACGTGTGTTTTAAAGGCCTTTTTTCGCACGCATTTGAGTGTCTAAAACGGAGATTGTGATTCAGGTATAATAAAATCATTTATTTATACTTGGATTTACAAAAACGTAAACACATTTAAAATTGTTAGATTTTTAACACAATTTTGAATTCTGATGCATTTCTGGTGTGTAAATATGGACAGTTATTGAAACAATCATATTGAAATTAATAACACTCACATTGACTAAATTAACACACAACCTTTAACTTTTTTCATTCATTATCATCACTTGACAGTTCTTCGTAAAATACACTGATCAGCTTCATCAAAATCGATCTTGTTTGTTGGCTCCACGTGACGTTTTTTCTTAGGAGATTTTAACTTGGAGGGCCCAGCTTCATCCGATTCTTTGCGAATTTGTTTTATAAAACTAACTGACTTCCCAACTGCAGCGGCAGCTAACTCGGTTGCCTTTTCTAAAGGGAAACTCCAACGACCTGCATCTTTTTAATTATTAATTATAGACGCTGTATTACCACAGATTTAAACACTCCAGATAGCTCATGGCATAGGAAAAATAGTTGCGCGGTAAAGGATTCAAGCAGGTATTGCCCTGCCTCTATGTGTGATTTCAGTAACTATTAATTTTGCAGGTATAAGTAGTTTGCGTCATTACTTATACAAATGGCATCTATACATGTTTTAAAGTGTCACCTATAAACGCTTCTTTCAAACATTTTAGATAATATTGTAGTGAGACATGTGTCTTTGATATCATGAATTAATTTCGATATCATTCGCATATACGTATACAGTGTGTCCCAGATCGGTTGGGATTGCATGGGTAACTTTGTTATTATTAAGGATAGAGAATTGGTTAAATGGGCAATGTTTTGCAGTTTTAGATGCTTATTTAAAATTTCCTTTTGGAAATTCAAAATGTCGCATAGGTTCGACGTAAATTATTTTATTATACCATGGGTATTACCATGTTTCCTGCTGACTACGCAAAAAATGTGTGGTGTTACGCAAACACGAAGTAATAATATGAGCGAGAACGCAAACAAGTTAAAGAAGAGGTAAGGGTTCCACATACTAAAAATGAATATTGCTGATTGTACCTATTATAATAATTCGTTCCGATCAGCTGTTTGCATGTTGTTTAATTTTTAATTCACAGATATGTCTTTATTTGTACGTTATGTGGAAAGACATTTACTAAACATAAAACAGTCAATATAAGTAGACACACTGTAGTGTACTTAACCCCCCAGGTTCTATGCTAACTTCACACAAGGTTGTTTTATTAGACACACTACAAGACACGGAAATAAAGTCCACCCGGCAACGTTTAAAAATGGCCACCCGGAAAAAGTGACCATTCCCTCCAAAACTAAACAAGATCCCGCTTAAATTTGAAAAGTGAAACATCCAAGGCACGGCCCCCTTACGTTAGTTGTAGACATAAATTTGTATTGTAACCGACTTTCACCATGTACTTGTCCTGAACTATCATATACAGAAACACAGAAATATTTAGGTATAATATTGGATAATAAATTAACATGGAAGAGTCATATTAACTACCTAAAATCTAGACTATATTCAATAGCAAGGAAAATTTATATATTAAAAGCATCACTTACCTGTCATGCGTTAAAAACAATTTACTATGCTTATATGCATTCCCATATTAGTTAAGGTGTATGTTGTTGGGGAGCGGCTGCCCATAGTATCCGTTCTCCTATAGAAAAACTACAAAAAATGGCGATACGATCAATATGTCAAAAAAGTAGAATGACACCATCTCTTCCACTTTTTATACACCAGAAAATTATGCCATTAAAGTATTTGTATCTGTTTAAGGTTCTTCGGCAATTTTTTAATATTAGCAACTGTCATGGATCACAAAGAATAAATCAGCTCGTAACAACCAGAAGCATGACCAGGCAATATAAAAAATTGCCAAAAATAAATAAAACCCTATTTCAACGATCGCCGTTATATCTTGGACCAAAATTGTATAATGTTTTACCGAGTAATTTTATAATGTTTTACCGAGTAATTTAAAAATGTAAGATTAACAAAAAAATCTATTCCAAAATATTCAAAAGGGATGATGACTCAAACGACCTTCTGGACAGTATTATAATAATTGCCTTGCATAACTAAGTCACGTTTGCTGTAAATTAGAACAAAAAATGATTAAAAAAAAAAAAAAAAAATAAAAAAAAAAAACTAAAGTACACCTTTAACTCGGGCTGTATGCTTAGTGCATAGAGAATCCATTTCCCTATTAAATTTCTTTTTTGATGCTTAAAAAAAAAAAAAAAAAAAAAAAAAAAAAAATTCACCTTCTTTCTTCTCTTTTCTACTCTTGTTTTTTCCTGTAGATATCTTAAAAAGAAGATTTTTGTTTTTTTTTTTGTTTTTTTTTGTTTTACTCTCATGTAGTGAATGCTCATGTACTTATATCATTTTGTATGGGAATAAAGTCAATTATTATTATTATAACGCTTTGACTTGAAGCACAGTAGGGAAGGAACGTTAACAATAACGTTAAATAAAATACTGAAATTGTGAAAAGTTTGTTTAATAATGATCGTAATTATTAAGATTGTGAAACCCCCGGAAATTTAGTAAGAAACGTAAGAAAAACCTTGCAGTTTGATTAATAGAGTCTAAAAGTTAATTAACAAAATATTTTGTTAAAGTTTAAGCAGTAGTTAACAAAGATGCATATATATATATATATATATATATATGTTTTTTCCTATGAAAGAAAGGGGACTGATAATATCCTATCAAGGGCAATGCTGCGCGTTGAAGCATGGGGCGGCCATATTTTCGGAGCCAAAGATTTTTTAATTTCCATTTTCGTGATTATACGATCCTTAAGTCTCGAAATGTGAGATTAAAAACATTCTTGGACAATGGTACATTGTAGTGCACGGAAGTGATAGCAAAAAAACACACGAAAGTACCTGCACAGGTATAAATTATAGGTTAGTTTTCGGTGAAATAACAAACAAATGTGGGCTTCACTTTACGATCATTATCGCTCCTCACTCTTTCCTTCTCTAAGGTTTTTTCTAATTTTCTTCTACTTCCAGTTGCATGGAAGCTTTGGTGAAACCTAGCTGCAATGTAGAGCGCCGAGTCTGGACTGGTTTGTCCTGGCCGGATCGGATCTGGTGGCCAGATCGACTCCGCTTCCAATGTAGGAGTAGCCTTAAGGGGCAAGTGTGAACACCTAACCCTAACAGGTTAAAAGAATTCTAAAATTGTTGCTTCATGTACGCTTTCCAAATGTGTTTTATTTGAAAAGGGAGCCTTTTTTCCGTGTGTAAACCGAGGTGTAAACATACCTTTGAGAAGTTGATAAAGATTTAGAAGTAGGTACCTATAGTAGTAATACCTATTATATAGTACCCAAAGTCAACTTTATGAAAATATGTCACACTTGGAACAATAATAATAACAATAATAAAGTCTCACTGCATACTTAAAAGATTATTATTACAAGAATGAAGTCGAGTTATATACAATACAGTAAGCCTAAGTAACACAATTAAGAACTAAAGCTATTATCACACAATACCTTTTTTCTGTTACAATGTGGTAGAAGAGAGAGATTAAACGTGTAGGTAGTTTCATAAAAATGTGAAATAATGGGTCATTACTCATTTGTCAGTGCAAGTGTTTAAAGTGAAGATACTCTTAAAATTAATGTCACACAGTGTCGACTGAAACATTAATACGAAACACGCCATGAGGATCTAATAAACTGGCTCTGATATTTTCCTCAAATTTAGTACGTATGTCAGAGAACTCCATTATATTCTTTGGTTTGCATTCAATCCAAAAACGATCAAATTCATAAAATAAATAGCAATAAAATTGATGAAAATGGTGAATATTAGGTAAACTCTTACACGTATTATAAAAATATGTCTTTGCATTTCCATCTCTAAGCAAACACCACGCCATGCTGGTAATATTTATGCCTACAATTGCAAATGCGTAGCCATAATGAGGGTGTAAAGAATGTGAAAGTACATGCGATGCTGGACCCTTAAACTCCTCGGCGAAGAATAATAAATTTTCCAAACCCAACAATCCCATTCCACGAAAGTCTGTCTTTGGATCATCACCTTGAAATCCAATATCTTGCCATTGTTTGGAAACTCTTGAAGTCAACACCTCATCAGGCTTCAAATTATTCCATAGCTCGTATAATTTCCTTTCGTGATCTAGGTTATCTGCATCATAGGATGTAGTACGTAACGTTTCGACTTCTGTCATTAACTGGCGATAGCCCCAAATTTGTTCGACACATCTACTAAAGCTTTTCACAAATTGTAAATGCACTTGTGGATTTATTTGCTTGACCCATAAAACTGTACGTGTTGCACCTTCTAAAATTTCCCTTTCATTTGATGCGGTAAACCTTTGATTGTCACAAACGTCATTTAAATGGTTAACTAACAACTTGATTTGTGGACATCTCGACAAGTTTAATGAATTTTCCACACCTTTTATACGGACCGAACCGTGCTTTTCACCATAACATATTCTTTGAAGTTCACATAATCCTGTTGTTTTACGTAAAAACCATTTAATCAGAGGACGGATATAATACGATATGTACATCCATATTGAATACATATTTACTTATTCATTCCGTCATACATGGATTATTTTTGGAAATTCCCCTGATTAGGTTCGAATAGTCACAGTCCACAAACCTAAAACTTTACTTTTAGCTTCGAAACGGAGAATACCAAGAGGGCCTTAAGAAATGCACAGGTTATGTAGTAATACGATGTGCAAATTTTTCAAAAAATTAACCATTATAGATTCCACAACGTTTTGTTAAATTAAAAAGATTGCAATGTGGACTTGAGGAGACATGGAACAAAATGTAAATAAAGGAAAGAGTGCAGAGTGGGAAATTCACATTCGATTCGATTTTGAATGACGTCAATCACATCAGGAATGAGATTAGACCACAGAATATAGACAATAGACTATCGTTGAGTATTGTATTGTATATTCTATGGTTATTGAATAAACAAAGATGTGGCATAGAAACGTAGGTCTATTTGGCACAGTGACAGAACAGAACACCCCTGCAGAAAATCTGTACTATGACAAACAATTATCGCCTAATACCTCCTTTAAGGCTTAGAATGCAGGGTGTAGCACCTAAGAAGACCCCTATGATCATAATTCCTTTACCATAAAAGATACCAAAAAAAGAGCAAAGTTGTACGCAATTACCAATGAATAAAGAATACCAGGAAGGAGAATATCAACAATATACGTGCGACCGCGATGGCTTTTGCAAATGGCGGACAGTAGTTTCCTGTTCCAGTGGCGTACCTACCTTACAGTTGTAGAAGGATACAATTATAAAGAATTTTACACGAAAACAATCTAAACTCCCATGCGTCTACTCCGCCTATGACTTTTGTTTAACTAACATCAAACTACATTCCGATAAAAAATTTGTAAATTTAAATGTACTATATAAAAATAATATTGGTATCAATACTTACACATGAAATGTAATTCCCAAAGTGTTATTTTTTTCTGTTTTGGAGCAACCACAAGCACAACAACTAACCATTCTTTTTATGTCACTGCAACAGCCACAACAAAAATGACTCATAAGTGGCTTTTGCAAATGGCCGACTTCCATCGCACTCTCTCTCGTGTACAGTACAGAGACATGGAGAGACCATGTTCTCTGGTACAGTACAACCATATATATAAGAGAAGTATATGGATAACATATATATAAGAGAAGTATATGGATAACCGCCTATGATTGCAATGTGCAAATTGTTCGCCATAAAAGAGAGCTGCCCTATTCCTTAGTTCTCAACTCTGTATTTATGCGCAAACTCCCCAAGTAAATATTTACTTCTCTCCGCCTACTTTTAAGTAGCGCCAATTTCAAATTTCATAACCTATAACTCGAAAATAGGGTTAAAATTTTATTAAACCATTATTGTGTGCAATTACCATATGTAAACACAACCACGCACCATTCGGAAACTTCACCCAGACTTCTATTCGCTTCATGCAGGTTCATATTCACCACATTGGCCCCATTCCACCTGCCGACTCCTATCACTATTGTCTGATCCTGTGATGTCTTTAGATAAGTATACTAGCTGGCCGAGGCCCACCCTCCCAAGACCAATCGCCGCCGAAGCGTTTCTTACCTGTTGACTATATCGCTTCGATTCCCCTACTAGCATCTTCACCGATCAGCGACGACAATTTGAATCTTCCCTTTTTTGTGCCCTCAACATTGTTTTCGGCACACAAGGATTCGGGACCTGCAGTCAATGGCCTACTTGAATGATTTCACTGCCAACTCAAATCAGCGCTCACGTGCCACCCAGTGCGTTCTGGTTCAAGGTACTCCGTATCGTTCTGCTTGGAAACTGTAGCATTTTCACGGAGAACTTTCGAGCTTCCTCAGCGGAGTTTGTTTACGGTTACACCCTTCAACTTCGAAGGCAAACTTTGTAACGATTTAGAAACTTAAATTGCAATTGAAATAATATACCTATAGGGATTATATCTTGAATATAACATGAAATTGGATAAGTTCGCATCAGCTATAATATAAAGTGATAGGTACATTACCAATGTTCAAAGAAACACAATTAAATTAAAGACATTTACTGATTTTAAAATAAAATTAACATTGTCGAGTTGGAAATCTTTTAGGTGTTAAGTGACCCCCATATAACTTCGCCCCCATCATGCTTGCGTGCATCCAAATCAATGCAGTCATAGCGGTTAAAATGACGAGAACACAACCTTGTTTTTACATCATCGAATTCCGATAGTTCACATGCTTGCAGTCACCGATTCTTGTTGCTTTTTTCACCTGGGAATCTAATAACAAGTATGGCATAAATGAATTGCAGATAATTGCATTGTAACTTACTTGTGCCATGAAACCGAAGAATCCACTTTCCCACAAGTACCTGCATTTCTTTATAATGAACACACTAAAATTGCCAAACATTAGGTATTCCTTTACAATTAATGTGTATCACTTACGTATACTGATTTATATAACTACGAAAGGCTTCTTTACTATTAAAATTAAACAAAAGTTCAATAACTCATAAACAAAACAAACAATTTAACCTCAATCCGTTATGTCAAACTGGAGTAAATTCTTGGTAAATAACACTACATAATAACAGGCAAGCGCATTAGCGCCTAGTTCCCAACTAATGACAGAAGTATATTTCCATCCACTAACGTTGGCGATAGGCGTGTCCACTCGTTTATCCATATACTTCTCTTATATATATGACTTTACCCCATATATATTCATATATATGCTTTACCCCTCTTATATATATGGTTATACCCATATAAATAAGAGAAGTATATGGATAAACGAGTGGACACGCCTATCGCCAACGTTAGTGGATGGAAATATACTTCTGTCATTAGTTGGGAACTAGGCGCTAATGCGTTTGCCTGTTATTATAT
The DNA here is from genome assembly GCF_008802855.1 of Photinus pyralis. Classification (NCBI taxonomy): domain Eukaryota; kingdom Metazoa; phylum Arthropoda; class Insecta; order Coleoptera; family Lampyridae; genus Photinus; species Photinus pyralis. The sequence goes on along the minus strand of NW_022170509.1, from coordinate 1,632,680 downwards.
GTAGTGTTATTTACCAAGCATTTACTCCAGTTTGACATAACGGATTGAGGTTAAATTGTTTGTTTTGTTTATGAGTTATTGAACTTTTGTTTAATTTTAATTTTAATAGTAAAGAAGCCTTTCGTAGTTATATAAATCAGTATACGTAAGTGATACACAATAATTGTAAAGGAATACCTAATGTTTGGCAATTTTAGTGTGTTCATTATTAGAAATAAAGAAATGCAGGTACTTGTGGGAAAGTGGATTCTTCGGTTTCATGGCACAAGTAAGTTACAATGCAATTATCTGCAATCAATTCATTTATGCCATACTTGTTATTAGATTCCCAAGTGAAAAAGCAACAAGAATCGGTGACTGCAAGCATGTGAACTATCGGAATTCGATGATGTAAAAACAAGGTTGTGTTCTCGTCATTTTAACCGCTATGACTGCATTGATTTGGATGCACACAAGCATGATGGGGGCACGAAGTTATATGGGGGTCACTTAACACCTGAAAGATTTCCAACTCGACAATGTTAATTTTATTTTAAAATCAGTAAATGTCTTTAATTTAATTGTTTCTTTGAACATTGGTAATGTATCACTTTATATTATAGCTGATTCGAACTTATCCAATTTCATGTTGCAAGATATAATCCCTACAGGTATATTATTTCAATTGCAATTTAAGTTTCTAAATCGTTACAAAGTTTGCCTTCGAAGTTGAAGGGTGTAACCGTAAACAAACTCCGCTGAGGAAGCTCGAAAGTTCTCCGTGAAAATGCTACAGTTTCCAAGCAGAACGATACGGAGTACCTTGAACCAGAACGCACTGGGTGGCACGTGAGCGCTGATTTGAGTTGGCAGTGAAATCATTCAAGTAGGCCATTGACTGCAGGTCCCGAATCCTTGTGTGTCGAAAACAATGTTGAGGGCACAAAAAAGGGAAGATTCAAATTGTCGTCGCTGATCGGTGAAGATGCTAGTAGGGGAATCGAAGCGATATAGTCAACAGAGGTAAGAAACGCTTCGGCGGCGATTGGTCTTGGGAGGGTGGGCCTCGGCCAGCTAGTATACTTATCTAAAGACATCACAGGATCAGACAATAGTGATAGGAGTCGGCAGGTGGAATGGGGCCAATGTGGTGAATATGAATCTGCATGAAGCGAATAGAAGTCTGGGTGAAGTTTCCGGATGGTGCGTGGTTGTGTTTACATATGGTAATTGCACACAATAATGGTTTAATAAAATTTTAACCCTATTTTCGAGTTATAGGTTATGAAATTTGAAGTTGGCGCTACTTAAAAGTAGGCGGAGAGAAGTAAATATTTACTTGGGGAGTTTGCGCATAAATACAGAGTTGAGGACTAAGGAATAGGGCAGCTCTCTTTTATGGCGAACAATTTGCACATTGCAATCATAGGCGGTTATCCATATACTTCTCTTCTTCTCTTATATATATGGGAAGTACCCAAGGAAGTACCTACTTGTACTAACTAGTAACTGCCAACTTAAGAGATGAGTTACCAAAAAAAAACGACTATAATCACTGTCTTTGTACAACCGTTTTCGGCCGAAAACAGTTGTACAAAATCATCAGAAAAAAATAATTGGCACAACTATTTTGTAACTACTTTAATAAGCATCAAAAAACAATTCTTACTTGTTAGTTCGCCGTGAGGTTGTATCCCATTACCATGAACAAACCTACTAAACTAATCAGTGATCACTTGATCAGTAATCTTACTTAAAAACTGCTACAATCAAACCGGGAAGCAATTGGTTCTAAACATTCTGCCAATAATGAAGAAATAGTATAATATGTATTATACAGTGTGTTCCAAATCGCGTGGGATTACACGGGTAATATTAAAGATAGAGAATTGGTTAAATGCACAATGTTTTGCAGTTTTATAATGGCCATTATTAGTGAAACGCACTTTAAGACACTACTTTACGCAACGTATTGCCATTTATGCTATGACACCCCTTTATTATTTTTATTCTAGTTGTAGCCATTTCCATACTTTATTCTTTAATGTACAATGTACAAAATTCGTGAATTGTAACCTGGGCAGCCAGTTTGTTGGTGGGTACCATAAACCAACCGTTTCTGCGAAACATACGTCGTCTAGAAAATCCTCTAAGAAAGTTTATTGGAAAATGTAAATAATGGTAAGCAGTTAAAGTTCCATCGAAGATTGCCGGTCCAATTGCCTAATAATTACAAGCGAAAACTTACGAGCTCTTCATCATTATTCATTAAGAAGCGTTTGTTTTTACGAATCTCTAAACTAAAATTTCATGACAATCTAATTCACTTTAACTACCTACTTACTTGCTTAACTACGAGTATAGGTATATATCGTCAACTATATGACTTTTTTTCAAGCTAAGTTTATCCCAACGAAGTGAAGTGAAGCATCTGCTCTTTAAAACGAAATATTTACTATGTATACCGGATTACAAGTCTTTACTAGATATTTCGTATATCTCCGATTTATCCTTCATATCTACGGGGTCTTTTGTATTACCTAAAAATGTTTGTATACTAGGGAAGTACATGTACATTTTAAGACCCCTTCAGTTGGTACCACCGGAAAGACAAACTCCACGTTTTGTTTATGTTGGTTTAAGTATTTAAGTATGAGTCGGGTGTGTATTAAGTTAATTCCTGTCAATGTTATGTTAAGGGCTAAATGATGATGTTCCCTTGAACTGACATCAAAAATATTCGGATATCATCCCTCTGTGATTTTTTCCTGTGGGGATACATCAAAGATAAAAGTGTAGGTATATACCCCACCATCACCAGAAAGCATACTGAGATGCAATGCAGTAACGGATTAGGATTACCAATGCCATCGAAACAATCGATCAAGACACTCTTATGGCAGAGCTTGATTACAGGCTTGACAGTGAAGGGGTTCCCATACCGATGATTTATAATACTGCGATGAAATGTTGTTAAGTTTTTTTTTAAATGTAACCATTTTATTTCTTTGTATGATAAATAAAATTAGATTTTAGTACGTGAACATCATTTGTAATAACCCTGTATTTAAATTCTCTTACAATTTCCAGCGCCAGAGAGCTTTTTGTCTCGTCTGAGAAAACTCATATTTTTTAAAAGTCACGTCTGGTTAATTTTACCAAATGTATGGTGTATTGCCTAAGCTGGGACTCTCATAATTCTCAAACAAGCAAAATAGTGACAATTTCGTTGAATTTATTGTGGCTTCGTTTTGTGGTGGACCTATTTTGACCTGTACGTTGTGCCAATTCTAAGAAGTAGCCACTGGAAATATATTAATAACAGAATTGTAAATAATATCAAGAAATGTACATCATATAATATCAATCAAAGAGGATCTCGGTATTTTCTTCCTTGCGCTACGTAAATCACCCCTGAAAATGTTTAAATTGTAACTTCCAAATGTGATTATGTACATTATTAGAAATCTCTTGAAAAAATCTCCCAAAAATTGCAATTAAACGCTCGAATCTGCGACAACAGAGCCGTGCAAGAAACCCTGCAGTCAGTTACTGAAGGATGTAGGTACGTTTTAACACAATTAACATGTAATTCATAACATTTCTGTTTTCAAATCGAAAATATGGTACCTAGTCAAAATTTTTTTCGTCCATTTGTAGGTAACGTTTGAGCAAGGAATTTTGTGAATGCCAAATGGCAAATTTATCTCTTCAGGCTCGGTTTGTAATATGCTGTGGCCCTTTTTACCATCAACTGTCTGTACAATCTATAAAAAAAGAAAGTATCCCGTATATTTTAATTAAGGCACCAAATATGTAGTATCAGGACAAGATAAAAAATAAGCTTTCTAATGACGTTGGCATTAAAAAAATTCAAGATACCACTCAAAAACCATGTGAGGCAAAACAATTTTTAGCCTCAAAACATATGATATAATTTCAAATGAAAGCGTTCTATATCTCAAACGGTTTGAGCGTGAGAGCTTTGGTTCCATCTTTAATAGCGGCCATGTAGGTATAATACTTATTTATGTTTAATAATTATATAAAAATTTAGACTCTTGGGAGCAAATGACCATCTCGGTTCCCAAAAATAGAGATTAAATTTGGCAGTTTTGCTCCTGTAAGCGCAAAAAATTTTTGAGAATTAATATAATAACATGGTTTGAAAACATCAAATTGTCACATGGAATTTTATATAAGTATCAAATTAATTTATAGGTACTGGGAAGTTGCTAGTAAATTGATAATACTCAGTGAATTAGTTACCTATTTGTTAGATGACTAAAAATTAAAAGGGAACTGATCATAACTTAAAAACTTTAGATATGGAAATGGGTCTTAATGATAAGACAATGCAATTACCCCACTTTCAATACAAATCAGATCAAAAGTTAATGTCATCTGTTTCCGAGAATAAACTTCGCGGCAGTTTCGCACTCGTAAATAACTTCATTTCAAATTAAAGATGTAGGTATTTATAAACTGGTTAGGTGTGCATGTTAAAATTCTAATTTTGAACGATAGTCAAATGATTCGGGTCATGTTAATTGATAAGTAGTTCAAAAATTGCGTCCATTGTTTAAACTAAACGCATTAATGCAAATATTTCTCGATTCCCAGCACCTCTGGATAGATTACCTTGCGAGGATTATGTGTGTGAGTGTGTAACACAATCGACGACCTTGCCTACAGCGGCTTAATAATTATAAAACGTGGTGCCTACGTATCTATACGTAAAGGTATTATAGATACACCTGTTCGAAATAGCACGAGCGCGTAGCAAAGCAAAGAAGGTGCCATTAGTACTACTAATAACTATTAATACAGCAGCTACCTTTTAAAATCGGTAGCCGCCCTCTAAAGCCGCTAAATGTTTTATAGCCCTCAACAGCTATTGTGTTACGAGGTCGTAAAAACACCAGGTATTTGTATTATACACGATAGGTACGACCCAGAAACCTGTTGATTTCTTCTTTCCGCAAAGTGTTACTCAAGTCGAAACCTGTCAGACTGGCATTCCGTACGAAATATTTATTGGGTCTTCGATATTTTAACATACAGTTACGACTGATCAATTCCGTTCCCCGTTTTCAATACAAAATTATGTTCGGTATTGGATAGTGTTCATAAAAGTATATAAACTAAAACGCTTTTGCAAATGTGGCAAGAAGTTAGAACATCGAGTTAGAAACAAAAAAATTGCTCACTACTCTGCTTGACTGCAAGACTTTTGGTTGTTTTAGCACAGTTAAATTCTTTGTATATAGTTGTGGGAAAATCCCTACAATGGGGCAGTCCCTCGGGGTAGTGTTTTGGGCCGAATTTTATTTAATTCCAGTAAATTTAAGCCGCATGTTGGACAAATAAAAACATTAATCGGTAAAGATCTGAATTTTGGTATACACATTTATTGGGACTTTGTATTGAACATACTAAAAGTCCCTGTCAAAATCTGTTGCGCTCGAGACGCCATCTTGGAAAAACGGTACACTTTTCCAGTTTTTTGCCCATGTCTCGGCAACTATTACTGATACGAAGAAATAGTTTACCTACATGAAAAATATAGTTTACTAAATTTCCTATAAAAAAGAGTATTTACATTTTTTTTTATCTCCAATATTTTAGCTGTAATCTGACGTTGAATGCGTCAGAACGCGTTTAGGCCCCGTATCGTAGTTATAGAAGGAGGCCGTCTTTTTTATAACTACACCGAAAGCTGTAAAAGCACAAAAAAATGAACAGAATCGTCTTGCAATAAAGCATTCTAGCAATGACATAATGTTTCATGATACGACATCATGTTTTTTTTTCAAAAAGGTAAGCGAAAATGATTAAAATTGTTGGAGCCACGGAATGATTTCTGAAGCTGGAGAACGCCGTTCTCTGCATATAACGTGCCTGCTAGTGAGAGCTATTTAAACCGACATCGTTATCAGACCTACAGAAAATACGCATACAAGGGTCAGCCGAATCTAACCATTGTTACCCCCTACGGCTGCAGCGGTTCAGCAACACCACGTTTCGTATTAATCAGCAAGTTCAGAAATTCCGTGGATGTGAAAAATCTCCCGAACTGTGGAGTTGAAGGAGAGTCCACGATTTCCTTGACCCTGTTCGAACACTGAAGGCTCCCAATCCACACTCAATGCTCAACTGCTCACATTGAAGATGAAAGTTCTATTGAGAGAGAGAGTTTTATGAGAAACCTTTAAACGTGTCTCATACCAAGCTTGAGTGCGACGACTTCGCATATATAAGAAATACTGGAAGAATTTTCAATAAATTTAATGATTTGTAAAAAGTTGTAAAACATATCTGCGCAACTGTTTCCAGAACTCAGGATACTTGATTCCCTATTCGATGTCCGATTATAGCTAAAGTATTGGACATACAACAAAATGTAAATATGCTTTTTTATGGGCAATTTAATAAACTATATTTTTTATCTTAGCTATTTTTCCGTATCAATAATTGTTGCCGATATATAGGCAAGAAACTGAACAAGTGCTCCTTTTTTCCAAGATGGTGCCTCGAGCGCAACAGATTTTGACGGGGACTTTTAGTATGTCCAATGGGGAACACTAATGAACATGTGTAGCAAAATTCAGATCTTTACCGATTAATGTTTTTATTTTTTCTTATTTGACTGCGAACTAATTTCTCTAATTATTGTAGTGGCAATGAGAAAGTATATTTTAACTTAGAAAAAACGAAATTACGATCATATCATAAAAATCTAACAAGGCATATGACCACTTTTTTTTATCATTAATTCAGACGTGTGTATCTTTCACAGTTCCGGAAATCGTCGTGCTTTCATCTTGAAACACAGAGGTAATATGCAGAAGACTTCAGTTATACATTACATATATTATGTCATGTAGCATTAATAAATACGCAGACCTAGACTCTCAAACTCAAAACGCGAATAAATAAAATACTCCCCTCGCAGACCATTTGTAAAAGGTTCACAATCGAACAAATATTAGGCCCGGCGTACATCAGCCTCAAAGTAATCGGGACCCCGAGATTCTTTTCTATCAAGATAGTCAGAAAGAGGGAGTTATCGGATACCCTGCCCCATTACTTCTATTTGCCTATTTTGATAGGCTACAATCTCGGGGGCCCAATTGCTTTGCAGAGCGCATGTGCACCGGATCTTAATCGGCATAGATCTGCGCATACCACTAACGCCAAGGAACAAAAAAGAACGGTTTGGTGTAATGTCTTTTTTGGTGTGCAATTAATTAGGATTTGTTGTAAAATAGGTAAAATTTGCAGTATATAAGCAACCAACACGCCTATAATACACACTGGGAACTAACCACAATTTAAAGTACCCCCCCCCGGATGTTTAGAGCTTTCTTCAACCCTTCCATTTGTAAGATGCTATTTATTACAATAAACTTTATTATTAACCATTAACACGACTACTTATAGTGTAAAAAGGACCTAGTCTCTTAAATTAAATTTAAATTTACCTGGTGGACATTTTTTATTACGTCAAATGTTGTATTAAGAAATGTTAAGAGCGAGATGGTTATTTTGTAAACATTTTTCTATTGGAATACTCATCTGATACCGCAAGTAAACATACTCCTTTCAAAAATCCCACTTTTGCATTCTGATTGCCACACATCTCTATTTGTAATGTAACATGGAATTCTTTGTTGCACGTCAGGAAGGGAGTCGAATCCTGACAAAATGGTAAAAATTGGTGTAACGAAGTAATATAAATATGCATGCCTGTCAAATTAACAAATTTTTATTCAACTTAATCTAGTACTTAAGACTAGATTGTGAAACTCCACCTTTATCTTACACTTGAAGTTACAGTGGCATAAATTTCGCAATTTTTCACAATCTATCCTGCTCTTGATAGATGTATACTCTTTATCAGGGTTTCCCAAAAGTCCCGGGACGGAGTTTCAAACGACTTGGGAGCCTCTTCAAGGGATGATAACCCCAAAATATTTAAAGTGCAAATGTGCAACCCCGAATTTCACTTTATTTTAAAGGTGACTAAAAAAGAAACGCAAATCCAAACCCAAAACCCGATTACTTACTTATTTTAAGATTTATTGCTACCAAATGAGAACGCAACAATCAATAAATTATCACTGTCACAAACTGTAATTATTAAATTTCCGCCTACTTATCTTCATTTTTGTTTTCATTGAAAAAAGTTATGCTAAACTGGTTACATACCACCATTTGTCTATTAAAGTGATACAGGGCGGCCTACTGGGCCCAACAAGTGTGTATTCAGTTTTGATACACATGGATCCGTATGAATAAAATGAAGCATATGCTTATACTTGCAAAATTCAAAGTAAATACTCGGAAGTGCCCCTTCATACTGGTCTGTTTAGCAGCGCTGCACTGCGTCCTGTCCTGCTGCTCAGCAGCGCTACTAAGCCGCCCAGTGTGAAGGAGCACTTCCGAGTATTTACTCTGCCGCTTAATAATGTACCCTAAAAATACAGTTATGTACTCTTATCCAATACACTGGTCGCGAGCAGAATTATAATTTAAAAGCATCTTCCAACAAAATTAGTATTAGTAAAATTCACCTCATAGTGCGGGTATTTAATTTTGTTAATTTACTCAATTAAAATTAACCGTTGTGTACGTCGTCGTGCAATTACAATTTTTTTGTTAATTTAAAAGCAGTTTTTACAATAATTGGTTAAATGCGGCGACACGGACGCTAATTAGATTTTAAATATAGCACTTATTACCCATGAGTGATTTTTGGGTTTAAAATATGTATTCATAATTACAATTGAAGGACATCGGAGCATGTGCTTAAAAAATAAGCATATGAATGAAATATGTACAAAGTTCAAATTAAACTTCGTTATGTAAGTAGGATCGCGTTTATATTTCATTAAAATAAAAACGGGTGATCACATGACAAAACCCAAAATAACAGTCCCCAATTACCGAATCTGTATCGGATGCGTCATTTGTGCGAAATGAAGTGCATTTAGGTCGTTGTGTTCTCGTTTAAGTCAAAGTTCATGGTGAGTCGTCCATCTGTAATCGTATCAAGGAGAAAAAAATATATGTATATACTAGACGTGAATTCGGCCATATCAAATTACGTTTAACAATAATTTTATTCAAGTACATAATAAACATAAGTATATAAAAATAGACTTACGCAATTTTAACTTCATTTCAGATAAAAAGCCTTGAAGATAAGGTAAAATGACAATGAACTTCAGACGAAGGATATATACACATTGCTAGACATCCTCGCGAGGATCTCATATTTGTAAACCAATAAGGCGCTTCTGATTGAGGAAGGTTCAAAACGTTGGTGATTATGCAATCTAGTTGTTATTGTTTATTTATTGCTTTGCGTTAATCAGCGTCGACGTAATACGATAACTTTGCATAAATATGTTAACAAAGTGCTGTGTACACTGTACAGTCACAGTATTTACAAGTACGTTCCATTTGCGTACAAAGTCGGGTGATTTTTATCAGGCTCAAAGGACCACATGGTGTTTCGGTTTTTAAAAACTATCGTCATTATTAACACACTCAAACTGTATGAGATTAAATTAATAAATTGTGTCTTTAAACTACTTTAAAGAAATTCCACTGCTCCGTTTTTCGTGCCGGTCGGTTAACGAAAATGTTAAGAGAATTTCGCAAATGTGTAGCCGATTCTGAAAGTATTTTCGAAATTAAACAAGCGATTCGTCATAAGTATGTCGGTCGACAATTAAGGAAGGCTTATTATTTTTTTCCAATACTTCGTGTACTTTACTGACGAAATAATGGAAAAAAAATTGTTCTCTCATTCATTTAATACAGTCCTCAGTGTAAACTAAAATTTAAGTTGTTTCCAAAATTCTACATTGGTATGTAGAAAACCGTTTGACCAATGGTGAAATTAATGTTCCTTGCATAGATAAATGTCGGGCAAATGAATAATAAATGTTGGAAGGATAACGAAATTCCTGGGAAAGATAATAAAATGTTAAAGAAACAAAAAGAAATCCTGAAGGAATACGACAATATTCCAGAGAAATGTTAATAAGATTACTGATTAGGTGATATGCTGAAACACGTTCGAGGAAATGCATAAAACTCAAGGAAAATTAAAGGCACTTACGACCTGTTTGTGTGACATGAAAGTTAATATTCTGACTAGTAACAAAACATTTAGACCGAACAGTAGCAATGAGCATACTTTTGGGTTCGGTGTGTCCGCCCGTCTTCCGGTGCGATAACTCGAAAACAAAAGTAAATTCAAGAATTCTGTCTAGAGCTCGGACTCTGTTAACGTTGTATGTGCGTAGGTTCATCTTTCTCCGCGATGGAAAGCGAATTTTCAAATTCGGGGTTTTCGGCACTCACGACTACGGTCGCTTCACTACAAGCATTCAATATTTTGAATAGGTAAGTAATTACACTGAAGAAACGGACGGAGCCCGATGCGATAGGCACTTTGGCTGCTTATGCTACAGAGTTTATCTATTAGGACATTAGGCGATCATTACTTTTGTCAATGACCGTACGCAATCACTAATCTTAATCACACCCTTCTTATATAGAAAGGATAGCAAATAGCAATATTATTTAGTCAAAAGGTTTACTAAACCCAAAAAAACTGATATTACTCGGCGAAATTGCGAAATAGATAAAATTTGCGTAATAGAAAAACAATCGAAAATATTCTACGTAATGCAGGTAGAGTAAAATGTGAAAAATCAATATTCCTTTTAATTTATGTTGTCGTTTATACAACTGTCAGTAGCATACGAATCAAACGGAAAGAACGTATGTAAAGCATTCGTTTTTCTGTAAAATGTGACGCTAGTTATAGGGAGTAATTCATTGAAATTAACGATGGCGACGGCTACAGTTGCAAAATCTATCAATAATAAGTCCGAAACCCCTTTTACATAATCCCATGCAAGCCGAAGAATAGAGCAGAGCGAACGAGCAGATGTAACAATATATTTCAGATTAGCTTAAAATTCCGCTTCGATTTTGTGTAAAAAATATTACTTTTAGGCCTTAACATTCGAGACAGCTGATTCGTTCTCCATTCTTTCGTTGTAATAATCATCTGCAACGATCAGAAGAGTGGACCGCTTGTATTTCGAAGAGAAAATGGGTTTTGGGTCAATATGCGGATTTTTAAGAGTATAGAGCGTGGGAGAAAGGGTTCCGATTCCGACTATTGTGTGTGTAAATGCTTGTCACTGTGCAGATGGCCCTTTGTTAAGGCGTGGGAGTTACTTTTGTACAGTACTTCACAAAATTAACTTCCTGTTCAAAAGATCCAGATTGGGTTGTTTAGGTAACTATAATCAGTCGCGTGCTGAGCGCCACCGATTTCGAGACTCCGTGAAATAAAAACTGGAGCAACAAGTGTGCGACACTCGTCGCCCACGTTTTAACCGACGTCGTCGTGTTATACCGATCGCGAGGAATGTACAAATTCCACAACTAAAAATAGTGACCGGTTTCTAGTAGAAACTGTAGCGAGCGGAATTTCTTTGCGAGAGTACGTTGTGTATTTTCACCTTTTTTCAGGTGGTAAAAATCGGACGCGAACAGAACGACGCTCGTTGCCAGGCGACCCAGCCGACGATCGACGTCTCCAAGGATACCTGGCGCCACTACCCGGAGCGCCGTCGGAAGCAATTTGCCGCGCTCCAGAGTCCGGACTCTGTGCTGGCTGTGTGATGCGAAATTAATACATTAGGCTCGGGTGAAGGGCTACGCACAAGAGATAGCTAAGACGACGATGTCCTCATATATACCTTTAATGAATTTTCGAAATTTAAAGTGAAATGGTCGATCGTCTTCCGAAGGTAAAATCGAGGAATTAAAAAAGTAAATGACGTTTTATCAATTTGCACCAAAACAGTATTACAGTTTTTTTTTCAAAGCATTCTTCCGTCGCTAATGACCCAGTTACACCATTTTTATCAAAAGACGAATTTTGTAAAAGAAAGTGCTGCCCTACATTTAAGTAAGAAAATCTAACATCGTTTCGTTGTAGTTCTGAGATATCCAGTACCTACTTTCTGGAAAAAAATTCTCCACTCTAAGGTCTAATTGAAGTCGAAATAGAGCAAAAGCAAAACGGACAACAAAACATAAACTAAGTCCAGACTATCTAAGCGTAGCCCTGTTTGTTAATTTGTTTTAATTTCAAATTTGTTGGGTCTTTAAATTTTGACATTTTATGTTGCAACCAGAAGTATGGGAACGACACTAGCATTAAAAGTATCCCCATCTCGCTTTCATTTTCTCATTTTGCTACATTTCATTATACTGTACTCCGTATACTACACGTATTTCAAGACTGTAGTCTATACCACAGATTTATAGTATATTTAAATCTGTGTCTATACGTACCATAACAGTTATTATAATAGAATTATTTCTGAAAAAGAAATCGAATTCACTATAAAAGTATTCGAGTGCAAAATGAAACAGCGCAGCCAGGAATTTTTGTTTCTAGGTTTATTTAAAAATGCCTGATGTTTAATAAGTGAAACACTGACTCCCCATTTTCTAAGTCATGTTTTTGAAACCGATGATTCTAAAGAAAAAATGAAAAAAACCAAAAATGTAGATTATTTAAGGCCTTAGTACGATTTCAAGGAAAAGTTAGTACTTTTGGTATAATTACAACAAGAAATTAATTAAGCTGACGGAAATATTTCAAAAAATCTACCCATACAATTACATATTACATAAAGGACTGTCCACAAATCTTCCCACCTTTTCATCTACTTTTTACCTAAAACCAAATGTGAGAATTATTTAAAGTTCCTTTTTATATTTAAATAATTCCTTTAATTAGAATGTATTTTCAGTGGCAATTCAGATTTTATAATTAATTTTGTGTAACCTTATCCATTTTAATAGGAGGAATAATTTTTAAAAGGACCTTGACAGTTTATTTCTTTTTTTTTGTTTCATGAGCACATAATGCTTTTTTTTACAATTTGTAATGAAGGATGCACGCTTTAGCATAACGCTTAACCCTAAATTAACTACCTTTGATTTATGGCAACATTTAAGCAATTAGAAGCTGGCATGCATTGTAATTAATTACTATTCATTTATGATTGTTCGGTACAAACTTTTGTAGGTGTCAGGCGGTCGTAAATATATACAAAAATACATTAAATGGCACTCCTGGCCCTGTATCAAAAAACGGTAAGGCTCATCTACAAGATACTAAATTTTTGTTGATAAAATTAATACCTTCTTTTTTCACATGGAACAGTGAAATGAAGATCCTACCAACATACACAAAATTTTAAACCGATTCAAGTGCCCTAATGTATTAAGATAACTAAATTTCCTTGACCTATTTAATGATAAAACAAGAGTGTAGGATGTACTGTTTTCAGTTTAAAATTTGTTGTGGATGCCTTTTTCATCTTTAATCATATGATTCTACTTCTGTCTCAGTGGTGTACGGACAACAACTTAAAACTGAATGCGTCTGATAGGTAATACTATTATGTCCCTTTCCTTAAAGAAAGGTGTTATTGAAAATAGTTGCCACTCGATCTCTTTTTTGGAGTGCATTCACAAATGAATTTCAAAAATCACTGTAATAATGTACGTAAAAAATTAAAATATTCACTTCTTTCAGCTCAAAATAAAATGCGAAACAGGTGTTGCCAAATGTGACAAGAAACAATCGACGTCTTGAAATGCTTTACCATGTTCTTAACTTAAATTTTTGAAAAAAAAAAAGATTTTTTTGCTAACGGCAGTTACAGTGGTAGACTAGAAGTATTGATACGATTAGTATAATTAATTTACTTCATCCTCCCAGTGAATTTAACATGGTAAATGTTTACGCTTTCGCGAGTGTTTTGGTTTTCGTATATGGGTACAAAGTTATTATGTTTCGTTCCAGCTGCGAAAAGATAACGGTGTCGCTTCAAGTGACGATTGTACCGTACTCGACCGTGATCGGTAGGTAAAGGAAAAGTCGCGAATACTGTCGATACGGTACTTACTTAATAGTGCTCAGTTGTTTTTTGTTAATTCCAATCTAAAATTCTCGCGCATTTCCTTGGATAGTATTACGAGTATGTTACGAGGCTTATAGCCTAGTTTTCACAGACGTGAACTTCGATGCACATTCTACACAACGAACGTTCGCGCTAAATAAATGATGATAAAAATTGCGATAATCGCGTCTATGAAAACTAGGCTTATTTATTATTCAGACGAGTGACGTTTGCGACCCGAGCGAGGTTGCAAGAGAGCGAGTGGAGCAAGTGATCCTATTGAATTAGAGTTATTTGTGTCTTACATATATGGCGTCATACCAATGTCTCCGATGGTTGCATGGATTGCGAAATCTGTGAATTCTTTCCGATATTTTCAACAGACTCCTTTCATTGTTATCAAAAATGTTTCCTACTTAATAAAAATATGATGATTTTTCATCACAGGAACAACCTTGGTAGATCGTAAACGAAAGGTACCTAACTACCTTGCTAACGATGGAAATATTGCTAATGAATGATATTAATAGGGAGTGTGGGTGAAAAGTTAAAATGTTTCACGAAGTAGATAGACCTCTTTAATTTTATATATAGTGGCAATTTCCTTTTAATTAATGAGGTGTACTAAAAGTAGCTTTAATCCTACAATCACCGAGTGGGTTAATTAACGACTGTCTGAACGGATTTCTACGGCGCAAATTAACTCATTGTCAACAGGGAATTATCCGTTCTAAAAGTACTAACGGATTAAGGGGGATGATAATTTTCAACTGTGCAAGAATTTATCGACTATAAAACGGAAACGGTCGTATCCACCTTAAATTTTATTATAAATTCAATTTTCTGAAAAGTGAGCCAATCATCTGCGACGGAAAATGTAATAAATGTCCGCACGTATTTCGAGCGTTTTATGAACGTTTATTACCTATTTAGTCAATTTTTGAGAAGCCGCATCGTTCACATTAATTTGCGCGAAAAAGTAGGTACATAATCGATAGCTCACCTCCGCGAATTAATCAAATGGAACGTGTAAGGCAAATTTTTAAATTAATTCGAATAAGACATAAAACACGTGAATCGTATATGTAGAAATTAGCTTTTATACGTACAATGTCGATAATGGAAAGAGCGCTCTTAAAAGCTTTTGAAAAATACTCCCTTTTGCAAAAAAAAAGGCATCAACAGACTCTCCCCCTCCCATCTCACCCACTCGGTATCCCGGAAAACGGGAGCAACAGAAGCAGCAGGTAGAGCAGTAGCTTAACGCTTATTACATCGATGGAGATTTCCGGCCCGGACGCTGGCGCCAGCGGCATCCAAGTAATGGATCGCCCGGCATCACAGTTTCTAATCCGATTACGAATTGTCTTCTGTGCCGTCAAATCTGTTACTCGTTCTAAATACCCAAATGTAATATATGACGTTTTCATTCGATTTGTAACATGTGCAAATTTCCTCGAATCAGTTAATGAATGAATTTTTGTAAACATATTCTATACTACCTTTGTTGTCCACTTTAATACATTTATGTTATACGTTAAATTCAATATATTAAAAAAATTACTCAAATATAACAGTCTGCAATCTAAATAATGTTCGATTTGGTAGGTCTTGTCAGTACCTTCAGATGACAATATTTACTACATGATTGTATATATGATAGCAAGCACTACTGTTTCAAAAAATTGAGTCTTTATCTACTTCGTGTTTTGTTCGAGTTTTTTCTTCCCTAGATGTTTATCATCCCGCCTCGTCTAACTACTTTGATCTTTATCACCAAGATAATTCTAAATCATTTTGGAATTGAATAATTATGAAAGTAGCAGGAAAAGTTGGGTTAATAGTACGATTGCTTTATCGCTATTTTTCCTTTTCCAATCGATGGTTGAAGGACATCGCTTCCAGACATGTCCTGTTTTTGACATTGTCTATGACCTCCGATTTTTCAATCCTATTACACAATAAAGAAGTGCATCTAGGTATTGTTGACATTTTAATTTTTTAGGCGAATTTTTTTCGATTGGCGAAGGGGAATTTTTCGAAAGAAAAAAATAAATTCGAAATTCCCCTTATGTGGCCTGTCCCTCTATCCGTCCGTTCCTCGTCTAAATGGAGAATGAAAAGCGAGCGATGTCAAACCTTCGCCAATCGGCTTCTACGAGTTCAAGGATCAGAGCTATTTAATATAAACCGGATTAAAAGTATGGTTTCCGAATGTGAGCCCTAATGGCAAAAAATACTTAATAAGTATGCAATATTTATTTTATGTAAATTTTAGGGTCTAAGATGTTTCGTGCCAAAAAATGCGTTTTTTTCATTATTTTGTGAAAAGAAACAGAAGCATACATACACTATCAGTTTCCGATGTTCTAATTTCTTTTCCAAAAATCTCACCTAAAAGAAGGCACAAAATTTAGTCTCTTGGAATATTACCAATGTAATTTTAGAATAGTAAATAATAATAATATTGCAATGTATTAAGCTGTTCAACAAATTAAAGCAAATAGATTAATAAGTAGACAAAATAAAAGGAAGCTTAAAAGGCGAAGTTCAGTTGCCTAAGAGCAATACCGTTCCCAAGTTAGTTTCGTTTTATGACAGGTCCGTGGAAAGGAATCCCGTTGCAGGGTGCCGATGATTAGATTATCATTGGAATCTAGTTCAACCCAATTTTAGAAATTAGTGCCCCACACTACAGAATTCAGCGTGCTTTACGATCAACCAATTCCTATAAATGACACAAATTACATCTAAAAAGAAATTGGTCTTCCTTGCGCGAGAGGATCTATTGGCAAACAAAATTAAAGTGTGCGTAATTTTGAGTTTGAGGTGGGATTGTTTTATTGACCGACAAATTAAGTGAATTGAATTCATTAAACGAGTTGTACTACAAATCTTAATTGGGAAGAGAATAAAAAGCTCGTAAATCACGTCATAAAATATTTACGGAATAAATGGATTGACTCTCCACTAAACTTCAGTTGGTAGTTGTAATGTACGCTGTAAAAGTTTTTACTTACAAAACCAATTAAGCGTTGGAAATCAATTTTTACAAATCCCCTAAATTTTATTATTTCAAATCGTCTCTTTAGGGTATTTTGTAACGACCACATAGTTTGTGATCCACCGTAAATTGTATTTTAAATCAAAGGATTGAAATTCCTGAATTTAGTAAAGTAATTAATTAGTGATGTAGCGACAGGGGTGGCTTATAGACGTGACGACCTTTCCTGTAACTAAACACAAACGTCTCTAATTGACAGTTTGATTACATCACACGTGACCACGCGCCCGTCTATCATTGAATTTAACCTCCAGTTTAATCATTGTAAATTTATTTTCAAATACCGTGCTTTTTGCAATTCTTATTGCCCCATTCAATTTGGACATTTATAGCGACCTGTCGCGGAACATCGTTCGGTTATG
The DNA here is from genome assembly GCF_008802855.1 of Photinus pyralis. NCBI lineage: Eukaryota > Metazoa > Arthropoda > Insecta > Coleoptera > Lampyridae > Photinus > Photinus pyralis. Next base: position 1,615,260 of record NW_022170509.1, on the reverse strand, counting down.
CAACCGAAACTTTTTGTTTTATCCATAATTGATTGACGCCGTTACTTTATTAAACTGCAACATTGTAAAAACCTCGTTTTAGATTATCATGTCTTTATTTTCAGTGAGCGCTGGCAGTGAATCGTTAATTGATTGGCGCGATCCCGATTTTAATGCACATGCACATTATGATTATGGAGATGAAGTAATAAGCAACTTGCCAATCTAAAATTGCATTTTTATACTGCTTGGTTCTATAATCCTCATAACTGCGCAATTAGTTTTTTATTAGGAGTAGAACTCTGTCAGAATTGAAAATGAAAGAGAGCGTGTAGTGCCTAATTTTAATATAGAAGTCCACCACCTAAATTACCCATAATACAAAAGGAGATTCAAATTCGATTCGTTCATATTTGTTTATTTGCAGACCATGGGGTACGTATTTTTAAAAGGGGAATAGAAAAAAATTAGATCTTCAAGAAAAATGGGCCGCCATAGTACAGTGGCTTAAACCAAAGAAACTGTTTTTATAGCCCGAGCGTTGGTAACACAAAAACCTCGACGGTAGTGGACATCAGTGCCAAAATGCGAATAATGGGTATCTATGTTCAACTAAAGTTAGCACTTAATTTATACTCGTTTTGGAAAAATGCTTTGAATTAACGAGAGTGATCACAGACGTTTGCCAATAAGATTGAACTCCGAACAACGTTAGGTATCATTTTGGTTATTTTGGTAAAATACTTGCAAATATGTATAAATAATTATCGAGTTGGGATTCCTGAAATCCTTTATGTAATTTGTTATAAGAAATATAAATGAATGGGTGATTGTTTAGGCTCCTAAGGCAATGATAATTACTTTTTATTTATTTTATTAAGTTATGTTTGCATGAAATGTTTTCTTATATACCCAATTGTGTCATTAAAATTTGTTTGTGTATAAGGACTTTACATTTGACTTTTATTTGTACTTATTTCGGGTGTCCCTTTAGATTCATTCATTCGTATTAAAAAAAATTAATGTTTCAGAACGACGACGTGTAACCACAACCTCTTGTCAATTTTGGCAACAGTCGTTCATATTTCTTGTACGAGTTTGGGTATTTTATTATACGTAGAAGAAATTCCTTTTTTGTTAACTAATTGAATAAAAACAACGTGTAACTGCAAGACCATGCGCTTGAGCCTCACATGAATTTATTGCGTTAAAATCACTAATATTTCTATTCGCCTGAGCCGATGTTTAAGTACCGGAATGTTGAAAAACTACTTGGAAAGTTTATCAGGGGTTCAGACTGCATCCACATTAACAAAAGGTTGATTAACAGTAGGAAGTCAATTATATCGATCGCTGAAGGTGATGATCTATCGCGTGTAATTAAAACCTTTAAGTTCGTAATTATTACTTGGGCGACAACTTTTACAAATAAAAACGAAAGTACGTCTTCTAGATCTTTATCATCTATGACCTTTAGATGCATCCACGATTCGGCAAAAAAAGCAGGTCATTTTACAACCTCTGTTTTGTGACGTAACAGTCCAGTGGAAAACATGTGCAAATATTTAAGTATTTACTTAATGATAGACAGTGTAGTATCAAACTTATTCAGAAGTTGGGCTTCTACTTCGTATTTTTAATAGCTTTCCAGCTTCAAATCGCTGACAGTTGTTTTGTTTTTATCAATATCCTGTGATAAGCTTCTCCTGATGATGATTAAGCTAGGTACTTCGAATTATTAAATGCGAAACTTGAATGATAAGATATTAGCAATTTTAAATTTCGGCTTTTCTAAATTAAGTTGTGTAATTGTTGTCTAAAAATAGCTCGTCCCAGTGATCTGGGTGTTGATTTAATTAATCTATTTCTAAGGCTATAAGGGACAGTCTTTTAAGTTTCACGTAAATTGTTTTGTCGTCCAGAAAACGAGCTCTAACATTTTTTGAGTTTCATAGCCTACCACATGGCTTTAAAGAAATACATATTCAAAAGTGAGATCAAAAGTTTAAGCAAAAAATTGCAAAAGAATCTCGATTCTGCATTACTGCACTATGCGTTCACATACAGACTATTTCCCTGATTGGCATATCAAAGTTAGCCGATAGCCACTTCAAAGAAAAAGTGCCCAAGGACATCAACAGATATAGAAACAGCCGTTGCTATAAGGCAAATATCTCTGTAACATGCAATACCAAACATTTAGAGAAAGTTAACGAAATTTTCAATTTTTGAGAGTTGATAATTTAAAACTTGAACATTGAAATCTGAAAACTTGAAAACTGCAAAAATAGTACACTTACAAAACTTTTTATAGGTAAAGAGAAAAACAAATTACGAGTACGATAAAGCTGAAGTAGTATTGATCAATGATCAAATTTAGTACGTAAACAAATTTAGAAATCTAACAAAATCCTAAATAAGTCGGATTTTACTATGTACTCCAATTGGAGCCATCTTCCAGTCAAACAGTAACATTTACCAGCCCATCAGAAGGTTTCAAATAAAGCTAGTTTTACCTCAACATCTTCCTCAATTACTTCATGAAGTTATTTGTCAATTTATTGAACAATTTCTTGCTCAAGTTCTTTGGGTTTACACTCAATCAATTTCTTGTTGTTTTAAAGTCATTGTACAATTTCACCAACCTTTAATTATTTTAAGGTTTGATTGTCATTTTTTTAATTATGTACAAAAAAAGGGAAAAGTGTAAAAATGTTAAATATGATGAAAACATCTTGATTTAATTATTTATGTTGGTTGATGGTAGTTGGTACTACTGAATTGACCTAAAAAATTGTCAGAAAAATAGAACCTGCGCTAATTCGACAAGTAATTGAACTCAATAAATTGATCAAGTTATTGCATCCAATTCTGTGTTTACACTCGTCAGGCTTTCTTGTCAAAGCGACTTGAACAAGAAATTGATCAGTTTACTGTTGATGTAAAACTAGCTTAAGTTTTTCGTAGCATAAAGTACCCATAATGGAAATCGTCCTCAATAAAAGTGTAAATTTGGCGAGATCCATTACGTGTAAATTATTTAAATATAATTTATCTATATCGAAATAACAATATTTTCATATACGCATCAGGAAAATGAGGCAATTAGTACGCGGAAATGGGGAAATAATAAAGAGAACTGAAAAGAGCGTGTTAAAAATTTGCGTGGCGTTACGATTTCAATAAGGTAACATAAGTCCTTAAAGTGTAGTTTGTGGGTGGTTAAAACCACCCACCTGTTGCCCAAGGCAGCGGCAAGCAACGATTCGTCCTTTTCGTTTTAGAATCCGGCGGCGCATGAAAACGTTCCTTATACATTTGTCATGTTATGGTCCTCTTTTTTCGGGTACCATGTTGTTGTCCTCCTCCCTGTTCCCGAGATTGTTTCGAGATATACACAAACACATTTAATAAATCTCATTTCTCTACGATCTTAATTAATATCTCATTGGTCAACTTTTCCTCTGTTACGTTTTGTTCGATGTATTGCGCATTTTCCGTTTATTGTTACAACAGATCGGTACGGCTTCTTGTTTTCATGAAAATATTGATATACTTTTTTCTCCGTATTGCGTAGGGCGAAACGGCGCATTTCTGCCACTTTTTTTATTGCTCACTCGGTGAGTTTCCATATTCGTATCCGTACAGTGATAATTAATATATTTGCATAATGTATATAAAGACGTAATTACCTGGCACAATTTTTTCGTCTAGGATCGCGAGCAGTCTATTAATTTCTCCATTTTATATCAGAGGAAAAAGCGAGAGATGGCAAATTCATTACAGGCCGTAAAGTATGTAAATGAGAAAAGATATGGGAATAGAGGGCATTATTAAGAAATAATATTCCGGTCTTTTACGGTCACTTGCTAAACCTGTCTTGTATCCGCCACCTGAAAAGTATAATTATTTTTTTAACTTTTTACCAAGTTATATAGAATTAATTTTTTTGTCGCTAAAGATGATGCTTTGGTCTCACCCTTTCACTTATAATTTTGGTGCGCGTGTAGTTAATCAATGGAATAGAGTTGTGGCAAATACCAATAACTGTCCGAATTCCGAAACCGGTATTTTTTCAATTTATTGATACGAGTATTAATATTAACTTTCATACCATTCCATACCAGATGTTCGAGATCGAACGCTTACCAAAAATTTAACCTGGATTGTAGATTTGGAAACTTATTAAACATGTTCAGTACATTCCAGATATTAGAAATTAAACAAAATAAATAGTTTTTTATTATACCTGAATCACAATCTCCGTTTTAAACACTCAAATGCGTGCGAAAAAGGGCCTTTAAAACACACGTGCTTTAAAGTTGCTAAGTAACGATACTTCAAGTATGACTTTTGAAACTGTCATCTGGATGAAATAAAAAATCCTCTTAGGTCGCTTTCTGTAAATGCAGAACATTTCTTTGGCTTTTGTACCTATCCTTTGGTTGAAGCTTTCACAAACGCGCGTAATTTAGGGTATGCTTCCAAATCTGTTCCACTTTTTAATCGCAGCATTGCTTTAAAGTTTTGAATGAATGCACCAAAATATAGAAGATTTAAATACCTTTGACATTTCATTCATATATGCCAGCATTATGGATGCATTTAAGACTTTATTCGTAAGTAACTTCCTATTCCATCCATGGAAACAACTTTTCATATTCTTTATAATAGGCTTTACTGGATTTGGATTTTACACCTACCAACGTTTGTTTAGATTTTACAACAATCGATTTAATGGACGGTGTATTATCTTTTTCAACGGAAATCGTTTAATTCACAAAGACGATGATTTTTATAAGCAAACGTCAAGTGACATTTCCATGGCAATCGTGAAATTACGAACACCCAGCCCACTTAATTAGACATGTATTCGAGTATAACGTCAATATGACTTCATTGTATTTCCTATTTTTAAATTATACTGCAGGTATAATAAAAAATACTATAAGATACACGTGTATAATTGGTCTTTAAAGCACTTGCAACGTTAAAGGCACTCCGCTTTGCGTCGTGCCCTTAAACTCGTTGCGCGTGCTTTAAAGACTTGATTATACACTTGTATCTTAATATACTATTTTTTCTATTTATAATTTAAAGTTCTGCGGCGCCTCATGAGATCCAATATAATACACCGAAACGAGGTCGGTTTAAGTAATAGTCGATATTTAAGACGACCTACGATTACCAAGTATAGGTATAATACAGAGCCTACTATAACTATACTACATATAGGCTCTGGTACGCGTAACATTTCAATCGTGTTAGGATTATATAGAGGTACATCAACAAAATTGCAATGCATCTTAAGAGATGTTCAGAGGTATTCATCGATCGTCAAACAATGGTAGTGTCGAAAAATTCAAATACCTACAAAAATACAATATTGTATGTATATAGTATACGATAATATCCAGTTAGTGCGGCGGTTATAGGTTTCAACCTTGCATTTTGTGATAACTATGAAACTTTCAGAGGATGTTCTAGACACCCTAAGGTTCAATTTCAGCTATGCCGCCACCCCCGCAACCCCGGACGGCACTTGCTATAGCGGGTTTCTTAAGCGCAAGGTAGCATTTCAATACCCGCCCATAAAATGGGTCAAAAATGTATGTCCAGGAATTTGTTTTATATTTTCTTACATCTAGGAAGGTTGAAGGGAATTGTGAAATACCCAGGGAGAATTTATTTAGGGTATTTTACGTGGTTTACCTATTTTTAAGGCGCTTTTAACAATACGGGCAGTAAAATCGTGACGGAGACCTCTTTTGGCTGCTCTATTGAATAGGTATTACCACAGATTTAAATATACTACAGATGGATCATGCCATGTTAAATTCTGGCAACGGTGATTTGGATTTAAGCCTCTGGTGCGTTAAATCCAAACTAAATTAGTGTTATTCCGCGTCCACAAGGAAGCGCTGTAGAATGAATAACTTGCGCGTGGTTTACAACTGCAATCAGAAAGACAAGAACTGTTGTGATAAACAGGGGTATCCGATTACACAGAGCCCAACAAATGTTGTATTGTATGTAACTGACCTTCCCCATTTACACTCGCAATTTTTCTGCTAGCATGCGTTATGTTAGTTACACATACACATTCCTTTATATCGGAACTCGGAAGGGCGAACCGACGACTGATTATACCTTATTCTGTCAAACCAACAAGATTTGTAATTATGCAGGATGTTTACCGTATAATTGATTTATTTTTGATTATAAGTAGGTACGGTATTTTGTGCGAAACAACATAGGTACCTAACAATAGGCGTCTGAGAATTTAAGTCAAGTAAGCGAATATGAGTCGAATGTGAGATGTGACCAAACGTCCCGTTTTGAACTTGACAGTTCCGTTTTTAGTACACTTTCACCTTTAAAAAATAAAATGTTCACACTTTGGCGCTCTTGATATGTCTACCTGTCTGTCTGTTTGTTATTTTATTTTTGTATTCTCATTAAGGCATGAAATGTCCATAAGGGCTGTTAAAATCGAAAAAACAAATTTGAAAATGCACTCTTCGCCTTTGCTCACATGCGGATTAATGATTTTTTTCCTTATATATGCTGGTTGTCCACGACAATCACAACAGGGTTTTATTTCTAGAAAACATGGTTTTGCCTCAAACCATGGCTCTACAAAATTGTTTCTCGTCTTGGTCCATTATTTTTGACCACAGAAGGACGCGCAAATTCAAATCTAGGAGTTTGGATCCCAATCGGATATAATCGTTGAATATTGTAAGGAAGTACTATATTAACATTAAATGATTTAAAATCAAAAGTTGTGGGGTTTTTGTGGAGACAACGGTAACTGTAGGTAATTTTGGTGGCAAAAATAGTAAAAGGTGTCAACAAAGCGTTTGCAATGGAGGTCGTCCCTGAAATAAAAACAAAACTTATAGGGATTGTTGATTTGAGTTCACCATTGTTAAAATTGACTTATTTTTTTAACATTTATAGTGTTCGCATTGGAAAATACTCAAAGAGTTCTACGGCTTAGCTGATAGAAAGTATCAAAACCTGTTGGGTTACATTAAAACAAGGAGCCTAGCATTGATGTCTGCATTCGAAAGAGTTTTCAAACTATTGTTATGTGAAAACACTAGGTACTTTTTGAGTATCTCAATGTCTGAATATTTTGAAGTAATTGTTTGAAAATTTCAGCTCCGAAATTTGGTTGTTTTTCCTACACGCGCAGCCCTGTTAAAGATCGAGGCACAAAGTATATCTGCAAATGCGGCTGTTAAATTAATCGCCCAAGGCTCTAAGGGAAAATTTGGCTGTGCCTATGAGACAAAAAGTTATTTTTTCTTCTCCGTTCCACTGGTAATTTATTGACGAAACTGTAAAAAAATTTGTGGTCAGTTCAAATAAGTGCAATTTACGTTATGTGATTTTGATTACGATTTCTCTTGCGACTTGCGACTTGCCATAACCAAATATTTCAAGATTCACATTACTATACGATTTTGTCGTACGACTTGTAAAATTGTATCTTGACGTGCGATTATGGGTTCGACCTCGACCAAAACTGTAGAAGAAGATAGGCAAAACTAAAAATTACCACGTTAGTAAACCACGCGTGGGGATGGCGCCCAGATGTCGCCGTCCCCACATCCCTAAAGTTGTTAATTACACGACCCCGTATGGACACGTACACTCTTCGTCTTTCTACATGCGATTGTCTACAGGCCCTCATTTGCTGCCAGCCAGTCAGCCGGCCAAAGTGATATGAAAAGCTTCTATTAAGAACAAATGAAGATGCAATTAGAGTTTTGACATCGATCCTACTTTGCAAAAATGAGCTAAAAACTACCGTAGGCCTATGTCTGGTCCAGAATTGCAGTTCAAATTCGAATTTTCAAAAACAATTTTGGTTTCGTTATTTTTCTCTTAAAGAGACGCAGATACCAAATTTCTGTGAGATCGAAAATGTCGCATTCCAGTTGAGACCCTATATTGGGGAAGTACCGCAGTAGACGTTACAATTTCCACTATATGTACGTGGAACCATTCTGTTCTTGGTATAGTCATGAATTTCAAAGGCTGCATGATAATGCGGAACAAAATAGTGAAGAAAGTACTTCGATATATTTTGAGATAGTAGTAAATCCGTACGGGTTGTCAAAAAGCGCGGGGTGGCTATATTGCGATTACCGTTTTTGGACGTATCAAAATTTCATCAAACGTCAACGTTTTAGATCATTTTAAGCAACTTTTAAAGAATACAAATTTTTACTGTCTGTTTTAACTCGTATGTACCTATGTACGTACATACGTTGGCAGATTAGGCATAAAGGATGTAAACGTCATACTATTTTTTTTAAATAGCAATAACGCGAAATTTTTATTAAATTATTCGGAAGACTTTCTTTTTCTGTGTACAACCTATACAAATTATGCTAGGTTTTATTACAAATAAACTTTTTTTCAAATACATAGGTACTAGCGCTAAATTTTTTATTTAGTTATTTGAAAGAGATTATTTTTCTTGGTTTAACCTACACAAATTTGGTTTTATTACAAAAAAATATATGTATTAAGTAAATTCTCCGAAATACAGCAGCTTAGTGCGCGGTTACTAAATACTTAGGATTTGAAAAGAATATTTAAAATTCATTGTCGGGACATATTGAAGGACTCTTCAGGCTACAACCTAAAAATATTTTCAACGAAATTGCAATTGTTATACAGGGTGATTTAAATCAAAGTTGCACTTTTTTTAAATATAACTTCCTGTTTTATAATTATTAGAATAGGTGTTTTAACTTTTAACGGCCTATTAATTACTGAGAGGCTTTAAAAATCGACAAACCTTGTATATTATTAGAAATGGTTGAATTACAAAAATATGTATAAAAGGTAAATACGGCGTGCTTATATCGTTAGAAAGGTAATCAAATCCTACATTTGATGCAATAAAAAACTTGGTAGTTTCATTATAAAAAATCAAGTTATCTTTGATTGAAATTTTGAAAATTTACAGTGATTTCTTTTAGCACAAAAAAAGTTCGGCGTATGTAGGTAAGCACACGTGATGATCAGTAATACTGCAGCGTCATGGCCTTCTAAGTTTTATGGAAACTTCGTTTTCAATTTTTACTGGACATTTATTTTTTGAGAAAATGACTCAGCCACTCATTTTAGATATCATGTGTAAATAAAGTCACACTAAAATTGACTAAGTAATCGAAATATGCAATAATATAGGTGAGTTCTATTTAAAAAAATACAACTTTGATCACCCTGTATACATCATCGAGATTTTGTTTGATTCGGATTCCTGGTGCCTCAAAACATGTATTTGATGTATTCCCGTCAAAAAAGGGAGGGATCATTTTTTACCCCACTGCAATACCTCCCTGACTGACATGCGGGTAGTAAAATTAAGTTAAAATAAACAAACAGATAACGAGTGAAGTTTTCGAGTAGTTGTAAAAAGCTGTTCTGCAAGAATTTTACACCTGGTTTCAATTTCATTTGGCGATGCCTTGAATGAACGTATAGACATATCAAAACTTTCGATTGATAGTAGTTGATTACAGAATTTTAATTTTCAGGCTGAAACTGAAACTACCATTCTATAGAAAAAAATTGTTCTTGGATTTGATTAATTTAAATTGAAGGAGAGAGAACGGCCACAGATACGCCCACACAAGGTCGTAATTGAACACAAACACACAATACAAAGACCCACTGTTTTAATTACGAAGAAAAAATTCATATCATATTGCTTTTCAGCACCATCAATAGTAAAAACCTTCTATGCCATCGTTATACAGACTCCTGCTGATTATTTTAAGCTGAGACCCAAACTAAAACTTTCGATTTAATAAAATTCATATAGGTGCGCTAGCAACTGGAACGTTTGTTGTGTTTCCACAATCGCCTATCTCATGATCCATCTGTAGTATATTTAAATCTGTGGTATTACATAGTTAACTATGCTCTAAAGTATTTATTGAGACTTTACAATGCTGAAAGGAAAGTTAACGATAACTACGGCACTAAAATTATTGAACCCTATCTTGAGAACACTCGCCTCCGCAGTCGCACAATTCGGTGCAGGGCATGTCGGACTTGGCACAGCTGCATCTTTGTGTGCAACCTTTCTTAAGAGAGGCGGTAAGTAGGCGAATAGATGCATTTACAATTGAATCCATATTCAACAAACAAACTTAATCTACATACATTCGCAGGACATGTATGGGGACATTGCCTCCTGGCGCAACAGCAACTTCCGGATCCATGTGATTGGGGTTGGAGAAACTCGAGTGAAGATCAAGAATAGGAGCCTGTCTGGATTTTAAAACCTCCAGTTCCAGAAGCTTTTGTAATCTTAGTAAAATGTGGATGTAAGAAAGGTTGCACACAAAGATGCAGCTTTGTCAAGTCCGACATGCCCTGCATCGAATTGTGCGACTGTGGAAGCGAGTGTTCTCAAGATAGGGTTCAATAATTTTAGTGCCGTAGATATTGTTAACTTTCCTTTCAGCATTGTAATGTCTCAATAAATACTTTAGAGCATAGTATAATATTCAATAGAGCAGCCAAAAGAGGTCCCCGTCACGATTTTACTGTCCGCACTAGAGAATGCAATACAGGGATTGCGGGATCCCGAAATACCGGGATCCCGCAGCATTTTTGCGAGATTAAACCCGCACATAAATGGAGCGGGATCCCGCGGGATGTGCGGGACTGATGAATTTGTCGACCAAGGGGACGACTCTGTTTACTTTGTTAATGAAACTGATAACGGCGAATTATTTTTTAAATAATTGTTAAGCTTTTTTCGTTAGAAATGTACTATGATTTTTGAGGCACTTTAGAAGACTTTTTGTGCTTTACAGGTAAGGTTTTTTTGAGTTCTAAGTTAGGCCGAAGGTACTTTTGTGTTAAATATTGTGATAATTAGCGATTTATTTTAATACAGAATACCGGGATCCCGCGGGATTAGCATCTAACCATCCCGCAAATACCGGGATTGAGATTTTGCTGCGGGATTGTATTCCCTAGTTCGCACTGTTAAAAGCGCCTTAAAAATAGGCAAACCACGTAAAATACCCTAAATAAATTCTCCCTGGGTATTTGACAATTCCCTTCAACCTTCCTAAGATGTAAGAAAATACAAAACAAACCCTGGACATACATTTTTGACTCATTTGATGGGCGGGTATTGAAATGCTACCTTGCACTTAAGAAACCCGCTATAGCAAGTGCCGTCCGGGGTTTCGGGGGTGGCGGCATAGCTGAAATTAAACCTTAGGGTGTCTCTAGAACATCCTCTGAAAGTTTCATAAAGTTATCACAAAATGCAAGGTTGAAACCTATCTTGGCTCTTAACCCCTGCACTAAGTTGCTTGAGAATCAAATCTCAAAGAAGTATGTCGTATAGTTAGCATAAAACTGCAGGCATTCATTCTTTAAATTCGGAAGAGCCAAGATTGCTTCATAAACGAACAATTTTATTTGAATTAGACGACACTTACGTATAAAGTTCAAATTTTAAGAGTAGTAAACTTTCCATTTCCAATGGACGTTTAGTGTAATCTACGACGCTATTTTATGGTGGTTATTAATAATGAAAAAGTAAAATTTCAACACAACCCCTGGATTTAATAAATGTGGCAAGCTGGCTGGTCAAGTGTCAGTTTTAAAATGTGTATTATGAAGATTGAATTTGAAGCTGAAATCTTGAAAATTGAATATCAAAGTTTGACGGTTGCGACTGAAGTTTAAAGAACATTCGTAGATGAACGTCAAAAGTTTAAAATTTGGAAATCTTAGATGTAAAAGTATTTCAAACTGCGACTGTGAGGGAAATTTCAATACTAATGAACTTTCAAATTTCAATAAAGAGCGAAGGATGTGAAAAAATACTTTCAATTCAATTCGCGATGCTGAAACGAAGATTCAAGCAAGATTTAAAACCGTGGTCGTTCTAAATTTTAACTAAAAAAAAAAGTTCAAAATTTTGGAACCGAAAGACGCACAAGGAGCCGCGATTCGGAAATAAAACTATATGAGTTTTAATTTGAGGTTTTAAAATTTGGAGCGCGAACACTGCACAAGAAAAAAAAGTAAAATGGAGAATGAATAGACATGCATTTTTTTTAAAATGAGCTAAACCAATTCTGGTGACATTTTTGTAAAGTGAAAGAGTGCAAGGAGAAGTAAGTTTCTGTTTTTGAGGATGACAATGTGCGACATTAAACAAAATAAACTATCTATCTCCAATGTCGACAATTGGAGTTGGGATATTTACCATTTACGTGCTCGACGTTTGGCGTCGATTCGATACAATACAACCTGCATAGAATAAACAAATAATACAGCAACGCAATTGCGTTATCGATATCAGTTCATGATAAAATCGATTTGTTTCGTCTATCTTTAAGGGAGCGTTTAATAACAAATGAGGATTAGCGAAACAGTCCTACCTGAACTGAAGTGAAGTGAAGCTGTGGATACATCACAACGCCCTTACCTGAAACGAAAAATAAAATTGAATAATGTAGAACAATAAAAATTAAATCGAATCATAATTCAGTGTTGATTTTTTCTGCCCACATAAATTATTATTGATGTATATATAGCTGTTCATTTATTGCGTATCACCTCATAAACTTTTAGCTGTCTCCGTTCGATCGTCGAAGCTAATAACACTCAATTTTCGTGTTTTGGGCGCTCAAGGAGAATAACTCAATGGAACTGCCGCGCCGTCACGTTTTCCCCAGCTTTAAAGGACATTACAAGACACGGATTAATTTTGTACGAATTAATGTGACCATGACCGTGTCAATTTTTAGATCGGTCAAACTTGGTCAGCAAAATCATGCGATTATTTCGTTCCGATACTCCAAAGAGAGACGGTTACACTGGCATTCTGTTTACTTATTTCTCTAGTGTTAATAATTTGGGCGAAATTCTCAGAGGGTATACCGTATACGAAACCTAATGTAATTTACAATCACTGATATTCTCGTATGGCGTTAAGTAATCGTGGCAAAAAGAAAACTGATCGAATTTATGACATGTTTTACTACTGCCTTTTTTTATTGAAGTGCACCACATGACTTGCAACACCATACTTAATTTGTTGCACGAAAGGTTTTGTTGATATCGCGTTTTTATTACCGATATGCATGGTAAAAAAGAACTTGTACAGTGTACAGTGGAAATGCTCGATTAAATTTTTGCCAATAAGTCACACGTAATTATTCTTGTGTAGTGGAGTAAAGTTGCACAATAAATGCATACTACATGCTCGAGAGGCAAGCGAATATGAACTACGTTGGCAAATTCGCCATTAATCACATTCAGGACGATAAACTGGAAGGACAATATTACCTACTTATATTTTTGTGGCAAATCTATAACATTGCCCTCTGGTCATACGTGCGCACAGGTTGTATTGGATAAAAAATACGCACATTAGTAGTATAATCTGTGGTAGTAGTATCACGGCACATAGATTCCCAAATAACACGTCAACACCAAGAAGCTTCTGGACTTTCAGAACATTTTGAAAGTTGGAGTTGTCTGACCTTTTCCCGTTATTGGGGGAGGAGGGAGAGTAGAAATGTTGTGTTAAATGAAAGTTTAAACCTTATATAATCAATTTATTTAAATAAAAAGTTTTAGTTCCCAATAAAATGAGAGTTCAAAATCCGACGTTTGGGTCTCCCCCACAAAAATGGACGGGGATGTTTTCAAAATCCGAAACAGTCGTTTTAATGAAGCTATTGAATTAATTTCTAATAAAGAATGAACAATCAGTTCTTCAAAATTTCGTGAACCCCCTCTGAATAATGCCACCTACACCATGTAACGTCAGTCAGCGTACAATTTGAGAAATGTCAACGGATTGTACCAGTCAAACTGGTGACGCTCATTACGTTTTTTTTTCTGGAGCTTACATTGTTAAAAAAACCATAGTGGCTGCGAGCAAAATTTAAACATGCAAATGCGGTGACGTAATAAGTTGCATAAAATGCAAAGATGTTCGAAGGTTGTCTCAAGCGACTTCTACTAACTTTCTTGTGTTAAAAATAACACATTTTTATACTGCCAGCCTCGCTGCCAGCTTACCCCAACCCAGCAACTACTTAAATTCACAGACATCATCTAAAGCCGTGATTATTAGCGAAACTTTTTAATTACATTTTTACTTTGTGTGGTATGTGAGAAAATTCAAATTAGCACCTAATGAGCCTCTAAATCTTAAGTTTATACACTACATGGTGGTGAAGGCTCTCCTCTCATCTCATCTACGAAGTTAATTAACAGCTGCTAAATGGTAAACTCAAATTTTGAGATGGTTAACTTAATATTTACGAATTGTGAAATTAATTTTGAAAACAATTTGATGAACTAAATTTTGTTGGGGAGTATAGACGTTAGCCAAAGATTTGGGAAAATGCATTTCAATATACCGACTTGTTGAAAAATTACGTAGCGAATCTCAGCAAAATAATGATCATTTTATATCACATCTTTCGTAATAAAGAGGGTTGATGTGTATTTTTTATCAATGTTTGTATTTTCATGATGTAAAAGATTGATTTTTAAGACAACGAGGTATGGGGTTGATTCAAGCATACAAACACCCCTAGAAATGCTTTGACTCCTATTTGGTTATGCTTTTTACCATTAAAAAAGTTCAACGGCCCATATATCATTATCTCTATTAGGAATTCAATAACTCAAAATCGTTTCGGTAATATGAACGGAGAAATCTGACAGTAAAAGTATAACGGTACCCCAAACTCCCCCCCCCCCCCTCTCGCCAGTCCTGTTTCAAAATTATAACCCACGACTTGCGATGCATCATTGGAATTGTCGCCCTTTAGCAAGCAAATGTAAATAAATAAATTAATAATGCGTTTTAGAAAATTTGCAGTTATTATTAAGAAAATCGAATTTTGGAAACAAAACCATATCTGATGATTTAAAGGTTTAACTTATATAAAAGGCAATAAATGGTACCCCGCATGTTTGAGTATGCCCAATAGAAATTTTGAAACAATAACAGAATAAACTGGACCGGCAGATTTACCATACTAACACCAATATTATATCTGGCTGGATGCAATTAATATCTGCGCCTAAGCAGGTCAAGATCGACAGACGACTAAAGTCTAAAGATGAGGTAAAACGTCATCTGATGATGAATTCAGTTAGTTTGCAAATTCCCTTAGACAAGGTACATAAGTGTATACATGGATGAGGTATAAATGGTACTGTCTCATCCATGTTATCAGTTTTGCAAACACTTTTTCTGCAAATTAACTACGAGATTCATCAAACACTGGCCAATAATGCAAACATGCCAGAAGCTCATGATCAACATAAAATAAGAGCGATATAGATCCACTTGAAACTGGTTCCATTTAAATCTATTGAAATCTACGCTACTTGATCGTGCAACAGGTGATGCCGCTAATTGTCGATTTTCCATTTTCCAATTTCGACGAGCGAACTCAAAAAAATGGAGCATCTGAAAATACCTACGGCTTTCAAGATATTTTTAAAATGAACAGATAACGCGTAAATTTCGTAAGGAATTTAACGGAGCTGCGGCTATGTATAGATGTGGTTTGCTACGAGTTCAAGGAAACCCAGTTAATACGTAAAATCTGCTTCACAGCCTACTGTGTAATTGGTTTGCTGGCGCCCACATCCCACAAATGAGATGACGTCATCGCTTGGCAAATTTACATTCTATTGACTATAGTTTCATTTAGGCGATTAGTGCGCGCTGGGGAGGTGAAGGAGGCAATTACTTGATTATCTTAAGGCAATTTATTCGACGAGCGTCTTTTCTCGATTGAAATAGCAAATTCAAAGTGGGCGGCGTTACAGTTTATTCAACTTAAATTCGAAGTTAATTAAGCCCAATGTGTGGCGAACGCAGAGTAGAAATGAATTTTCCCTTGTAAGAATTTACAACTTTTCAGAGTTGTTTGTAAACAAACTTAAATGATCACGTAATTACAGTTGTGGACGTCGTCGTTGTTTAGTAAATATGAATGATCCTGATCCGAGGGTTACTCAGTCAGTCACAACTATTTTTAATTGAATGCGGCCGACGCAACGTGTGTATATATACGTGTATATAGTATAGGTAAATTAGTAGGTACAAAAATTGGAGGAGGAGGCGACGAGAGGCGAGAACGGCCTCGAGCCTTTTATCTCAATTCAATTTCGAATAATGTTCCAGATTATTGCTTTCGTAATTGTAATTTTATATCACCGACTGACCTCCAAAAATTTATTTTATTACGGTTATCTAATTTATCTACGTACAGCAGCAATTGCT
Source organism: Photinus pyralis (assembly GCF_008802855.1). Lineage (NCBI taxonomy): Eukaryota > Metazoa > Arthropoda > Insecta > Coleoptera > Lampyridae > Photinus > Photinus pyralis. Next base: position 1,598,957 of record NW_022170509.1, on the reverse strand, counting down.
GTCAGAAGCATTTGACCTTTCTGCCATCTTCCTCTCAATGTGGATGTGTTGCTTTAATCGACACGACATGGAAAATTACTATGCGAATATTTTTCACGTGACGTAATAGAAACTCTCCACTTTTTTCGACTGGGAACTACCGATTGTGTTCATCAGCAAATGTACTACTATAAATGTACCTCTCAAAAATGTTTGTATGATAGATACCGAACCCCTGAAAAGTTCGCAAGACAAGTAGGTATAGTCTCAAAACTATTTGAGGTCACCCTTTTAAAATTTTGAGCTGCACTAGTTCACATATTAATTTTGAAATAATACCACTACTATCACATCACCTCAACTTAAAAAATAAAAGCGTAACAATTAAATTCATTTATAATTTTATATTGCTTTTATTAAACGGCAGAGCAAAGCGATGCAAACTTTATAGGGGAGTCTATGATGTCCGTCTGTCCGTCCGTGAACACGATAACTGTCGAACTTTGCACAGTTGACCTAAATACCACATGTAGTAAGCCAATTGAAAATGGGTCAAATCCAATGACCCCGTGACCCACACCGAGGCGCTCTGCCGCTTTTTCAGATGCTCTGTCGCTTTTTTAGGTGCTCTTTAGGGGTTTATTGTGTTTATAACGCACTATTTTAAAATTTTTGAAAGTTGTATAAAAAAGCTTCGCCATGTTCGACATTTTTCTTGAAGTAAGTAGTATGAAAAGATCGGAAAAATCTTATCAAAAATCTAGGTAAATCCGTTAGTTCCATCCTTTCTCGTGTTAATAGTTACAAATTGAGAATTGGGACTTTTGGGTGCATTGCTCCCAATAACACAATTTGGACTATACATATACTCATATATTTCACCTGATGTACAATGTGTACTTAAGTTGGCGCCATATGGAATGGTATCTCCAAAAAACATTTTCAATTTTATATCAACGTATATGTACATCTTTACCTAGTTTTTATTCATTTTTGTTTTAGTCTAAGAGAGAACATTAGGTCAAATAAATATTAACACCAGGAAAAATAGTTGCGAAAAATCAGATTTTTCAAAATATTTTAACCAAAAAATATTCAGGGATTTGTAAGACTTTATAGTTTTTGCATAAAGTACAACTCAACTAAAATTGTGCAGCTGTTGTATTTTTAATTATGAGTTGGCTTTCATTTAAATAACCTATCGAGATAATTGCTATTTGGGGTTTCAAAAATCAAAGCACACATAAATTTGACATTTAAGCCTGGTCCAAACATGCATATAGTCATAGGTGTAATGTAAAAATGACACGCCATCTCGTATATGTTCTCAGCAGCTTTTGCGTGAATAGCGCCAAATTTAAATATTAAAATCAATATATATAAGGCTACGTCGCCATTATACTGAATTTCTCCGGATCTGTAACAATAACATTGGATTTGACTAACTGAAACCGAAAACGTGAATGAATCCAGCCGCAGTGAAGTCCAATGTTTGTTAGGGGTCCAGATAAATTCAGTTTAATGCGGATTCACCTCGGCAGTCAGGGGCTTCAAAGAGTACAGAGCACTTGTTTTATAAGTAAAAACTCAAATTATTCCAATCAAGGAGTTATATTTAATTTATTATGATTATACAAGATACAAGATCAACTTCATAAAACTCTACTGTATGATGCTCTAAAGATCGTTCTAAAAACAAAATATGTAGCAAATTATTACAATTTAATTAGTGTTACTTGCTAAATATAATGTTCGGTTCAAACATTACTAAAGAACTTACGTCAAAAATTAATTACGTGAACTCTGTGAAACTGTAAAGATCGGCCTTTGTTTGACAAATTGTTTGGCGATATCTATAATCTCGAAGTAAACATTCAGTGTCCAGTGTACATTATATTATGTTGAAATTTAGCAATTTGCCTTGATCCGACCTAAAAAATGATGAATGCGAATGACAGAGTCGTCCGTAGGTAAAAATATTGCGGTACGTGATGAATAAAGAACGCCACATGTGTTTTTTTTACTTTAGCTCGATTTCCAATTACATGAAATTTGTTTTCCAAGTTACCTGAATTTCAGTAGATCACATTCCAAGTTTGTATGTAAAATTTTGCCATCACTCACAGTCGAAATTGAACCCAATATGTCATCTATGATGTAGGGGAACTCCTGTATATTGCACCCTTACTCTACTTTCCTGACGACAATGTCCATATTTACATATAAGTTCCACTATGTATTGCTGCTGCAGAAATTCGGGAAAAAGTATATGTGTGGGTAGAGCAAAAAAGTTATCAATTCTACTTTTCTTTAATAACACACAGGTGCTATCTAATGACGTTTGTTTTACTTACGATAAACGGTGTGCCATATCGGACAGGTAGTCAAACAATAAAAATTAATTAACAAATTATTAAAACATTTTTCCACAGGCAAATGGGGAAAAATGCTAATTTATCATATGCGCCTATTTTTAAACGAAATTTTTGTGCAATTTGTTTGTTTCGGGTAAGTGTGTGCAAATTTAACGAAACTGGATTTTTAACCATTACGTATACCATTTTTTATTTGCTATCTCATTGTAGACGTTGTTTAACCACGGATTAAACTGATTTATGGTTTGTCTTGGTTTTTTGGACGTATTCTCGTGATGTGATGTGAGCAACTCCTCATTTTTGTACAAAGATCTTGCGCGAGAGGAAAAGCTCTAGCTCAGACTGTGGTAACTATATAGTCACATTTAAATTACGTTTTTTATTAGACCGTAAAGGCGTACTATTAAATACGTCCATCTTGGAATTCTCACTTCTACAATGAGATTAATAAACAAATTTCGCAATATAACAATTAAGTATAGCCTCACCGGCGACGTTTCTCATTATTAAGGTATTCAGATTTGAATTTTTAGTCCTCACCATCTTACACTTAATTTTTTTCCCGCAATTTCATTAAAATAGTTCCAAAGTGTTTCGGATGACAGACAGACCAATAACAGAATAAGATTCTGTACTTTGGAGTTTTTGCTCCTTGGCATATTGACTTAGCCTCGTTAAAAATGTGATGCTATTGTCTAGTGTGCTAGGATCAGTTAATTTAGCTCGGGCCGTATCTGGAATGAATTCCAGGGAGACAGTGTGGCTACCTAAACGTCGCAAGATTATCAAAACGCCAAAAATGATCTGGTAGCCCACTGCAGCTGTGGTTTTTATAACTCTCAAACAATCTCTCAACTAATCTCGGTAAATGTCAATCCGTTGATCGTTTGATCGTCATATTAATGGATTTGGGGTATAGGTCAAAGTTTTGGACATCTTCCAGATTTGACCTTTTATAAGTAACAATGACGAGCATAGGTGCAAAATACACGGCAATTGTGTAAACTTTGCCGATTAATGCACAAAGGTAATTACATTGTAATTTTTGGTCAAGGGGTCTAGAAAATTCCATACTTGGCACAAGACTCGAGCGAAGAAAGCACATCGGTAAATTTTAGGCTAAAGATTTGATCTCGGATTTGATGGTGACATTATCCGGACGGGTGGTCGGAGTATTCATTTTTATTTTTTAGAAATGTAATAAAAATATTTTGATATTCTGTTACAATCCCGTAAACTTATCGGATTTGCATAAACGACCTGGTTTACAGAATACTTCCAACCAGAAAGAAACAAGATATGAAATAATGTCACATACACAATAATAATGATTGATACTACAACTTAACAAGTATCATGATAATCATGTTATACGTTTCACGGAGAAACATTAGATATACACTCCCTTAATCCGGGGCGCAAACTGAAAATTCCGAGGAAAATTCCATTCTCATTGATTATCTATGTATTTCTGGTAATTTCTTGATCTTGATCAAGATATAAATTATTATTATTAATAATTCTCTCAGAAAGATAAAAAATTTCCTGGCTGCACAGATTAGTTGGTCAATGAGGAAAATTGATTGGTACATTTCACTAATCAAATATTAAGGTATACTCTAATTAGTAATTAGCACAACCTTATCAATATTTTTCACTTCATCCTGCACATGCCTGCCTGTATTATCAAGATCTGTCCCGTTCCGCTTCACCTTATTGTATCAGCAGATAGCGATAGTTTGAGCATGAGTTAATTAAAAAACCTTACACCTCTATAGTAACAGACTTGTTTCCTTTCGTTACTCTGTAGGTTGCCTTAGGAAATGATCCTGCTTTTCTAAATGAATAGTGTTGTGTTAACTACAGTCTCAGCCAGAAGGTAAAAGTCCGATGAAGTTAATGCTTAAAATGAAAACACTTTTGGGCTGACTCAAGAAATAAAGAAAGCATAATGGTTTGGACTATTACACTTTTTATGGAGAAGTTTTATTTTTAACCTAATTTTCGATGGCTTACGATTTATTCTTTTTACTGCCCTTAAATTATGTTTTGAGATTTTTTTAATAGCAGGTCTTTTTCTGATTTGAATGATCATACACTATAGTTTTCTCTCGAATTTTCCACCATTTGTTGAGTCAAAAAGTAACTACGTATTCAAAATGTTTAAGAGTCTTGGGAAAAAAACGACTTCCTTTCTAATGCACTTCCTTCAATCCTCTTTCTGAATTATTGGATAGTTTAGTCATAACAAAGGTAGAAAAGCATATTTATTTTAATCAGAAAAAATTCTCTATGCGAAAACCAAAGACGAGAAGTAAGTAACAAGTCGGAAGTTTTACGTGTCACCGGATCTCACTCAACACAAAATTTTTTTTATTAGTATGCTGGAATTTCTTATATATAATCGATCGAGTTCCCCATGAAGAAAATATTGAAAAAAAATCTATTAATTCTGTACACTTTGTATATGTGTACTTTACCTGATATCGTTTTTTAGTAAATATACAACTTGGTTTATGAAGCAAATTTTAAAAGCTTTCATTTTTATCTCGGTAATCTTTCCACACCGCGCACCCTTTTGGAGCGAAACACAAGGGATTCAATAGTTATTGAATCGTAACAAATTTAACTTCTGTGGAATGTGCAGGTAAAAAGCTACTAACAGCATTCCATTATCAATTGATCTGCAACAAGTTATTTTTCGTACGATTTTACAGATAGTAAATTAACAGATTACTTACGCTGCAAAAAACTTCGACCAATCACAAATCATTAACTATACTAATGCCGCCAGAAGTAACTTTGTCGGATTGTTGCGTTATATAATGAGACCAAATTAAAATAGTAGGTACTTTAAGATATTTCGAGTTAACGAAGTCCATTTGTTTCAGCCGTGTATACATTTCACAACGCAATTGAGTGCCAGGACCACATTTATGTCATTAGAAGCGATTAGCGCTCTAACCTTTGCACGCTTGTATACACACCCCCTTTCCCTGTTCGGACGACTTTTACTAAACGTAAAAATGTACGAAATTAATAAAATGAACGGGTAGGTGTATAAATATAAGGAACTCACGGAATGCGTACTTTTAGCCAGTTTAAATTTAGGTACACGCTGTATTGAGGGCACGGTGACACGTTTCACTTTTAATAATATCACAATCTGATCTTTTGCCGTTCACCCATGACGCGATTTCATTGGAAAAAGATTATTTAAACTGAAATTTTATATTAAATTTTTTTATACTAAGCGCATACATGAGAGAAGACAAAAAGACGGCGCTGCCCTAATAATATCGAAAATTACGTTACCATTTTATAAACGTACAATGGAAAAATTATGAAAGATGAAAATCCGATCTATTCCAAAAATGTTTCGTATATGTCTATTAAACGATAAGCGTATATTATACATATCCGATATGATATTTCCAATGATACCGAGGATAATACGTAAATAGGTGTAGGTACAGGTTTCCAACATTATGATCTAATACCGCTAAATTCAAAACATTGGCTACAAGTTAGCGAAAATGTGTAAATTTAATTTAAACCATTTGATCCTTCTAATTTGGAGCACATTGCAAACACAGTTTAAAATTTGTGCTGAAATGTCGTCGAATCGAGAAAGTGAAATATTAAAGTTAGCACGAAACATACAGACTGGCCCAAAAATTACAGATCACTTCAATGACGTTATTAAAGAGCAATTCTACAACTTCATTGCGAAATATCTTGAAAACCAAACTATAAAATCTAAAAAAAAAAGAATACGGTGCCAAGTTCAGGACAATTTAGGGGGGGATGAAAAGATTACTGTGAAAATGATGATGAAACTACACTCTAATCTCCTCCTCCTCTCGGCAATAATTTTGAGCTAATCCATAGTGTGAATGACCCCTCCAGTAATTAATTCCATGAGCAAATGTATCGAGACATTACCTGTATTTAGATTCTCAAATTATAATGTAGAACCGAGTGTAGAACAGATAAACCCAATGGAAGCCGCAAGGCGGAGATAAGCAAAGCACGATAAAGTGAGTAAAAAAATCACAGTCCACTATTCGATTTTCCACATCCTCTTTGAGGTCGTTTTCCTTTCTCATTGATAGAAACTAAAAATATAAATAAAATGGTTAAACAGCTGAGCCGACGTCCTGTAAAAGCTGGACGTTATCTACGCTATCTCGTCTCGCTGCTGGATAGCCAGACTTTTCACTTCCAAGCGTCCCTTCCAATGACCAAATACCTAATGTTCTTCGAAGATAATCACCCAAAAAATGTGATTCGAGATGGCGCCCTTGAAAACTGTACAAATTGTACACGTAACATTTTCTTCTCAAACGAAACGAGATTTATCTTTTAAATAAACACAATAACAATTAAGATAAAAATGCCATCAGTATAAATTGAGTCAGTTATTAAGGTTCATGTTAATCTTATCGATAACGGAGCGATATTACATGAACAAAAAATAAATTGCTATCAATAACCATGTGGTTTTATTATCTCGATATATTTGAAGGGCATTCTTTCAAAGTACTCCGCTTGCACTTGCACTCGGCTATCGCTTTACTGTCATTTTTTTTTAATCTTTGAGGCGATTGTTCAGAATTGAGATTATTTGCAAGTTTTAAATTAGGTAACGTAGAAATAATATTATTTACATCTCGAGCCTCGAGGTACGAAATGGATAAAACAAATTATCTATTTTTTATACCGATGTTGGAAATTCTTGCCTACCACTGCCCACAAAGCCATAATTTAGATCTTGTCCATATGGAGCAAATTCTCTCGCGCGTACTTCTTTAAATTCGCGCGACGCTTGTGGGACGCGAAGTATTTTTGGCGCCTAGTAAGTAGTACCTCGCCAACGTGCGTCTGGATTTGCGCGAAACGATTCGATGTAAATTTCCCTATGGCCCATTTTAAATAACTCAACGCACTATGCACTCGGCTATCGCTTTACTGTCATTTTTTTTTAATCTTTGAGGCGATTGTTCAGAATTGAGATTATTTGCAAGTTTTAAATTAGGTAACGTAGAAATAATATTATTTACATCTCGAGCCTCGAGGTACGAAATGGATAAAACAAATTATCTATTTTTTATACCGATGTTGGAAATTCTTGCCTACCACTGCCCACAAAGCCATAATTTAGATCTTGTCCATATGGAGCAAATTCTCTCGCGCGTACTTCTTTAAATTCGCGCGACGCTTGTGGGACGCGAAGTATTTTTGGCGCCTAGTAAGTAGTACCTCGCCAACGTGCGTCTGGATTTGCGCGAAACGATTCGATGTAAATTTCCCTATGGCCCATTTTAAATAACTCAACGCCTTTACAATGTCGTATAGCCCATCTTAAAAAAACACCCTGTATAGTAGCTATAGTAAAAGTAGCGACGGCGACTGTACCACAAGTCCACAACAATGCACCCATTGATTTGTGTTCACGTAACCCTTAATTTTAGGCAAATGACAACTTATTGCTCTTTATGACGATCAAACTGAATGTTTGGATTTGTCAATTGAGAATATTTTTCTCGAAATTTTTCTAAATCAAATGTAACATAATTTCGGTCAATCTTTGAAGTAATTATTAGAGCTATTAAATTTATGTTACGTATGATTTTTTTTTGTAAAACAAAAAAGTAAATAATAGCAATGCTATGAGAAGTCCAAGCTTTCACTTTAAGGTACTACTTTATATTTAGCAACTCGAGTAGTAACTTTACGACCGCGAATTATATGCCGAGGCGCAAAAATCCGCCTCCTGCAGTGGGCTAAGGACTTCGAAAGCTTCTGAAAAGTCTGAAAATTCTAACAAACGAAAGAACTAAAAAAAGAGCCTCCGAAAGGAACAGCAGTGTCTGAAGATTTTGAATGTTGAAAAAGTTCTCAAATGCTTAAAGATTATTTAGTTCCCGAATAATTTGAAAATCCATAAGATCCTTAGCATCCAGCAGCTTTTGAAGCTATAATCAATAGTCATCACAGTTTAATTTTTAGGGAAATTCTCCATAAGTAATGGTTTTGTCCGTCCGTCTGTCTGTTCCTCGTCTAACTCGGGAAAACTTCTACGAATTCAAGGATCAGCCAGTACTATTAAATGCCGGATTAATAGTCGCGTTTCCGAGTGTGAGATGTCAAAAAATGCCCCTACTGAAAATCGTATGCGATTCTTCGTATCTTGTTTGTACTTCATCAAGTTAGTAATTAGGATCTGTGTCTATCGAATCAGTATTTTATGATCATATGAATCCGAGTATGAATCTGTAAAGTACGGAGGTAAAAATCTAGCTAATGGAGAAATGAATTAAACAAATCGCTCAGGACGGACCTCGGGACGGACAGACGACACCCACTCACAAAGTTAATGTTGTCTATACTATCGAAAGATGTAGTCTATGGCTTATAGAAAAAAGATGAAATCATATATTACATAGCCAGGTACAGTATTGAAGGGTAAAAAAACGGCATTTATTAAGTAGTGCGAGTATTGCGACCGGCTAATATATCAAAATCGTCAAAAAGTGTATTAGTTGCTAATTTTATGAGGGCTGACGTCGAAACAGGGGAGAGAATGAAATTCAAATAATGTATAACGATGGAAATGTGACCTTGTTTTCCTTTACTAATAGAAAAATACTCTTTGCTTCTGTCATAACATTTTCGCCATCGTGGATATTGTTAATGTAATTTGTAAATTTTAATGCCCTGAAATTTTGCATTACATTTTCAAAAATTTTACAAAATTAATACAAATTGTAATGTTTGCCTCCTCGCCTCGCCCAACTACGGCAGAACATGGATCATTGTATTTGATAAATCATAACATAACCATCTCATTTTTTGTCTAATTTTGCTTTATTTTTAATTTTAGGGTGGTTGTGTTTAGTAAAGTACGCAATTGTTAAATTAAGTTAATGATGGCCCCAAAAAATTAAAACTTTGGACTTCTAATCGTGTCTTGCAAGGAAAAGTAAAATAGTTGCATTGAGAATTCGTAATTTTTAGGATGATCTTGGGGAATTGCGAACGGAACTGGTTTAATGGCCCATCTAGACTGTAAGACATATATCAAAAAAATGTTTTAGTGGATTACCTTTATTTGTACAAAAAACAAAAGGGGAGGTGGTCCCATTCCTGTCATATTAAGTAATCATATGATCTTGTAGTTTCCTGTCCAAAATTTACAGTTGAAGTTGCCCGTCGGACAAAAAGGGATGATATTGAACCATTAAAAATGGGACAATTTGGACGTGATGGTAACAAAAACTTCTACATTCAACGGTGCTTTAAAGCTGTGGTAGGAAAATTTTGGTTATCAAATCCAGCACCTTTGAAGGAGGTGATAAGATTTTAAGAATTGGCCATTTTCATATCAGGCAAAGCATATCGGATAAGATTAATGGCGATAAAGTGAATTACTTAAGATATGGAAGCGTAATTAACAAACAATTAGTAGAGGATACCTTAAGAAAAAGTGTGGGAATTCCGCGTCTCTCTTTTTAATTGGGAGATGTCGTCGTTTATTAATGATTGTAAATATAAACACCGCGATTTCGTCGCAATTCGGGTCGCACGGCGAGGAAATTTTCGCCTACATAAAATATTTGAAATAATTTCAATTGAAAGGCAGAAGTCAAGGCTGCGCGCGATTAAAATCGGAAAAAAATCTCACTTTTAACACTTCTCGCCAGTGGCACGGCAAATTCAAGGCCGACTTGTATTTTATTCGACTTTGATCTAATATTTTGAAAATTTACAAACGTTACCTTCCAACCGGCCGAGCTATTGCTGTCTCCCTTGTCCTTGAAGTACGGGACGTTCTGAACCATCCATTCGTAAATCTGGGAAAGTGTGAGCCTTTTTTCCGAGGATGAAGTGATAGCTTGTGTGATTAGATCCGCGTAGCTGAGATTGCCCCAAGCATTGCGACGGCTCGAGTTCTTCTTAGCGGGGATGGACGCTGGAGCAGGAACGGGTAAGCCGCCCGTAGTGGCGCACTTGTTGCCCGATTCCTCACCGGGCTCGACGTAATTTTCTGGACGCGGCAAGGGCCACGTGTTGGACCGAGCGCGAGTTTGAGGTTCGAAACCGTCAATTTCGGCGACGGGTTCCATTATATTTAAGTTCATCTTCCTCAATATCACAGCCACTTACCCGCGATTATTATATAATTGTTCCTCTCGATAAATTCGGGAATCGCACTGGCCAGCCTTTTCGCTAAATATAAATTTTGCGACGCAATACTAAGAGAACGCGCACGTGAGATGGCAAACTACTAAAAGAACACACAACAGTTCAACAAGTCATTTTCAATATTTGCTACGTCAGTACATGTGATAACGAGTTCGAAAAGTTCAGTTTTGCGATAGCCCCGCGTTGGTATTAAGACGCACTTAAATATTAAAATCCTAGATTAATTCACAGAATTTAACTTTACAATAACAGAGCGTCGGCGATTTTTGGGCAAAATTTCGGAAATCGTGTCACACTCGGGCCCGAACAACACACGCGTATGACGCAGTAAAACACGTTGGGGGTGCGTAAAAACTTCTCGGCAACGTAGGCTACGTTCTCTTTGTGAACACAACACACCGTGTGCTGAACGAAATGAGAAATTGCCGATCATACGGCTTTGGTTCAGGACGGCCCACTAAGGCATGCGCATTAATTGGCGCCACGCACGCGCTCAAATTGCGTAATTATAATAAACGCATCATAGCACACGTGCCCTCCTGTACACACCTATGCGTTACACCGTTTAAGAATTAGCAAAGAAGCTCGATGGACCGCCTTCCGGCACCTCCAACTTACATTCTTGGTCTTGCCCTTACCGATGCAAACAATTTTATTCAAACAAACGTAGGTAATATCCTTCCGGCAACATTTTTCCAATTATTTGTAAATGTTGTGTCGTAAACGTAAATGCCAACCAGTGAGTGGCATACGAAGTTTTCATTGTTGACGTACCTATACGCTTTTTGGACGATTTGAAAACATCCTCTGGACCTTTCATCTGAATTAAGTGGGTCGACGAAGAGAATAATAAAAATTAAACCTGACAATTTTTGATGTACCTAATAATACCTAATTATTGGATATCTAATGAAAATGTTTAAATTTAGAAATATTTCCATGCATGCGCGACCACGACAGAAGCTTTCATTTGATCCGAACCTACCAAATTCAATCCATCCTGATGATCATATCGTTACAAACTCGCGGAAATATGGAAACGCCATATCGAGGTATTTTTTATTAATTTGTAGATGTAACTGTAAACTTACACATCTAACTGATAATACGAAAGACTTTCCAGGTGTCTCTGGGAATTTATACAATGTCAACTGACAATCTGGATATAGAAACCGATTGAGCTTTGAGGTACACTTTAAGTTTAGTAAAAAAGGGCCGAGAGAAAATGGTCTAAGCAACGAAATTTTTTATATTTCGAATAGTTTAAAACACATCGAAAGCGGCATTGGCGTAAAAATTAGCAATTTCGGAAACAAAGTAAAGGAGGAGAAAGGGTTGATTAACCTTTGTCATAAATAAAATGGAACTTTTTAGCGCATATCCGAGTCCTTAACTACTACAGTTTTCAATACATTTAGTTCGTTCTTTTTGAATTTTGATAGCTTATAGCTCTGGCACCGGAGGCAAGAAAAATCTTGACGATTATTGTGTGCATATACACAGGCTGCGCAATATCAACTTTCTTAATTATTAATATATTTTGTTGAAATTTTAACCATTGATACTTCTATTAAAGACAAACCTTAGATATCCGCATGCGGAATCTATGCGCATTATACGCAATGCCAACTTCCTTATGTATGAAGATAATATTTCTTTCAAATTTTAACTACAGATATAGTTCGAAATTTTAACCACATATCGCATATTGATGCGCGAATGCGTAGATTGCGCAATAACAACTTTCTTATTTATTAAGATATTTCTTTTAAATGTTAACCATAAATGCTTTTAGTAAAGAAAAATATAGCCATAGTCCTTTGGCAAGTAGGTACTGATAAATGCATAGACAATGCACTAACGTTACTCGCCTTAGGCCGAAAAACTTTTACTTGTCTCATTTTTCATGTTTTTTCACAAACTAAAACTAAAAGTGAATACAGGCTATAGTTCAAGCACGAGTCTGAATTATCAAATTGGGGTTATTCGTCACTATGTCACTTTAGGGCAGCATTCTGCATTATAGATTCGGAGGTCCTAGAGTTAGCACTGTCATTGAAAGTGAAAGCACTAACTTCAAGACCGATGTCGATCGTTAGTGCCTGTTGGAGCTTTATATCTTGCATTAACTCACAAAGCCGAAAATGCAGGTTGATTTAACCACCCGACTTTTGGCTAAAGGGATTGTTAAGGGTAACACGTAGAGTACGAGAAAAATAGAAACAAAAAACATTCGAATTACATTCTTAGTTATTGGGGTTCAAGGATAAAACTCTCCAGTTATTAAATAATCCCTAAGTCCTATAGGATGAAAAGTACGGAAGTGACGGAATACCCCGAGAATTTTTATTTTTAGGTTCGTTTGAAATATACAGTGCTATTTATTAAGAAGTAGACATCGGAATTTATATATGTATTGTTTTTCCCTATGTCTACTTTTAAATGACAAAATCTCTTCTGAGGGGCACCTAATTTTATGCACCAAAATAACTTCTGAAAACCAATAACAATCGGGCTGTCATCTGCTGGTGCACTGCCGTCTACCCAAACTTTTTGGAAGCACCAACGATAGTACCACTGTCCATCTCAGTGTCTTTTTCATTTGTACCTTTTAGTGCTTCAGATCTTACCTCAGTAGACAAAGTCCTTAAGACAATTTTGCCATTTGAATGATCTTTTCGATATTCTAGATTGACAGCTTGTATACATACATTAAACAAATGCAGATTTAAAAATAAAGATCAGTAGTAGATATGTTCTGGAAAGAATTCGTAAGCAATTTGTACACTTTCAATATTACAGTTAAGAGACTTGATTCATAACATTTACGAAATGATGTACTTGAAGAACACACTTCATAAATATAATAAGCTGGGATTTGCGTGTGTAAATGTAGAAAGAAAATGCAAAATGTATTTATCGATTGGCGACCAAAATCACATAGTTTTGAATTCATAATCTGCGGTGTATTCAGAATTCGAAATCTCGGTTTCTCTCAAGATAAACGCGTGAGAAAAACAAGAAAAGTATAAAAATAGGTGCTTCTTCCAAAAAGACGAACGCCAAAGATCAAGTTTCTAAAGGTTTCGCCAGCATTCCTGTTTATACGCGATCAAAGTTAAACAGCCAACACGATGGCGCAATCTTCTACAGCTTTTGGTAAATACCAAAGTTGGGCAAGGAAGTGCCTTAATTGGTTTTAGATTTGGTGTTTGAAAATATTTTTGTTTTCGTAGACGTTCCTTATCTTCGCAATTTCCGACCTCTATAGATTATCGTTATAATTCCGTGATATTTGGGGATGTTGGTATCGCAGTGCAGGAAAAGTTGCTTGATTGGAAACATTTGGAATATTTTTGAATTGGGGTCAGCTACGCTGTTACGCGTTAAGGAACTCTGATGGTATCAATATACCACTTGTGTTGTTCTGTTCGTTTGATTTGTGTATTTTAGGTGGAAAGAAGACCGGAGGTCGATATTATTTCCTATCAGCGGTTTTGGCGATTACGCCTTCCTAACCACAGAACAATGCCCTTTTCTCAACAGTCAAAGCTCTAGTGTGCAGCTGTTATTTTCTTTTTGTTTTGATCTTTACCGATTAACAAACTTGAAGTTATAGAGAAAACGATAAAAATTACGATAAAAATTACATAATCATCAACTGCTTGCTCCGGGTGCAATTTTGAAACTTTATTGCAAGTTAATTTCCGGTATCGCGCTAAACGTACAAAATAACTATTTTGCAGGTGTTTGACTCCCTTTACACCTCACAGTACTTGATGGCAAGTGGGAATCAGAAGAACAACAATATTAAGGTTGTCGCTTTTATTAGGTATACTATACAAAACCACTTCTTCCAGATACGGTTACAGACTCAATCAGAAGCTGTTATTAATGGTTCATTAAAAGTTTCCTTTTTTTTCTACAAGATAGGTACACCAACAATATTAATATTCATTACAGTTAAAAGTATGACAGCTTTTCAAATATCAACAAGTGCCTCATGAATGAATAAAAAATGTTCTATATTGGCAGATAAGTACACCAGGTACACCCATATGGTTTGATACCTATCTATTATTAAGCAGTGCAGCAATATGAATTTTTTAAGTCGGAATGCTAACTCCCAAAGGAAAATTCTCGTCGCCGGTGTAACCTCTAAGACAACTCACTCCACTAAGTAAATTCACTACGGGAATTTTCTCCCGTCCCCGCCTAAATACTCGCTCACAATGAACTTACTTTAATTGAATTCACATTCGTGACAGTTCGACTCCAAGTAGTGCGGGGGTTATAGGTTTCAACCTTGCATTTTGTGATAACTTTATGAAACTTTCAGGGGATGTTCTAGACTCCCTAAGGTTCAATTTCAGCTATGCCGCCACCCCCGCAACCCCGGACGGCACTTGCTATAGCGGGTTTCTTAAGTGCAAGGTAGCAAGTCAATACCCGCCCATAAAATGAGTCAAAAATGTATATCCAGGGTTTGTTTTGTACTTTCTTACATCTAGGAAGGTTGAAGGGAATTGTCAAATACCCAGGGACAATTTATGTGGGGTATTTTACGTGGTTTACCTATTTTCGAGGCGCTTTTAACAGTGCGGGCCAAAAGAGGTCTCCGTCACGATTTTACTGTCCGCACTAGAGAATGCAATACCGGGATTGCGGGATCCCGAAATACCGGGATCCCGCAGCATTTTTGCGAGATTAATCCCGCACATAAATGGAGCGGGATCCCGCGGGATTTGCGGGACTGAGGAATTTGTCGACCAAGGGGACGATTCTGTTTACTTTGTTAATGAAACTGATAACGGCGAATTATTTTTTAAATAATTGTTAAGCTTTTTTCGTTAGAAATGTACTATGATTTTTGAGGCACTTTAGAAGACTTTTTGTGCTTTACAGGTAAGGTTTTTTTTGAGTTCTAAGTTAGGCCGAAGGTACTTTTTTGTTAAATATTGTGATAATTAGCGATTTATTTTAATACAGAAGTTAACCGCACAGAATTGCCAGAATTTGCCAATTTATTTAAAGTTTTGCGAGATCCCGCAAATTCCGGGATCCCGCGGGATTAACATCTAACAATCCCGCAAATACCTGGATTGAGATTGTGCTGCGGGATTGCATTCCCTACTAGAAACCAATTTCGAAAGAAAATTCAAAGGGCTGTAACTTTTGAACTAGTAGCCCAATCTAGGAACTGTTTGAAATTATGGATTCTACAGGCCACATTCTATAAGAAAAATTTTTTTCCGGGTCGATCTGAGACAATTTTTTTTGAGGGCCTCAAAAAAAGTCAGTGTATAGCCTTCCTTTTTTTACCAAAAATCGACTGCACCAAAATTTCTCGGGAAAACACTTTTCCTTATTAATTTTGGTGAATAGAATCCAAAACAATTCGTACTTTTTCGATCAGTCTTCTCAATAAAAAGTTATAGACTAGAAACTAGGGAATGCAATACCGGGATTGCGGGATCCCGAAATACCGGGATCCCGCGGGATTAACATCTAACAATCCCGCAAATACCGGGATTGAGATTTTGCTGCGGGATTGCATTCCCTAGTCCGCACTGTTAAAAGCGCCTTAAAAATAGGCACGTAAAATACCCTAAATAAATTCTCCCTGGGTATTTGACAATTCCCTTCAACCTTCCTAGATGTAAGAAAATACAAAACAAACCCTGGACATACATTTTTGACCGATTTTATGGGCGGGTATTGCGCTTAAGAAACCCGCTATAGCAAGTGCCGTCCGGGGTTGTGGGGGTGGCGGCATAGCTGAAATTGAACGTTAGGGTGTCTAGAACATCCTCTGAAAGTTTCATAAAGTTATCACAAAATGCAAGGTTGAAACCTATTTTGGCTCTTAACCCCTGCACTAAAGGGGTTCTATTCAAGGAAATTCGCTATTAAAATAACTAAGTTTTATAAAAATGTGACATACTCCTATCGAAAAATTCACCCCCGAGTCATCGTGGCCGCAAGAAGTTGTATCCGCAAAATACTTGCTTACCAGAACCTTTCTCGTCCAAAGGAATCACGTTCAGGCAATCAATCTCAACCAAATGCTACTATAAGATAACTAATGCAATAACTACTTGTCTACTAAAATAATTCAGTCAAATTAAATCAGCCACCACAGTTCCTCTTAAGATTATGCGCTCTTAGAATTTTGGCACAGGAAAATTCTGTCTTGCCGAAATGCCCACTACATCAGAAACTTACCCCAATGAAAGTTCACGTTCATGAAATCTTGACCGAAAAAAATGACCTAACAAAATTCTCTCCGAAAAATTTCCTCCGAAGTCCCACGTATTTTGATATCCATTGAAGTTATCTGGGGTTTCTCTTTCGGGAATATTTGTTCGGGGTGAACACTGCGGTGGCGAATTATAATCTGGACATGAATTCAAGTGAAAACACACAAAGAAAGGTAGGTATGGACAAAAAATGCTAGTACCATTAAAAGCCTGGTTATATGGGCTGCGCCTGGGGCTACGCTTTGGCTTATGGCAACTGTCCTGGTGCCAAAGAACCATATTCCAACAATAAGCTGCGGGATCGTTAGAAAGTATAGCTAAGGTGGCAGCATATCGCTACCGTAAAGTCAAAATCAGGCTATAAGAAAAGAAGAAAGACGGAATAACTGTCCAATTTTCCCGTTGCTGTGATAGGAAGAATTAATTTGTCTTTCGTAACGTTTTTCTTAATACGTAACAATTATACCTTGACCTTTCAAATTCAACCTGTTTCATTTTAGTATATGGGAAGGTATAGGTAGTAGTGAAACATTTAAATTAATTACACTTCAATGGTATCTTATGTCTTAATCGATAAAGATTAGGTACATCAAAATTAGTGGGATGATATAAAGAACAACGACGTCAGCTTCTTGCATTGTCCTGACCACTTGTAATTGATAAACTCTCGTTTGAATAGCTGTAAGTTGCGGAAAACTATATTTGGCACATTTTGATAATTTAAGCCTTATCTAAGATGTACAATCTCAGAAACGGCTTTATCTGAATTAAGCAAATATGAAAAATGAGATAGGCAATTCATCAGTGTACACGACATTGGAAGAGAGAAATAAATTTCTTTAGACAGATACAAAATTTGACTCCCAAAATTGGAATAAGTCCTCCATGTTTTCTAGTAATTTATAAGATAAATATATACAATCGATTAAGATCCATTTCATTTCAAGGTGTAAGATAGCATAGAAAATATGTCAGTAAAGCATTTAATTAATTCGTAAGGTAAATACCGGAGTAGTATAGACCATCTTAAGACCTTCTGCAGAGGCACCTCTAAAAAAGCATTATGCGGGTCACTCTGTAATTGGGCGCATGCCTGTTGAGGGCCCAAAAACAAGAGAGGGATAATAATAATAATAAAAATAATAATTTCACTCGTGTAATGATAAATGCACTTGTCCTTGCCAAGTGAATAACACGGTATATGTACTTACAAAATGTGTCTGCGATTTAGACTAAATTCGACAAGATGGGCTAATCGCATAATAAACTTTTCTCACGGACGTATTGTTATGAGGCGCCATTTGTGTCAAAATAAAACCTGTGAAATATATATCAATATTTGAGAAATATAAAACATTTAAGCAGATATGTATAAAATTCCATTAGATATATGTAAATTTTCTTTGTATATTTAAACATATAATTGATTATACATATAAGAAACAGCAGTGGTATATATATAAAGTTGAAACTAGAATATTATATAAAGTCAAGTTCCTAGAGCGGCCGTATAGTGGCGCTCCGTGAACTAAAGGACGCGTACGTCGTGTTGTATCTGTTACCTTTATATTACTACACTACACTTTGTGTTGTTTTTAACAAGTACAAGGTGGTAGGATATTTGTGTATGACAGCTGACAACATAAAATGAAATGGGTGTGTCATATGATCACCGATGTACGTTGCCTTACGTCAATGTGCGCCACCATGCGGCCACTTGACGAACGCGACTTTATATTACGTTTTATTTAATTATATATATATATATATATATATGTTTCCTGCTTCCTTTTGTATATATATGTATATATATATATTAATAAATAGATTTAATATAGCTATGAAAGAAATCTGTCCATATCTAACCAAATTTGATGCATATCTGCCTAAAAATGTTATACATCTGAATTATCTACATATATTTCGCAGGTTTTATTTTGACACAAATGGCGCCTCATATATTGTTATTATTGTTATTATTATTTTTTTTTGTAAAATACGGGTACACCGGCATTTCAAAAATAATCCGATTGTTACTTACTTTTTTTAAATTTACAATCAACCTCGTAATTAATTGTCTAGCTAGCAGATGATGTAAAATGACATGCGGTCCGTAAAAATATTAATTTAAAAATTATGGTAACTATATTTTTGCCTTGAGGAAGTTTCGAAACTGCAGAAACAGTAAGAAAGTTTCGGTTTCTCAAGATCGTTAGCGTTGAAACTAAAGCTATAACGTTATTTCAATGTTGGACATAAATGAAGATGTATTGTGGATGAACCTATTACTGGAAACGAGTTCGGATTGTTTCAACTATTTTATCTGTATATTGAGATGGCGTTGTGCGAAGATCAAATTTCTCTCAAAGAAAAGAGGATAGGGTGGAAAAGAAACTAGCTTAATTAACAAGGTGAAAGATAAATATTTTTGTATTCTAACACTGTTTGAATTTGAGAATGAAATTTATTACGCCCCTTATTCTGAATGAGAACTGGAATACATTCTTCAAGTAGGTAATTGATTAAAATATTCTGTGAGTGTAAGTAATCAATATGTTTGTTTTAGTTTAGGTACAATAGGTACATGAAAAGTTATCCTTAATATCGAATCTGTGACGTGTTTAATAAGTATCTAAAATCCTGAAGCAATTACTTATAATTTACGTATGGGATTAAAACGAGGTCTCAGGTTTGAAAGAAACTGGGGCGCAGTGGATTGTACAATTTTATAAATATCCAAAAGATGATTTGAATATAACTAAAATTATATCAAAATGGTGTATTTATGGCAATCACGTAACCTTTCATAATTGGAAAATCAAATACCGAAAAAAAAATTGTATATACCTGCACCGAAGGCGTTTCGACAGTAAAGTTGTCATCAGTCATCACCACCGAACAGCGGAAAAGATTATTGTTATCTCTGAAACCGCAAAAGTTCTATTAGTATCTCCAGTAATGTTTTAGTAAACGATTAAATAAATGGTCAGTCAGTAAATATACAACTATACTTATTTAAATTATCCGGTTAGGCGGTTATTCAATTTCATTACGTACAAAACTTAGTTCTTCTCCATCAAAACAACGTGCTTTCCCGTTTCTCCAATGAAATAGATGATAAATTCGTCTCTCACGGACGGAAAGATTCTCTAAAAATCAGAGGTTTTAGAAAATACTATACATTAAACCGCATTTTCATTCAATTTTTGTAAACCAATGACGATTCCTGGTGGGTTATATGTTTTGACAATATCTCTCAGATAATTAAATGCTATTTTGAAAAATTTCTATGACGTTTCCAACACTATGCACAAAGGAATTTTATTTGGGATATGTAGAATTACTAAATTAATGCCCCTTGTAGTCTGTAACGATTATTGTCTAATTAAAGGTATAGTGTACGTCGATAATTGAATTGTTTTTCGTAATGAGGGTGGATAAAAGGAATATCGTGTGCCGATTGAAAGGCTCTCACGCGAGATTTGTGTCCAATAAAAAGTTTTTTGGTCCTTGTAAGATTAATACCAGTCAAGTGGTACTTCACACGATGTGTTAACCCTTAGCGCGGTGTAAAAGCTATTAGCACCCCCCATCCACCGAGGATCCGATCGCTAAATCCACTCGACACAAATTGGCCCGTAAATTGAATACCGGAGACAATAAATCTGCCCGTAGAATCGTAACGCACTCTCTGCCGCTTTTGTGTGAGTTATGTTTAAGTGGATTTACTTTATGGATTCGTTTTTTTTCGACTAATTAATTTAACTACCTACAACTGTTTCCTTTTTTTCTGTCTATCGTATTTTATCAATGGAAACCAACCGTGCGTCGAGAATTGATAAGTTTTCATTTCACCATAAAGCTGCTAGAAAGAATTCTTACGTCTACCCTTTAAAATTGGCATTGATCTGTCAAAAAAAATAAAAATACCAAATCAACTGAAAAACTTACATTTCTGATGTTACTACGAATGTTTAATTTAAAATGAAACTCGCAGAGGCATAAATGTTGCCTCTAAATGACCGAATTTTCGAAATACCTATGTTGCAATTATTTCGAAAATTCGGTCATTTACAGGCAACATTTATGCCTCTTGCAGTTATCTATCCTGTTTAATATTCTTTCGTACTAAGGATCTAACAATACATCAATATGGATGATGGATCCTATTAATTTTCAGGAACCTATATGTAGCAAGAATACATACAGGGTGGTGACTTGCGTCGCGCATCATAGGGATTTCAATGTAAAATTCATAACATGCCATATTGGCTCCCCAAATTATTTTAGAGCAAAAATGTATTAAGGTTTTTTATAGACAACAATTTTTTACGTCAATCAACAGCGTTAGTTTCCAATTTTTTACATAATGAAGACAGAAAATTGGGAAAATAACCCCCGCATCTTTTTCAATAATCTGTGATGCCATGGAATTTTATAATACAAAAACTACGTCAATATCCGTCATGCCATGGAATGTCTGCTATTAAACAAATCAAATTCTATCAAAAAGTATTATATTTAGAACAGCGAATTCAACATAAAGAAAGACCAAATTACTAAAAACGGTTTCCTAATATAATAATTTACAATAAATGTTCGAATAAGTCACCATTAACTGCAAGACAGTAACCAAGTCGATCATAAAATCCATTTCGAACTGCTGCTAATTGATAACTGGACATCTTTTTGTTTTAGAAAATTCCATGGCATCGCAGATTATTGAAAAAGATGCAGGTTTTATTTTTCCAATTTTCCGTCTTTATTATGCAAAAAATTGAAAACTAATACGGTTGATTGACGTAAAAAATTTTTTTCTACAAAAAATCTTAATACATTTTTGCTCTAAAATAATTTGGGGAGCCAATAATCGCATGTTATGAATTTTACATTGAAATCCCTATGATGCGTGACGCAAGTCACCACCCTGTATATAATCCCGGGTAAATAAGAGAGTTGGTGAAATTTTAACACGGCTGAAATTTCACATGTATAGTCGATTTTTGAGGAGACAATCATTGGAGTGGTATCAATCTCTTCGTTATAACATGGAGAATCAGTATGTGAATGGTGGACAGTAGCTACTAGTGGCAGATTAATCTTACACTCAAAAAACAATGTAGATTTCCTCAGTATTTCCTCTTATTTCATCAAAAAATCCTAATATAACCTAAAATTTCCTGGTTCGTTTGAAATTTCCTCCTATTTCCCTAAAATTTCCTAATATCCTTACTGATACATGCATTTTAAACTTATACCAACCCTTTTCAGTGAAAATTCTACCCACATTCTTACTCAAAGAGCGTTCCCGGAGGATGTGCAAGAGTTTGTATCAAAAGTTGGAGGAATATTTTACGACAGATTGTATAAATAGCAACAAAACTCAATTTTGGTTTAAAATATATAAATAATATAAATTCTGACATCAGAGCTTTAGTTACGATGGCAGAATCACATGGGTTACGTATAAATCCCCAAAAATCATCATTTGTGCTGTTCGGGCCAAAAAAACCTAGAAACCTTCACATGGAAACTATTACCACAGATTAAAATACTCTTTGTCTGTGCTATTACCATCAAAATCAATGATACGCTACTATCTGCGAAGCACTGCGTTAAGAACTTGGGATTGCAAATGGACTGTGATTTACGATTTAAGCAACATGTGACTGATATTAGTCGCAGAGCATTTGCTAATCTTAAGCTAATCTATTACAATAGACATTTATTACGCCGACATTTAAAAGCGCTTTTGTGTGAATCGCTTGTCTTATCACAATTTAACTATTGCGATGTGGTCTATGGTCCTTGTCTCGATAGTCTGGATGTTCGTAGAATACAAAAAATGCAAAATTCCTGCTTGCGATTAATATTCGGCATAAAAAAACATGAGCATGTGTGTCACAAACTAACGGAAGTGAAGTGGTTGAATATGGAGCGCAGAAGAAATGCTCATGCAGCTACACTATTCCATAAAATTATAATAAACAGAACACATAACTATCTTTATAATAAAATACAGTTTAGTACGAATAACAGATTTTATAAATGAATAATTCCACCATTTCATAAAACGGAATTCTATAAAAGATCTTACAGCTACAATATAAGTAACATTTACAACAACTTATCTTAAAATACTAAGCTTTCGAAATTTCAAACATCAAGTGTACTCACAATAATACTATATTCTTAGTTGTTAAACAACACACGAAACATGTTTTTTTATTATTATTATTTTCTTTTGTCGGTTTTGTTCAATCGTCATTCCCATTCCAAATTGTTAATCATACGTTTCACATCATCATTATATAGTTAGTTTCATTCCACTTTGTTGTTTAGTTAATTAAATTGGAGGGGTTAAGTGGAAGAGCAGATGTGTGGTCATGGACCCCATCTGAACTGCGCCCCATTGGATTGTGTCAAAATTATATCTTTTCTTTTCCTTCTATTATGTTTTATATATTTTATCCACTATCCAATAAAAGACAATTTATTATTATTATCGGTGTTTCTTGTGAGAACTCAGGTCTAGCCTGGTTAACTAATCGCACGGATTAAAATCAAGTAACGATTAGTGTCTGTGTCTGTGTCTGGTGAAGTTATGTAGGGTCCTTAAAAAAATAAAAAAAAATCAAAAAAAATAAAAAAAATCACACACGTACATTGGACATCTAGGGATAATGTAATTCGTACTTACCAACATACCTATTGATGGGCACAATAGCCAACGCTATCAGGAAAGAGGAAAACATATTATTATTATTATTATTATTATTAATATTATTATAAATAATAATCTTCAGAATAATGATGATTTTCCTAACTAGCTCAAAATAGATGATACAAAAAAATCAATGAAAAATACAGATTAGTTGTACCCATGCAAAAAAAATTCGCGTTACAATGAAAAACGAAGTTTGTTTTTAATATTAACCGAGAAGCACCGTTCAACTATCTAAGAGTGTCAAAAGATTAACCGATCTGTTTTTTAAGGAGCTATCAAATGTTCGCGACCCTGTTTCGCCACTTCGTTTTCAAGATATTCTTTTCGAAGTTATGTACGTTTTATACTTTCAGAAACGGACACATTTTTTAATTTAAAAAAAATGCGCTAAGAGTGGGGTGTGTTGCACTATAGCAATTAAGTACAAGAGATGCTTATTTGAATATCATTCTGTGAATGTGGAAATTGTATAATGTAATAGAGGGTCCCAGAAGGTACTCGCACTTGCTTGCTTGGCCATAATAAAGCGGCCCGGCTGTGGATTGTCGCTTAGACTACGTAAAAAATGTTAACACTAGGAACTGATATTGTAAATATAAGATACTTGTAAGTATAAAGAATATTGTTCAAAAATGAAATTTAAAGTGTGACCATTTTAAGAGCGGGGTAGGAAGAGGGGTACGTTTAACCCAGGACACTTAATCCGACTCTTTCCAAATTTACGCATGAAAGCTTATTTTGTTAACTTCTTGTGAAACACATCGATGTTGAAAAGGGAAATGAAACTAAATTAGCAACAACATGTTGATACAAAATAACGTCCACATTAATTCAGAAAAGCCTCAAAAAGAAAACAGTAATTGCGATTCCTAAAATGTCTCATATTAAAATTTGAAAGGTCAGAACTTAACGAAATTCGTTCCCTACTTAGGTACCTATCTTTTATCTGACATGTATTGTTTGAAAATGAATAAGAAAGAGCTTTTTTAATAAGTAAGTATATATAACATTGGGAACTGTGCTGTCATTGGGATCTTCAAATAAACTTTTTCTGTTTCGTTTTAGAAAAAATAGTTACCTACTGTGTGGATTTTGTGCGTTCGTCCGTTTGTATTAGTCGGACTTCTTGTACATGTAGGTTTATTTTAATTAAAGTTACCTAATGAAATTTTCTGCTCGTATAGGTCTTTAAAATTATGGTCACAATTGGAGACATTTTATTTTAGACAAATTGACCTTTCGCGCGTTAGGTAGAACGGGTCTACATCTTGACGCTTTGAGATGTTATTTGACACCTATAGGAAGGTATCTATGGTTTCACAATATTATTTAGAGAATTTTGACAATTTTGTATTTTTATAAAAAATATTTTAAAAATCCTTTTAGGATCTCCTTTTAAAAGCCTTTTAGAACCATTAGATCCTAGAATTTTCTTATAATATTTCTAGCATGTTTTTAGAATCTTAGCATTTTATAGAACCATTAATTTAGAATGCTCAGGATCGTCATAAAACTAAATGACTGTAGAATCATCTTGGAATCTTTTCCGAATCTTAGAAACTAAAGATTTTCGAATCTTTGCAAATAAATAAATACTTAAATAAATATGTAAATAAATAAATTGTTAAGAATTGAACGGTTGGACAGAATTTTTTGTTTATTAATTTAACATTGTCTCAATAATCGTTGCCGTGGATTTTAAGCTACGCTTAAGCTAAGCTCCACTTAAATTTGTCGGTGCAAACGGCCATCAGTCACCGATCTTTTGCCCGAATTTCTAGACTTTTATTCAAACATTTTATGTGTCATTTGTACTGCAGGTCCTAATGTATTCATTTGTAAAACAAAATGTTCCAGAACCGTACGTAGTTATAACATTATTATTATGGATCGTATCGCTTCACGTCTCAAAGGCCCCTTATTGCTGTTTTCTGCATAACCATTACCTTATGTAGCAGGTCTGAAATTAATTTCAGCAATAGAAATTTAAATTGCTATTTTGTTTCTTATCTTGATGAAGCCCGGTCCGAAAGTGGGCGAAACGATTACTTTTCTTTCAACATTAACACGGTCCTATCCTGGAAGTCGCCCGCATCTTAATAACTGGCCATTTTGCATGTATTTCGTACCAGAGAAATGGATATTACTGTCTTGAATACTACACAGCAGCTTTTAAAAATACGATTAACCATGAAATTTGAAGTTATTGTGATAGCTTAATTGAATTGTTGGGTACGTTACGCTAATAAGCCCCCGAGGTATGATCATGAAATTGATAGAAATGGATAGAGGACACCTTAATAACACGTTTAGAATAAAAAAATTTGCGGAAGAGGGCCTAAATTTTCCACAATCTTAATTAAAAGTTCACCTCATTTTCTGGAAATCTGGTGTTATTTTACGTATATTTTGTAATTCTTAAGTTGGCGAAACTGAAAAATTTTATGTGATAGCTCTTTTTCCACTAATAAACAAAGGTGACAGTAAATTTTTGTAGGTTATGTTAACTTCTTCGTCTACTAAAATGAAATATGCTGGATTTAACGTGTAAATTAATAGAATGTAATAAAAGTAGTACAACAGGTATAATATACAATACAATTTTAGGTTTTGTTCGACTTAAACACCAAATAAGCGACACTTCCATGTGACTGTCATTTTAATAACCACTTTTTGAAGCGTATACAATCTAAACTTGAAGGCATTAGGGAAGAAGGATGTCGTAGAGAAGGTTGCATGTGGCAAAAATTTCTTGGTATCGATCACCGAGAGGGGACACCCGGGCACTTCCTGCATGTTTCATATGAATCGCCGCTTAGCATCCACCGCCTAATACGGTCGAGAGGGGAAGGAACATCTCTCGCATTTTCCATGGATCTGATGGATCGCAGCTACGTTAGCGATCGCCGCTTAACTTGGAACGCCTTTTTCGTATCAATCGCCGCTTAGCATCCTCCGCCTAATACGGTCGAGAGGGGAAGGAACATCACTCGCATTTTCCATGAATCGCTGCTTAGCAATGTAGGATGTAGAGAACTACTTACTGTTATTATGGTATAATTAAAAACATGTATAAAGTTGTATACCATTGTTTAAAGTTAATTAAATCGTGGAAAAATAACATAACCTCTTAAGAAACTAACTAAAGTTGGCACTCGGGAATGTTAAGAACACCAGTACCAACTGAAAAACAATCATGAAATTTGGAGTAATATAACCTCACTTACGACGAAATGAAGTGAACTTTGAATGAAGATTGTGGAAAATGTAAGGCTTCTTCCGCAAATTTTTTAACTGATAACGTGTAATTAAGGTGTCCTCTATCCATTTCTATCAATTTCATGATCATACCTGGGGGGCTTATTAGCGCAACGTAACCGAATTGTTTTCCTATTATAATAGTATATTATATTATGAGGAGCTAGTGTTACTTTTTATGGCGAGGCAGTGTTTGATTGCCGAGCGAAGCGAGGCCAGTAAAATACTGACGAACATTTTTCTTATAGAATGTGACCTGTAGAATCCATAATTTCAAACAGTTCCAAGATTGGGCTACTAGTTCAAAAGTTACAGCCCCTTTGAATTTTCTTTCGAAATTGGTTTCTAGTCTATAACTTTTGATTGAGAAGTCTGATCGAAAAAGTACGAATTGTTTTGGATTCTACGCACCAAAATTGATAAGAAAAAGTGTTTTTCCGAGAAATTTTGGTACAGTCGATTATTGGTAAAAAAGGAAGGTTCCTCAAAAAAAATTGTCTCAGAGTGACCCGGAAAAATTTTTTTCTTATAGAACGTGGCCTGTATAGAATCAATAATTTTAAACAGTTCCAAGATTGGGCTACTAGTTCAAAAGTTACAGCCCTTTGAATTTTCTTTCGAAATTGGTTTCTAGTAGGGAATGCAATCCCGCAGCAAAATCTCCTTCGGCCTAACTTAGAACTCAAAAAAACCTTACCTGTAAAGCACAAAAAGTTTTCTAAAGTGCATCAAAAATCATAGTACATTTTTAACGAAAAAAGTTTAACAATTATTTAAAAAATAATTCGCCGTTATCAGTTTCATTAACAAAGTAAACAGAGTCGTCCCCTTGGTCGACAAATTCCTCAGTCCCGCAAATCCCGTGGGATCCCGCTCCACTTATGTGCGGGATTAATCTCGCAAAAATGCTGCGGGATCCCGGTATTTCGGGATCCCGCAATCCCGGTATTGCATTCTCTAGTGCGGACAGTAAAATCGTGACGGAGACCTCTTTTGGCTGCTCTATTGAATATTATACTATGCTCTAAAGTCTAAAGTATTTATTGAGACTTTACAATGCCGAAAGGAAAGTTAACAATATCTACGGCACTAAAATTATTGAGCCCTATCTTGAGAACACTCGCCTCCGCAGTCGCACAATTCGGTGCAGGTCACATCGGACTTGACAAAGCTGCATCTTTGTGTGCAACCTTTCTTACATCCACAAATCAAGTGCGTGGAAGTAAAAGTCAAGCAGGCGGTATTTTGTTCTGTCATTGAGATATTTTCATAGAATAATTTTGTTTTTTCAAAATGTGATAATTTTAAGTAGGTATGTAATTTCTCGATGGTGGTATTTATTCATTTTAGAAAACTTGTCTAAACGTTTATTATTTATTGACTCGGTCTCGACCATAACGCTACAGTATTCAAGGTAAAGAGATTTTTACTATAACCATTTGCATCCATGTTGTTAGAGATTAATCTTAGGAACAGGAAAATCTCTATAGTAATTACTTTACTGAATGATAAGGTAACACATAGCCAAGGGACGCAAAAAATGAATTCTAAATTAGTGCTGGAGTGCATTCGAATCATGGGTCAGGTCGCGGAAGTGGAAGATAATTCCTCTAAATGGTGGATGGAAAAGAACAGCGCACTCGATGATGACATTCTGGAGTCGGCCAAAAACTAGAGACTAGTCACTAGACTCTAGACTAGGGTATAAATGTTTCACGCCGAGGTACGTGGAACTGATGATAGGAGAACGCCGCGTTCTCTAAAGGAATTTTTTATATGTACACCTTTTATCGTTGAGTGAAGGATTAAGGTACCTAGGTTTTTAATAAAATAATAAGCATTTCTTTACGCCAGCGGCATTTTAGTGTCGTGGAAAACCTCGGGAAATACTTAGTAGTATCTATGAATTGTACGCTAGCCACTTATTTATCTAATAACAAATTTTATTTGAAAGGGATACGCAACAAAAAACGCTAAACAAAAATTCCATTTTGTTTCATCTACAAACATCGCATTTTTGTAGCCAGTTAGCCACGCGATAGCAAATACCTTTATTTGTTACTCACTTGTAAACGTTGATTAACAAGACAAAACGCAAACGGGTAAACGTCATGTTTAAACGCTACTGACTTGTAAAACTGACAGCAGACCTGTAAAAATTTTACAAGTTAGTAATCTAGTAATTTCATTGGCCAGAATTAATGCGAAGTCTCTGTTACATGGATCACATGATATTTTAGACATTTCTTCAAGATCAATTTAAGAACTAATTATTTACGTTTACTATTGTTTACAAATGAGTAACAAATAAAATATTGTACATCATACGCCAGGTAATAGTTGTTACTGGCTCTAGGAGATGACAGGCTCGCCTAACGGCTCGCCAGTCAACTTCTCCTATCGCCAGTAAAAACTCACTTACCTGGCTAATAATGTAAAATACTATAATATATTAATACAGGAAACTCGCTACTATTTGCATTTGCGTACGTGTGACACGTGAATGAGCGCCATCTTTACGGCGCGGTGTGCAATGACGAAAAAATAAGAAGAGAATTATT
The DNA here is from genome assembly GCF_008802855.1 of Photinus pyralis. Classification (NCBI taxonomy): domain Eukaryota; kingdom Metazoa; phylum Arthropoda; class Insecta; order Coleoptera; family Lampyridae; genus Photinus; species Photinus pyralis. The sequence goes on along the minus strand of NW_022170509.1, from coordinate 1,569,589 downwards.
TATATTCCCAAGAGTATTTAACATCATAGGGGTATGATATTATCAAATACCATCATATTATCAGTTTATCCATAAGAATTTTGCAAAATAATCACTTATTGCACAAGAGGTTTGTATTTTACCGAGTAAATTTGGGTTGTTTAGGTAATGAAAATCTGTTGCCTAGCAATTAGACGAGAAAAACTGCCAACTAATAAAAATGCGACACCGCAGGTGGAGCATTTTTAGATTGACAGTTTTTCGAGTTCAATTGCTAAAAGGAAACAGATTTGAATTGGCACAACCCAAATTTACTCTGTTTAAATACAAACCTCGAGTGTAATTCGGCAGGACAATTTATCGAACAAGAAATTCACCAAACTATTCATTTATTGACAGACGTCAAACTAGTCATATGGGGAAGGATAATGTGATTATTGGTTCGAAAATGAATAGTGTAAAAACCACTAGTGCATTTGTCGCTGGAAAAGATGCAGGTAACTTTTGCCGCTGTCAAAGTGACAATTGCACTGCGGCTTATGCGATTTTTTATACATGAGTTGAATTGTCTGTAAAAATTAATAAATACCCTAAAAAAGCGAGTTAATATTCATCTGCTCATTTCTGTAATGGTACCTTGGTAGATAATTTCTTTGCCTTTTCAGGTTTCTAATAAGGTAAGGTGGGGTAAGTTTATTTGGAGGAAGTTAATAATGAAGAAATAATACGAAAACCATGCGAATACTAGAGGTTTCATATAATAAACTACTAAAGGAAGTCTCTCAGCTAACTTTTATTGTAGCAGTACCTACAGTTAAATCTTTATTTTGCCTTAAGAGCTTATATATTTTGTAAACAACCTGTTTATGTTTTTAAAAGTCTTTCCTTTGTGTTCTTAAAAAGTTCGTACAATCGGTAACACTTTGCTGAACAATAATGAAGTGCTAGAGCAAAATTCTTCTGCAATTCTGAGTATCTACGACCTCTTGGTTTACATTCAACATTGTCCAATGGGGTCATTATAGACTACTAGGTCTTAACTTCTTAAGTTCGGATTTCAGTTCTTCATTCTGTTTTTGAAGTATATCTGCTTTTATATTTTTGCAACAAACGTAACTTTTTTGCAATAGTATTCGGGGAATCGCACATGTTTCCTTTTCTTTTCTTGGGCTCAGAATGGCATTCAGCAACAGTTTGTGGTATACGGTCTTCCATAACATCTGCCTCGAGGTTTTCATTTTGAGGTAACTTACGTTTGAAAGGACCTTTTCTTGTCTTTAATTGAACCCCGTGCAACTTTATACTTGGAATGACACCCTTCCAAGAATATCTTATTCTCCGTAAAAGTGTAATTGTAAAACCTATTCCAAACAAATACACTAATGAGTAAATAAATTCAGACCTACACTTATGTAAATCTCACCCTTGACTAAACAATCGTGTATTTCTGAAATGACTTTCAACAAAATGATCAGAACACACTCTATAGCTTCTGTTTAAACATTTCACACCTCCTTTCTTAAAAATAGCATCCAAGTCGCTTCTTTTGCAGTTGACCACCCACTGCTTGCACCTAAAATGAAAACAATAGTATAAGCTAGGCCCTACATAACATAAAACTTCATAGAAATTTGTGGAAAAATATAAAACTTCCAATTTGGGTATATACAATAAAGTTACTTACACTTCTGTATTTAAAGGAAATCGAAAGAATGCTTTTGAACAATTTTTCACAGTGGCATTGCAACAACCATACACAGCACAGACCCCACCAGACATGCTGTTTTACGACTTTTTCTCTTCAAAAAGCCAAATCAAAAGTTGCAAAAATTTCAAATCAAATATGACATTTGATTGTGAACACACCCTACCGCACGGTGGCGCTGCAGTCACTTGCGACAGGTTGTCAACGTGAGTTTCCTGTATTATTATATTAAAGTATTTGGCGATAGGCAACAAAAAATGCTACTCTGATTACTGGTTTGCATAGATATATAAATACATAGATACAGCCATACCCCCAACATAGTTCAAAAGGACGTACCATCTATTACCATCACTTTCGGCACATTAATTACGTATAGCGCTATCCTTTATAGAGGTACCCTGAGCATGGAAGACAAGATTCGCATTATTTATTATAACTGTCAATCAAATTGTTCGCACAAGTCACACAGAAAATTATCAGATTTGAGACTTTACAACATAAATAAACCGCCTTTTTATTTATTTAAATCGCATAGCAGCAAGAAATGTTACATTTAAAATGGAAGATGTTACTTAGAAAGCTGGCAAATGAAGAATTTGAAAAAATTACAGCTGACAACTCGAAGAAAGTGTGTGAACATGTGGAAAGTGATTAATTTAAAAGAGAAGTTATATTGGTTGATGTTTCTGAACTTTATAATAAGTGTTAATAATGGCAGTGATGATTCGGATTTGTCAATTTCATCTGACGATTATTCGGATTGTGAACTTTTAGAAACGTAATGAATGTTCGCTAAATGAGTATTATCACCAATTGGATATCATTGTTAAGATGTTGTATTTATTTTAAATAAATGTACACGTGTAGCTTGCTTACTACAATTAGCACTATAATTTCAAAAAGAAACCCCACCGATTGGACATATGCCGAAAGGTAGGCAAGACGCGTAGCGATAAAAAATTTGATATTGCACGCACACACAGTCTATAAATCTCGTTTTCCTAAGAATATTGCACGGATCCTGTGATCATGATACAAACGCACTGCATCAACATTATATAGGCCAAAATGATAATTGGAAACGAATTCACTTCCTGTCGCAACTTAATCTCCGTTACCATTACGCCTAAAACCATGCAATTGAAATTAAAATGTTGAACATAAACTTGACTTACTTACGGTTTTTTTGATATTCTGCAAGCCAGCAATGAATTCACTGCAGCACATCATGCCAAACAACGTAAACATAGTCCCAAATTTAAATGGCGTAGCTCTATGTAATAAAACTATTTCAGGAATAACAATTATGGACGCGTCTATCATTATGGCAAGCACTAATGTTATTCATATACATTTGATAACGCAATAATTACATAATATTTAGTGAAAAAAACCGTCCATCATGTTTAGGGCGAATATTTTTAGTTAGATTTGATTTCGCGCGATCGTGAAATGTGTCAACTGTCACATGACTTATGGGACGCGCTAAGTTTGTTTTAAGCGTCCGATTCGCGTACGACGTAGTGGTTAATGCAATAAAAAGAGATAGAACATGTTTCTTCTTGGTTAGAAAGTAATGGAGAGATGTACAAATTTCTTTGATATGTTTTTTAAAAACCGAGGTACGTTTGTTAAGGATGGCTGTATCTAGGTATTTATATATCTATGCTGGTTTGTTAACCCTGGCGCCATCTCGCGACCTGAATAAGCTATCTGAAAGTTTAGTAACTAAGACATCACGTATAGAAAACTGCAAAATTATACAACTGCTGTCAAACATCAAACATTTAATACTAAAAATATGTAAACACATTCAGACAAATTTATTATTAAATAAAGAAAAATTTAAGCAAATGGCTCGCAATAATGCGCCTATTACAAAAGAGGTTGAATTTAACGAGTTTTATACCGAGGTAAGTTCTGTAAAATTACTCGTAAATTTCCCTATAAGTAATCATGTCACAGGTGAAAGAAATAGAGAAAAGAGATTCTGTATTGACTCCCAAACAACAAATTGAACGATTACTCAGACCAGGCTCCACATACTTTAATTTAAATCCCTTCGAAGTGTTGAATGTTGATCCAGATACGCCGCTGGAGGATATTAAAAAGAGCTACAGAAGACTCTCGATTTTGGTGCATCCTGACAAGAATCAAGACGATGCTGAACGTTCACAACAGGCATTTGAAGTAGTGAGTCGGGCGTGGAAAACTTTAGAGAGCGAAGACTCCAGACAGAAGTGCATGGACATAATTGAAGAAGCCAAAGGCCGTACAGATTTAATGGTATGATTTAGTCATAGTTAAAAAGTTGCCCCATTCACATTCAAAAAAGCAATTTAATAAGTGTTTTTATAGCTTGTAGAGAAACGAAAGAAAGCTAGAAAGGAAGGCAAGGACAGCGTACCCGAAGATGATCCCGAGAAATATAAACATGCTGTTTATGTTCTCACCATGAAACTTTTTGCAGATATGGAACGCAAACGACGCGACCTAGCTGCTAAAGATCAAGAGGAGAGGAAACGTAAACGTGAACAAGAAATCGAGGATGAAGAGAACCAAAAAGCGCAAAAGGAATGGCAGAAAAACTTCGAAGTATGTATTCATGGCAATTGATACACCGTTTCTAACACTTTCTCATTAGGAGTCACGCCAAAATCGTGTTGATAGCTGGTTAACCTTTCAAGCTGGAGGTTCATCAAAATCAAAAGGGAAAGCACCAAAAAAATTGAAATCTTTTAAGCCTCCAAAACCGAAACCGGAAAGTAGATGAATTAGTCCATTAAGTAGATTTAAAGTCACAATATTGTAATTATTTTTCATTTTCTTGCTTTGTTTTTTTTTGTTTTGTAAACAATTCGAGAAAAGTAAGTTAAGTGGTATTTAATTTATAAATGTTATATTTGCTGTGAACAACCCCAAAAATTTTCCAGTGCGGTTTGCAATTTAAAAATTGTATTTTTACATCTGTTTTATGTACCTCATTTTCATCTACATTTAATGAACGACTTTTATACATTCTTCGCTAAGTTGAAAATCAATTATATGAGAAAAAGTTCCTCGTGTATTTATTAAACAGTACTTATTGCACATTTTCCAACAAAGTACATAGCTGTGAAATTTAAGCCAAGAAGAACATTTGATTCTAACCATCAAAATCTATTAAAAAATGATAAAATCATTATCGACCACTTTTGGGGCCAAAAGGTATTTTCAATTTACATTCAAAACAGAACAACTCGCAAAAGAAATCATATAACGTAAACTGCTCTTAGGGATAGTGTGTAATTGCAGTATATTAGGAATATTTCAAAAGCCATAAAGGTATTAAGTGGTACAGTTTGGTAAATGGTTCAATATCTTGTGCTTTTCGATTCAAATCCACCTGCACTTCATAATGGAAGATGCAGTTTATACTACTAGACGAGTGCTCAAAAGTTTTTTTCGCATGGCATTTATGGCAGCGTTCTTTAAAAGTGTCTGATCTGATCGTTTATGTAAGGTGAAACAGTAAAACCATAATAACCTTAGCCATCCTCATCTCGGGATACTTCCTTCAAGGAAAATTAACGTGGGGGCGCCGTTCAAATTGGGCAATTGCCATTGGCAAGGTCCCGCGTATCCATTTCTACATTGCATTTTTAGGATTTATAGGTAACGTCGTATTAGCGAGAGGCGGGATACTGAGGCAATTTCTTTCTATCGGGAACCACTTGCAGATGTGTTACATATTCTTTCCTCGGTACTGCGCAAACGCAAGCGCGCTTAAATTTGAATTTGCTTTAACGCGCTCTAATTAATAAAGCCTTCGGTTATCACTGTGAATTCCTGTTACATTATAGCCCCAACAACCGTCATGATCCTTTACAGCATAATTTGGAATAAACAACAAGAATTGTAACGTTATTATTTATTATAATCAAAACCCTTCTACCATCATGGTGTAGGGAAAATAAATTAACATATTCTACCAGATAAATCACTATAAACCAAGCTATAAACTATTGTGCTCCATTTTTTATAGATGTGATGATGATAGATGTATATGAGTGTTGGGAAACAAGGAGTAGCTTTTTGCAATAGTTTACTCGCCCTGGTGCCACAGTGTTGATCAACCTCATAATCACATGTTATGTTAGTAGCTTTCATTTCTTTCTAATTATCCAATATAAACAATTTTTTTTTTCGAAAACTACCCGAGACGTGAGATTGTAATTCCTAATCAAGTGAGATCTCGACTCAAGATTGCATTCACTAGATGGTAGTAGGCGAGGTAGCGATTTGAAATTTGTATATGACCTGTGTTATTTATTTTATTGGACTGCAAGTGCTAGAAGTCTAGAGCAGCTACAATAGGTCTTGGTCAGCTTAAAGTAGAACTTGTGTGTACTTTCGTTTCGGTGTACATACCTAGAGCACTGAGGTAGCAGTATGTAGGTTTATTGCGAGAGTGATGGAAAAAATTAATAAAGATATTGCAAATGTTTCTTAAAGAGACCTTTACCACATTTTGTAACCCTGTTGGAATCGGTCTCTGGGTAGCCTAGAAGTCGCCCTTATACATGAACATCTGCAGACGTTCAGTTGTCCTTTTAGAATTCAACCCTACAGCATCTGTTCCAAACTGTGGGACCTTTAGTAACTATTTTCATTTTTTCCTGAAGGCTCTGGATTCCCTGGCGGCTACACCATTGCAAATAATGCGTTATAATTTCCTTCTTTTTTTAAAATCTGATGCCCAAATTTAATAACTAAATCATAAACAAATTATCTTTTTTACTATGAATCATCATGCCCCTAAAATTTGTGGGGGTTACTTTTAAGATGGCAATTTCCGTCAACGGAATTTATAATTTATTCTGTGCATTTCATTATAAGAATCACTGATTAGTTTTTCAAAATAGAAAAGTACCTAGTTTTCTCCTAAATTGTGTGAAATCCAAACAATGCCAAATTTTGTTTTAAAAGCGCTGTGATTGGACCATTTTTTAAAATCAGTCACGTGCGATGACGTCGTACCTACTACGTCATCGCGTAATGTCACGTGACCCAGTTTTCAGTTTATCGTTGAAGCCGCTTAACTCGTCCTATGCAGCTTTTCTCCGTTTTCTTTGAAAATAAGAACGATCATTACAAAATAAACGCCAGAAAATTAAAACTAAACACTTGGAAAATTGTGGCACGTCGTTATTTTCGGCCCGTCGTTAATAAATCGTGTTTTCAAACGTTTCAATATTTGGTTATGATGGCGTCCTCTTTGAATTTAAACTCGCGATTGCGTGTTATCTCGATGTTTCTTGCATTGTTTTTAATCGGTAGCAGATGTAAAAATTCCTTACCTTCACAACCTGTTAGAACGATCAGGATCAATTTATCTTGTAATACTAGTTTAGTCTCGATGCTGCATTATGTATTGCATATTGTTTACTTTGTTCCATATGTTATGCTCCCTCGCGACTGTCCTCCTTTCTTCAATTGAGAAGTAATTTAGCTACTTACAATAGTAAACTTTTGAATTGCGATCATAAACGATGCTATGGAGTATTTGTTACACGCCTTAAATGAACACTTCTAACAGATGTGGGTATAATTCGTGCATGCCATACCATTGTGTGGGGTGTATCCACCTAATAAATGTCACATGGCATTAAGGAAACTGGGTGAATAAGTACATCAAATGGAATTTTTATACAAATGTTTTTAATTAAGAATTTTTAAAACCGTAGATCTATGGTAATTATATAGAATGACATTATTACATTAGTTTTTCAAATTATAAGCACCTCCTACACCAACGTAAACCACCACATAGGTATACGATTACTTATTAGAGTAATTAAAAAAAGTGCAAAATCACAGCAGTCAATTGTCTAGTAACATGGTGGTTTACTGGTTTATTTTGGAGATTGGTACAACGTCATCTTTTGTTTCTCCAGAGGTGATATGAAGAAAAATTGCTTTTTTCTAGATATGTTTTGGCATTTGTTATTTGTCCAGTTTTTGGCACAAAATGTACAATAATAACAGTCGTAACATTTATATTATTTGGAAGAACGCAAACTCACTCACGTTTTACTTATGAATATGTATAAAATCTAATAGGAATAATAACTTTTAGGGTGAAAAAGTTAAATTTTTATACATGAATAAAGAGTTAATATATATATATATATATCGCAAGAATGTAGTAAACAGATTTTACCTAAAAAGGCGTACATTAAGCTATAGTAAAAAATTACTTACTCTTTCAACAATAATTATTACTCACTAGGCAGTATCACCTAATCAACATTGAACACCTACATTATATAAAAACATTTAAAAAATGATGCAGATTATGACGTTCTGTAGTCCAGCGTTGGTCGTAACGGTAAACAACCTTCGACCCAAAAGTTAGGCCGTTCCAACATGCTTTTCCATAAGGAAACTTCTTTCCCTGTGGAATCCATCCAATCAACAGATTTACCATAATGTTTACCTATAAATGCAAGTTTTATAAACGGCAACACTTCTTGGTCGCTTATTTCCTACGAGTAAGATTTATTAGTGGGTCCTTAAACTCTAAGATTGTCCATTAAGGTTAGATAAACTGAGCTTAAACCAAATTATTCACTTTTACAAACTTAACATTTCTCAGAAAATTAAACAGAATATCATATATAGGAGCAACCAGAGCTAGGGCTGCATTATAAATAACATGTAAATAGTAGGTAATTATATTAAGAGGTAATGCTTACTTATTATGCTTGATTTATTATAAAAGGAAGTGCATAGTTCAAATGGTTTGCCCATGAGCAAAGAATGTGAAGAAAAACCAGTAAACAAGGTGCAAAAAGACCAAGAAAAGTCTGGAAAGATAAGGTTATTCATCGTAGAAGGGGGGACAGAAACGTGCAAAAATAAGAAAGCTAATCAGTAAATTTTTCTTCATTTTTTGGTTTGGTGCTGGATTTTCAAAAATCAATATTATTCATCTACGAGACACCGTAAACGGCGTAAACAATATTTATTAATAAAACATATTTTGTACAGCTGAGGCTCTATCATGCTAGACTGCTAGCAATAAAAAAATAAAACAACACCGCAATAGGTTTTTTTTTAAAAAAAAACCTTTTTTGTGTGTATTTCTCAATGAGAAATGAGAAAATTTTTTGGGGTAAACAAAACAAAAGACAAGAAACAATGGAAACTGAAGAATTTCAAACATATGTATAGGTATGTACACCTTCTACCTCATACAAAACCTTATGGTTAATAGCTAAAGAGTATAGGTACTATAAGGCAGAACAGAGATGAGAGAACACTCTTACCTTCGCCCAAAGAAAATCTGACACCACCTAGGAACTCATTACTGCCCAAGCGATCGTGATCCCATACAGTTAACTCTAGACAGCGTTCTGCCAACTCCTGCAACGTCACATCATCGTATGAAAATGTATGATTCCACACTGCATTGACCGTCTTTCTAATAACAGCAGTTTTCTGCTTCGAAGTTCTACCTTTATCAGGTAAAAGGTAACTAAAAGATGGATTATCAGTCACGCAAAATATTAATATTGTCAACATTTACCTTTTGCAGAAAGGATCCGAAGTTCCGTTACTCTTCACGGCAGTTAAACTCTTTGCTTCTTTAACCTTGACATGTAATGTCCCTCGAGATCTCTTACCTTTCTTCACGACTGACATATCAGGTGGAACAAATTTTAGACCCACTAAAATGTCCCCTTTAAATGACAGCACGTCCTCAAACGGTTCAGTCTGCAAAAAACAATTAGTCATCGAGGCAATTATACTTAAACGTGCGCGTACCCGCTCCTGTAAACTGTACCACTTTGGAGTAGGATCATCGAAAACTTTATTTTCTAATGCCATCCTGACTTCCCCCAAGAAGTCATTACGACCAAACATGTCCGAATGCCAGACAGTTAGCCATAAAGTTCGGGTTTCTAGGCCAGTTATCGATATATGAAATTTAAGACATTCATCGAAAACGGGATTAAGGGTATGTTTCCTAACTTTGGTTTTCCTTTTTCCACTTTTTGATTTATCTGGCAGCAAATAAACCTTAACGTATGGATCCGAGCGATTGCGTTTCGCATCGACTGCGGCTAGATCTTTACATTGTTTTATTAATATTTCCAGTGCGCCCGCTTTATAATTATATTGTAATCCAAATTCTACTTGACCACGAACTGCCACTGCACCATATCGGCCTTCACCTGCGCCCGAGTAGACACTAGCCATTGAATCTGAACGTAACTGAAACAGACAAATTAAAAAGTGATAAGAATTTAAAAAGGATTGTTTATGTTTTTAATTAAAAAAAAAGGTTATTTATCTGAAAAGTAAGCTTGAACTTAGTTTATCATCTCCAGATTAGTAAAGTAAATACAACAGTTTTATATAAAGTGAAATGTGATAACTTTTGCTGCATACAGTCTGAAGAAATCAGATGCTAACAAACTTATTTTTAGAAAAAAAGTGAAATGCTGCAGAACTGCAGGATCTGGTGTAAAAATCCCGCAATTTCTAAGTGGTCGCAAGGAAACGAAAATTGACTGAAAGAGATTCCTCAGTTCATCTTTACCACCTAAATTAAGAACAGCGGATCAGAATATTTCATAATTCATAAAATCTCAAAATGAGAGTCGAAACCATGAGTTACGGAAATCTGCTGTGGAAGTGGAAACAACAAAGTAAAGAAGTGATACTGAAGTTACTTAAAAGAATTTGTGTTAAGCTCCCTCATCCCCGCTTCTTATTCTTCATAATCCACCACTTGTCTTTTCCTTTGCACTGCTATTGTGCGAAGGTTCCTCTGTGAAAAAAGGTTTTTGTTCTTAGTACCTATGCTATTAATTGAATCTTTCCTAACATAGCGCGAGTAATTTTATTTTCAAAATGTAATTTTTATTGTTACTACATCAATGTAAGAATTAACTATACGTTTTTTTAATTTCTTTTAATGATAGAGAACAATTTTGGGTGAGGGAAATGTTTTTACAACTATTTATTTCCTAAATGACGATGTATCGCACCAAACATTAGACTGGGGAAATAAAATACGAAGTGCGTGTTAAGAAATGGTACATACTAAAATTTGATACATGATGAATGGGGTCATGTGGTTTTAAAGTTAGCTATAACATGCCAAACTCAAAGAAACGAGCACTTTATATCGTTTAGGTATGTTCAGAAATTTATGCTCAATGTTAGATCTTGCCGTTACTGGAAGGTGGAAAGACCAGGCCTAAATACATTTTTCAGGTTCTTTGGAGTGACTACTAATTCGAAAAAAGTCAATTGTTTGCGTGTCCCCAGAAAAATCTCAGTAAGGATCAACAAAATATTATGTACCTATCTATACTGTTTGTAATCGAACTCATCAATACAGCACCAAGTTTTTATTATGGGTATACAAATTACCATCATAGTGTATTACGCGAGGATTACGAAACTTACAGCCTACATCTACCCAATCTCTTTCCCCAACCTAAATTGGCAGATAAGGAATATTGCGGTGTATAACTAATTGTACTACCTAACTGATTTGTTCTCTTATCCGCCACAACCAAAAGTGTGATAAAATCACTTCCACCCCTCTCTGTCAAAACTTTGAATCAATAGCTATAAGGGTCGATCATGCCACTGAAAAACAGTAAAAAATTTCGATTGCAATTCAAATCGTGAGCTATAATCTCCAGTATTGTATTTGTTTTTATACGTCTGTGCAAAATACTTACACCTAAACTGGATAAACTACTCCTATTTGTATGTATCGCGACAAGCCTGTCGATGTCCTCCTCATTACCCGCATTCCATTCTTCTCCTTGCTTAACAGGCAGATCTTTTCTACTACCTTGTGATACCGGACTAGGAGTTCCACTCTTATGGGTCGCTTTGGGTATAACCATTGGCGATGAGTTTGCTTCTGACAAACCCGCGTCATCTGTAAAAAAAAAGAATGAACATTACAAGCGAAATGATCGTTTAATTGAGAATTAGGCGATTAAACTAGCAAACTTATTCACATTTTGTGTGTAGCGCCATTTTCTCATTATCCTCCCAAGCGATTTGTTTTTACCTTCATTTTCGCGAGAAGGATTAACATCCGGGATATCTTCTGTTATGTCATCGTCATCGACAACCTCTACTATTTCCGCTTCACAAAGATCATGGTCATTGTATGAAGAAGCGTCAGTACAACTCTCTTCGTTAGGTTCGTCATCTGCTATCGCAGTGTGATCAGATGCACTTTCCGTTTTGTCATTTTCTGGCTCAGACACGTTACATTCGTCATGTTTGAGCAACGCGACGTGTTGTTCACTTACTAATGGTTCCTTGAGCGCTTCCAAGCTCTACATACAGTGTAAATCACTTGGTAACCAACTCAAAATGTTAACAATTACCTGGTATTTAAATTTACCATCAAGAACTTCAACCTCATCTGCAACAGACGCAACGGGAATGCGGCAACAAAATAGAAAATAGCAACATTTTTTATACGACGAACCGTCACCGTCGGATGGCTTCCTTTGCAATTGGGAATTTTCACCTAAATTGTACGTAGCCGAACTTTCCATTGCGCAGAAACTAGGCTACTGATTTAATTTATTAGCCAATTGAATGTTTTAGTTCCTGTTCTACTTCCTGGTGGTTTTCTGATAAGGTGGTGTGTTATCATGATTTTATTATTAAGTAGAATTGCAATGCGATAACGGTAAAGGACCAATTCCGTTCATGAAAACGGAAACGTAGAGCTTCCATTGGCGCACACACAATCGCAAACAAGCACTTATACAGAAAGCAGAAAGCGTTTAGGCATACAAGGGGTTGGGTAACCAATAGTGGACAGGTATAACGCGGTAGATTAAGTACACTATGATTGATAAAAGATTATGGTTAACACTTAACATAAAGTTCATTGTTGAAATTCAATAAATTCCGACAGCAATAGCTATTTGCGGTAGGTATTTTTAATAATACATGAACATCAAAGAATACCTCCTTTATGTAACACTTGGTATATATTTGTATGAGCGTTGGAAATCCAACCAACGTAAAATCAAAGTCAGGTTAATCGTCAAAATCAATTTCGATTTCGCAATGGGAGGTAGGTGCGATCTTCAGTAACATATGAAATTTTTGCAAATGTAGGTAAAATATGCATAGCTAAGCCGTTTTAAGTTGCCGTTCAGTCCCGGCTGAACCGGTTAGCAACCCTGCTTTCGTTATCGACTACCGTTTTTGATATCATTGGGGCGATATGGAGATTTTTATCGTACTACAAAATCAAACGTACGACTGCTTACGTTCCACAAAATAAGAAAACATTGAAAAAGTTGAAATAACTTTCTGAAAATCGTTGTCTTAACTAGAGTCGCTAAAATTACTCACGGAAGCGCGTTTTAATCATAATAAATAATGTAATTGTTAGATGCTTTAGCACTTTCGCCCTTATAGGACACAATTGTTGGACCATCAGAATACTTTCTCGCGGGGACATTTTTGTTGGAATTTTATTGCCTTTTCAACAATTCCAACATTTCTTATGAACGTTATTCCATCAAAAATCATCTAACACTCGATGAATCGGCTGAAGAAGCACAAATCTTCCAATAAATATAAACTGTATCCATAATAATACACTACCATAGCATCTCGCTCTCTGGTTGTTACTGTTATTGCACGTCGCCAAACTACCGTAGGTTATTGGCGAAAGTCTAATGAACCTAATGAACTTTTGCACTAACATTTTTGGAATTTTTTTAGTTTTTTAAGCTAATTGTGCCAGTAAGTTAATACAGGTAAAATAAACTCACCCAAAGCCAAACACTGTCCGAAATGGCGTGATAAGGAGAACCACTACCTATCCGCATATTTTAGAGAGGGTGAAATATACAAATTTGGTTAAATGGAAGAAAAGTTGCGCAGTCAAAGCTTTTAGAAATCTTTGAAAATTGTTTTGGTTTTGGAATATTTTGAAAAAATCGGATTTTTCCATTTTACGAACATTTTTCCTGCCGCTAACATTTGTCCTAGCTAGTCTATAACTTTTGATTGAGAAGTCTGATCGAAAAAGTACGAATTGTTTTGGATTCTACGCACCAAAATTAATAAAAAAAAGTGTTTTCCCGAGAAATTTTGGTGTAGTCGATTTTTGGTAAAAAAGGAAGGTTATACACTGCCTTCTTTTGAGGCTCAAAAAAAAAATTGTCTCAGATCGACCGGAAAAAAACATTTTCTTATAGAATATGGCCTGTAGAATCCATAATTTCAAACAGTTCCAAGATTGGGCTACTAGTTCAAAAGTTAGAGCCCTTTGAATTTTCTTTCGAAATTGGTTTCTAGTGACCTAGAGCAAAACCAATGGCAGTTCTCCATAGCAACTTGCAGTGCGGCATCGCGTCGCGTCACCTGGCCGAGTGCAGCGCGAGTGAGAATATTTGAGTAATGGGTAATTGCGGCCCACAAATCCCCCAAAAATAGTGCGACAATTACGTTATAACAGTACCAAAATCGATAAAAAATATAGCACAGCCATATCATAATGACAATGAAATGTATCTGACTTTTGATCCTGGCTCAGGGGGTTGATTTCCGAAATCCAAAATCGAATCACCTATCTTAGGTTACGGTCCATCTGGACGCCAAATTGCAACTTTTGAGTTCAGTTCCTATAATTGTGAGAAAAAATGACGGTTAATCGAACGTTTAGACCTTTTTATATTTTTGATAAAGTAGCTGCTTGCAATACTAAGGTTTCTTAATGAATAGAACTATAATAATAATTGAAGGAAAACGTGTTTCAATGACGATAATCATTATTTAAAAAGAAAAAAGGTAAAACAAAAGGATCCTTGAAGCCACCCGGCCATTAAAATCTACATAAGACTATTAACACTATAGAAAATGACATCACGATAATAAAAAATGTAAGCGATTCCAATACGGTTCACAAACATTTATTGCTGACTGCTGATTTAATTACCATCCTATTCCGACATGCACAGGTAAGGTTTCCTGCATTGTAAACTTATGAGTAGTCGCAGTAGGTCTTCGTTGACATAAATTTCCACATCTGTTTTTCACGGCGACTCGTCATTGGGTCACCGAACGATCGTGTACTTTCGATTTCGAAAAAAACGGGCGCGCCACGTACGTACAAGGATATCCTACCGTATCAAATTTTCTTTTGTGACTTGTAATTAAACTTGATACATAATTCTCGAATGTCACTGAACCTTGTTTAAATACCAACATTAAAATACAATACCGTGAAATTACACACGTATGGAAAGAGAGGGACCATTTTCCGTCTGTTTTCTCTAATATGGTAATAAATTTCTAGACTATTTCGCAACCGTGTCACGTAACAACTTGACCGTATCAACCAGTGTATTACAAAAATTCAAAGTAAAACTTTATATTTCGCAACATCCGGGAGAATTTATCTAATTTAAAGGGCGTTAACAATCTTTTCTTTATAAGTAGACACAATACGAGTACTTAATGAATTAATTCGCCATGTTCATGAAGTTAATTAACGGAACAATTAACTCAATTAGTTACAATTACGTAAACTACAGTTACACCGCTTTTATTAATTTCAATTATTCTCAAAACCGAATCTAATGTATACCCTTGTAGGTTTTGATCTAATTCGAGTCCTTCGGTTCCAAATTTAATTAAATGAACCCAACCCTCGACCCAACCTTGGTACAAGAAACAAAAACTGAACTCTCATCTTGGTGCCTAATCAAGAATTTGGTATAGCAGTTATCTCAAAGACGAATTTTCTTAAGGTTCATCCGTTGGGGTCGCACTTTCCGGAATGTGAAGTTTGCCTGGAACGTGTCCCAGCGAGGGCGAATACTCCATGAACGAATACTTTGAGGGTCAACATCAGCGAACACTTCTGGGTGAAACCGAGGGGGAAACAGAACTTGGAGAAAAAATATTAACCATAATGAAGACTTCTTTTTTATCAGTCGCAAGCGTTTCGCAATGGATATACCTATGTAGTTTCAGTTTTACCACAATCCTTCCGCATTGATGAGATTACATTTGTAATGTAAGTTTAAAATCCGAACATTGCTTAAAAAATGAGACACTTACAGCGGAGCTCTTCGCACGAGTAACTTTCACCGTGATGATCGTTGGTCGAAATGCTGATTGAGAATTTACAAGCCATTCGAATACTTAAAGATTGATTTTTCGCATGGTGCACAACAAAAGCGTGTCATTGAGATTTGTTTACCCATAAACCAAGTTCAATAACATAAAAACTAATTACTCACGTACCGCGAGATCACGCAATGTTATGTTGTAGATTGGATCTGGTCCCAGTGTGAATGAATGAACTTCTATGGAAGAAGCTGACCTTTAAATAAGTTATAAATACACGCAAGTTACGTTGAAATTGCGCTATTTCCGAAGTTCCCCTATTGTTACTGGAAGTCATTATTCTGCAAGCATTATGTTTCATTTGACGGAAAAATTGATCCTAAAGACAAGAAGAAGCGTGACCGACCGCTCCCACTGAGTCACCCATTTTTCGTAACCGCGTTTCCACCCTAACGGCGGACAACACGAAAGTAATTATCTGCACCTACGCCTTACCTGGATTACAAACAATAAAACCACAACATAATTTAATTGCTTTACGTAAACGGGAAAAATTAGACGTTAACTGAAGTCTAATTGGTGTGACTGGTTCGTTTCAATGCGGAACAAATAAATTCATTGTTAAGTTACCAACACTCTGAAGGTGAGGTAAGTGATGTATGAGGAAGAAACTAGAGTACCTACGTTTGCGATTCTTGCACCGTAACGATTCATAGAAATGCATTTGAAAAGCTCGGATTTGACACGTTTAATAGCGATAATACGTAGATTGTTTAAAAAAAATATAGAATATTTTAATTGGTTGATATGAAGAACGATGAATGCCATCGTGTGAAGAATGGTTAGGTGAATTTACTAAAACAGTTTGAAAATATGATGACCTGCACAAAACAAGCGAGGGGAGATACATAGAAATGAACATGACGCGGCTGAAAGTGCTGCAATGTATGGGTATTAAAAATGGGGCAATAAGGTATTTTCCTGATGCAGACCAGAAATTTCGGAATGTAAAATAACAGAAGTGTCCATACCACAAGCAAACTGAGAAAAAAGAAAATAGGTACGCTAAAGAGTGCGTATCGATACTACTCGCGAAAGTTAATTGGGAATAACATGGTCAGACCAAATTTGTTCCCATAATGGCCATAATTGCACTACAAATTGCAATTTTTTAAGAATTGAAAAATGAATAAGATGAAACTATGTATTTAACTTCACGCCAAAAATCTAAAACATACCCCTCACTTTCTGTCTATTACGCCGCCGTTGGTATCCTACAATCGCGAAAGCGACAAAATACCGTAGAATTAGGAAAAAGCAATACTTTGACGTTTGGTCGTTTTTTCTAGGTGCAATTTCCGGTCAAACCAAAAGTAACAAAAAATTGACATTGTAGGTAAATTTACAGGGGCGCGTTTTCCTGGACCAATTTGCACGTTATGGTTTTTTAATTTATTTTATCAAACTGTATGCTGATAGTCATTATCTTATCTAATGGAAGTAGGAGATTGTCAATCTCATATATGATGTTATAATAATTGTATACCTACTTCCACTAACCTAAAAAGTGTAGACTTTTTTAGCGTAGGTAGTCATTTATCCTGAATGATTTAAGTACACCAAAACTATAACATTTAATTATTGCCAAATGAGTAAGCATGTTGTTTTGAACTGTGTAACGCGATAAATGTACAAAAATTACCGTTTGCCTTGAGCAGCAATACGCTTTTTCGCAATTTACCTGTCCCTTTACCTACTCTAACATTGCAGGTTTTGGGACAAACAATACCTACTACTTTGTGCGGGGTCGTTGAAATTAACAGGGGGTTTAATCGTTTGTTCAATTTTACCCAAAACTTTGGCTCCATTTTAAGTACAAACAATCCAAAGTGCCTCGCAAAGTGCTAACCGAGGTGATAACCGGACTGCACTGCAATTAGGTAGGTACACGAAATAATTCCATAGATGTATTTCATATACCTAACACAATGAAATTGGTGTCGGTCAAAACCCAAGTGGCTTAGACATTTTTGTCGTGATTAAGCTGAACAAAAGAAGAAAAACGGCGAGAGTTTTTAAAAGAAACATTTCAGAGTAACACAACGAACGGACGAACAAAACGTATTTTTTTTTATTTTACGAAATGTGCTAAAAAGGAAAAGTTGTGAAAAAGTGTCTGCAATTTAGGTTATAATACTCGACTTAGCAGCAATGGGAAAATTAAAAGAATGTTGCTTAAAGGTTGCCTTAAGGCACCTACAACAAAGTTCGTTTTTAATTTTCCTGATGATGTATGGCAGTTACCTATGTTACATGAATTACAACTATAACAATAAAGATCGAGTTGAGAAAAAAAAATTCTTGCAAGTGCGAAAACGCTTTCTAATTGAACGTAAATTCGACAATTTAAAATCGCTTAGCTATAAATGTTAATATATGAAGGTAAAAGTTGTGTCTAAGTAACTACCGTCATGTTAACTTCGGGAAGAGAAGAGAAATTGAGGTCTGAAAGTATTTACAATGCCTTCAAGGTAAAGGTTTATTGTTCATAATTGAGAAATAAAGGTACTCCGTACTAATGCGCTTTTCTACGTCACAAATGGACGTCATTAATTAAACCTTCCTCAACTTACTGTTGTCCTACAATTTTGACTATGACTAAACATAATTGTTATTATTTGTTAACACGATACGAATTTGTAGCATGAGCAGTGTCTTAACCAGTTTCACATGTTCCAATTAATAAAAAAATCGAAAAACGTGGGAAATTGTTATTAATTAACAATGCAGCAAACAAAATTGATTCATTTTTCCTCTATGCAAAACGAATTTCTACAATCTTTTACCTTGACCCGGTTTGCCAGTTTTTTCCTAGTTTGTACCTACTTTCACTTCTTTCATTTAATGTGCGTTTAAGGCAATTAAAAAGAAAATTTGTAAAAAGAATCGTATTACACATAAAATTCCATAATTGTAGCCGAGATCAATCAGATCGGAAAAATGTAACCGATTTGAAGAATACATTACTCCTTCCTTTGCAAATACATTTAAAAGTTGATTACGCATAAACATACTCGATAAGTCACCGGCACCCGCTACTTACGAGTGCGTTAAAATTAAGTAATGACCACATGGCGCTAGATGAGAATCTGAAGACTGAATTAGTACCTAAATTGCGTAAATGAAACTTAACTTGGTCATAGACACTCACAATTAAAATTAACATATTTCCTCATAATGTTATGTAACAATGTAACTAAACGGTAAATACGTTAATAAGTGCGAATAACGGAGCTCAAATAATATACTTTATGTATACTTTTCGGAGCACCTACAAAACTAAAAATTGTTTGATACCTATTCTGCATATATGGGGTAACAATGGTTAGGTATTAAACGAGCTTCTAGCGAATTGATAATTTTGCGGTGTCCGTCCGTCTGTCTGTCTGTGGATTAGCACGATATCACGAAATCGAATGGAGCGATTACGTTGAAATTTTGTAGATGGATTGTTTATCAAATTTGTGAATTGGCAATGTGGGCAAAAAAATAAGGAAAACCCTTTTGACATATCCGTTAGTTATGAATCTGGAATTCAAAATGATCATAGCTTTAGCCATATAATATGCAACGCCAAGCTATAGCCATACCCAGGAGCTCTTTTGCTATATTGGTTTAATTTTTGCATTTTATTTACTAAATCGAAAATTTTTTTGAGAAGTGAGAATGAGATGAAACTTCGGGGTCTACTTTCCTCAAGTGATGATGAATATGGGAAGAGCAAACAATAAGGTCCCTGTGTATCAAAGAGGTATGTTACACCGTTTCATTTATTTCAAAAATTTAGACATTATCCCAATTTACGAGATCTTTCCTAGTCCTATGCCTATTAAATGACACTTTAATAATAGTTTTCTATCGTTTTCCCCTACATCATTTACACAGCATACAAGAATAATTGTTTTTTAGAAGCAAATAACTATTGTCGACACAAAAAAATTGCAAATAGAACAGGAAATAGAAATTGCCTGCCGTATAAACGAGAGACACCAAAATCATAAAGTTTTATGCATTTTTTTTAGGAATACTTCGAAGTAGTACCTTGTACCTACTATGTCTTCTCGATTTTTCGAGACGAGACCGAGGTCATTTTTGACTCGTGATATAATCATACTATTAGCCCACAATTTACATTAACTAAAACTGAAGTATAAACTCACATTGTACAACTGGGCCTAAAATACGCATAATATTTTTTTCAAATACCTACACCAATGATTCAAAATGTTTTATATATTTTTCTCAGTAGATAAAATATAAAAGTAAGAGATTATTGGATTTTTGAGTGTGCTACCTTAGGAGAATTTTTCAAAAGAAAAAAATTCTAGTTATGTAAAAGTTTTGTCCGTCTGTTCCTCGTCCAACACGAGACCGAAAAGAGACAGCGATGTCAAACCTTCGCATATGAGCCTGATTAAAAGTCTGGTTTCAGAATGCGAGGTGGCAAAAATTCCCCTACTGAAAATCGTATGAAATTCTTCCTATCTTGTTTTACAATGCGTAATGCATACTGGAGTTCTGATGTAGGGAAAACCGTGGATCTTTGAGTATGAAAATAACGAATCAAAACTTCAGTGAGCTGTAAGCAGCTAATTTTCAAATGTAGAATAGTGCAATACAAAAAACTTCTGCTTTTCTGGTTATTTATCAAATCAACATGAGAGTAACGCAACCAATTTCTTACATAATAACCAGTAGGTATTTATGTTCTCCTTCTAACTTGAAAATAAGTCATCTTGACGACTGACGCCCATTCAATAGTACGTGTCTGATCTAGTTTCTCATTTGACATACGTCTACAAACTGCTTTGGCTTCTTCCTTGGGGACGTATCCGAATTCTTCTTTAATCGGATGAGATTAACAAAACATAAAACCGTTGAGTGAAGGATCTAGGTAGAGTGGTAATGCCTATATGAAAAGCGGTCATCCTTTCCGATCTTTTACTAAGGTAGTCCCTTCTCTATTGCACATCGCGTCTCTGCCCCTCCGAGTCCACGTTTTGCAACACCGACAGCTAACGCCACCGACAATTTCGACGGCGCTTTCCTTCTTTACAATTTACAAGTATTCAGTATTTTCGCCCAGCCGCCCTCTCCAACGAAATCAGTCTTTAGCGTAACTCCAATTGCAACTATCGAAAACCGTTGTAACACACGTAAACAAAATGAGTCATTCTATTTTCATGCAATTGTATACCTGCAAAATATCAGTCCCTTATCATAATTATTGGATCAGATACCTAATTAAGAGCAGTTCTAAAAGCAGCAGGTACGTACGGACGAAATTCAAAAAAGTATACCTACCTAATCACAAAGAAAAGTATCTCATATCATTTATGTTTATGTATTTTGCGATTGTGCGAGTAAAGTAGGTATTATTTAGAAATTTAAAGAAACTTATCCCATCACTATGTTTATTGCTGATGTAGCAATTTGCATAAACGCAAATATGATTTGCAACACTCATCCTACAATTTTAGCACACTACCGACTTATTTTAAACCGATAACGCTAGGTATAGGTACTCTCTCGCAATTAACGTGACAATTTGAAAAAAAGACGGTACCTACTGAATTTTATAATGATAAGTACCTGTGTACCATTTATTTTATGTGTTTCTCTTTATCATAACCGGGAAGGTCAAAGACAACTTGTTTAATTGGCGAATCTGCTGGTAACTTTATCTAGCTATTCTGCTATCATGATTAAAGGCTTGCTTTTGATGCGGCCGTTTGTTTTATATAGAATATACCTAGATATAAAATGTGCATTATAATACTTTTAAATAATATGTTTCGGTCACCGTAAACATACTGTTTCGATCATCGATCACAAATTAATTTTACAAGGGCCACATGCAGCCTCTGATACGGACCTACCGTAACCGTATATTTCGCCTGTTGCCCTCGCAAATTTAATAAAGCGATAATGTAATTGTAAGGTTAATATTGTGGTAGCGAAAATATGAAAATAAAATAATGCAATCCGGATCTGGATCGCCGACTTGGTTGTTGCCGTCGGGATCTGAGATCACTCTTGGCCGCCTATATCTCAAACCCCACGTTCACTATACTTTTAACATAAGCATTGCCTCTCTACCTAGATCCTTCACTCAACGATAAAACCCACCATACCACCCTTAAAATAACTAAATAAACTTACCAGGTACAATAATACTGGATTGTTGCGATCTTCGTCCACGGCGTTGATGAGAAGGTTGTAATCCAGGTGCAGAAACTGCTCGTTTGGGTGCACTCGAAAATTTATTAAAACCGGGCGGACGATAACGCGCACTTTTCACATTTTGTTGCAAAAAGTGGTACATGCTGTGAGCTTTATACATGGAAGCTGCGGGTGTTGTTGTAGGTAAACGAGGTAACGAATTTGTAGTGGCCGTACTGGTCTGGAGACTTCGAGGTAGAGTGGCGCGGTTCTCCAACTCTTCGTCTTCGTCGTCATCGTCATCTTCGCCGTCGGCCGACCCTCCTGAACCAGATGCCGCATCAGGTACACTCGACCTTCTCGTCGGTCGATTAGTATTGGTCACCCACAGCTTATCTTCGCTGTTACCCCCTCCACCGATACTGCCACAGCTCCGGACGCGATCCAGCTGTTCCCTACTCAAACTTTTATTGCTAAACATCAGATCGCCCGCAGATCGTCGTTTCGCAGCCACTGCCAACGCGGAAGCCGACGCAGATCCTTCAGATCCAATTATGGACAGTTTGTTCCTCGAGTCGGTCGCCATAAGCGCCGATTCAAAGCTGCCCCTCCAACTAAAACGTTCGTAATCACTAGTCTCGCGCTCTTCGACAATGTCGGAAACGCCACTACTAGACTGGTGCAAGGTTTTCGACTCGCTGAGAAGAAGATCGTGCGAGCGACTCCTAGGCAAGTACGCGTAATTCGGAACGTTATCTTCTAAACTTTCGAGGCGTTCCATTAAATTCTCCGTAATGCAGTCATCCTCCTCGGTGGTCGTACTGGATGCGTTAGAGAGCTTGGGGTGTATTCGTCTGTGATAATGGCGCGTTTTCGGGCTGTTGCTCGCGTGACTTTCTCCGCTGGACACTTCGTGCATTAGGGCTACGAGACGACTTCCGATATGATGCATTACCTTTGCGATGAGAGGCGGCGAGCTGTGGGGCGCGTGCGGTATTTCACTTTCGGCGGTTGTCATTTTTTCGAAGGACGCTACTAACCTCTGGTAGACGAACGCCGTTTCCTTGTTTAATCCGTATGATTCGTCGGCACTTTCTACACCTCCCGTGTCAAATTTGCTGATGATCTCCTGGCAGCTGTCCGAGATCTGCTGCCGGAGGAGTGATTTATTGCACGTTCCACCTTCGAGATCGGAGCTTGTGTAGTCGGAGGAATCGTACGAATCGCTCCAGGTGTCTTCGCTGCTGAGGTATTCTACGATTTCGCGCACTTGATCGTCGCGTATGCCGGGAACACTTTTCATTAATCGCGTCAATTCACTTTCGAAGTAGAGGAGTTGGGGCGGTTTATGTCGATTCTTGAAACGAGGACTTTGGAGGAGTTTTGGCGAGTCTTTGCCTAACGTTGGGGTTGCCGGTTTGGACTGTGGCCCGTTGTTTGCGATCATCGTTTTGAAAAATTGCCGCATTTTGCACATCATAAGGTTTGTTTCTTCGTCTGAACTCCAGTTGTTAAAGCTGTCTTTGCGAGTTAGGGACGTTGCCGGGGGTGGTGGATATGACGTAACTCGATCCTCCACCTTCTTTTCTTCGGATACGCGTTCGAGTTTGTTGTCAGTAGGTGCGGTTACTACAGGTTCGGTTGATTCCCGTTGTTCTTTGATTAGATCATCGCAGCTGCCAATAAAGCCGCTATCGCGACTTTGCTGTTGGCGAGATTCGATTATGAGTGAAAGAGTAGGTTGGGGTGTCTTATTGCCATCCTCTTCTGAATGATTCTCTTCGTGTGTGCTTTCTAATTTGGCTTCTTCTGGACAATTTGAGCCGGGGGCGACAGCACGAGGTTTTTTGTTCTTCTTGCGTTTGACTGTGTCGAACTGCCCTTCCGACTTTTCAAAACTAGTACCATCTTCGTTGGTATCTGTGTCTGAACTGGATAATTCTTCAGAGTTAACTTGTTCACCTTGATCCGTTCCTGATAATTCGCTGTGTGCCAAGAGATTATCCAGTGACGATGAGTGTGATCTTCCGGTACCCCTAGCACGAACCAGTCGTTTTCGTCGCTGTTCTGGACTCGGTCTTCCCTCACTGTCGCTTCCTACGCTTCCATCGGAATCTCTTCGTTCGGCCGTAAATCCCATAAATCCAGTTAGGAAGTACTTTTCTAACCTGGACGATGCGAGCTCGGCAGGATCCATACTATCGCTAGACGCGATTTCTTCTGGCACCCCCAGAGAATCCATACCCTCGCTACATATACTGCTTGTTTCGGACATGGCATCTTCGCGCGCCGAGTTGATCGACGAAATGTTTCCATCTCCGAGCCCGAAGAAGAAATATTTCTCCAAATCAGTGGCCGATGCCGGGCGTCTCTTTTTGATGGTGTTTTGCTGTTCGACTTCGCTTTCTTCGCAGCTCTCCTCAACTATAGTGTGTAAAGTAAAGTCTATCGCCGATCGTTGATAACCTAGATCGTCATCTTGGTCGATCGCGGCCGTGCACGTGAGCGTCACTTCATCCCCCGACGAAGAAGATTCCTCCGTTTGAGTACTACCCACTAAATCCTCTTCGTCTACGCTTAAATTTTCCACCCACGAGTCATCATCTGCCAAACCGTCTTCGAGACAGACTAGCGCGGATAAAGTATCTGCACCCGTTATCACAGTCACGCTTTCGGTATGGTCATGATTACTTATGTGCACCGGTGCATCTGAACTCGCAACAACCGTAACGTCACAATTATCTTCAGATTGGGTCGGACTTTTTTGCTGTTGCGCCGCGGTAGCGTTCGTCGAAGTATTTTCTAACGTTAGAGTAAGATATCCTTCATACTCGTTATCTCGAATATCGTTTTTAAGCTGCCAATTTGTGTGCCGCACGACAATATCGTTGTCAGGTATGAGGGTAGTTGTATCACTGGTCACAACACTCACTTGAGGGTACGTTACGGTAGGTTCCTGCGTAATCATGACAAGACTCGTGTAGCGGGCCGCATGCCGTTGCGTAGCATCATCGAGTTCACTCGCGACTGGCAGTGGCACACCTGTCCGCTCACCTCTATTGCTTTCCCCATTTCCCACTCCAGTTTGAAATTCGTCAGACCGGATATTAGCGCTCGCGCTCGTGCTTATGGCTTGTTGTTCTTCGGTTACCGCTGAATAATTATTATCATTATGCACCGCTTGCATTTCCTTTTCCTTTCGCTCTCCATTAGCACCGGTAGCTACGTCTTCGTTATCACTTGAATGATGCGATTCGGCGCTCACGTCAGACAATCCCGGGCTCGTCGATAAACATTCATTCACAATTCCATTAATAATATGAATTTCACTAGCAGAAATTGAAGCGAGTGGTTTCGGTTCGGCTACGCTGTCAATATTATCACAGATATCATTTAGAAGACAGTCCGAAACATCACAATCGGACAATAACTTAATGTTCGTCAAAACAACCCCGCAATCCTTCTCCGTATCCGTATCATTGTCGGAAGAATCACTCTCACTGTCTAAACTTTCGTTTATAATCGATTCCGCGCACGACGAAGACGAGGAAACACTTTTGTTAACCACCAAAACTCGCGAGAAACGTTTGGGTTTCTGATCCGCAACAGTCCCGGTATCGTTACTATCGGTATCGGCTGATCCAGTCGAAGACATATCATCCTCCCTAACAGAACTTTGATCTTCCACTTCTGAATCCGTACTCACTTCACTACTAGGCAAAGCGTCATCGCTTTCTCGCAAATTTCCACCGCTCACATTATACGTTCTACGCACCCTTGGTTTCGTACCATCCCCGCTATCTTCATCAGTGCTATGCTCCGATGAATCCGTATCCACATTAACATTTTCGGACGTTAAATGACCGTACAATTCTTCGCCAAACTGATTTACAAATTCAAATTCGATTTTTTCATTGGCGCTCGCGTCAATTTTGGGTTCAACGCTATCAAAGTTTTCCTCGGCGGACGCTGGATTAGTAACCAAATCGAAAGCAGCTGACGCTTCGTTACGCTTGAGGGGCAATAACATACTACCACCTGCACTTGCTTCCGCAACGCACTCGTCCGCGCGACTGTTTTGTGATGACGAAAATATTGCACTCGCCTCACCTGCGCTTATCAACGGCCAGATAACAGCCGCTTGGTTTACATAAGGCCAAATGGATCGGGGAAATACACGCAGCCGCGGTCGGGTGTGCTGTTCGAAGATGTCCAAGCCGAAACGTACGAAAGGTGGACACCACAATGCCGGTATCGGTACTGGAATCGGAATAGGCACGGGAATGGGGATGTACTGCGTCGGTGACCCACAACTCTGACAGAGACGGGGCCACGGTTCCGCATTTTCAGAGGGATGCACGCACGCCACAGCAATGTCATCCATAGTGGGTTCGCAACGCGCGAAATCGACCTGCTCCTCTACGTCCCTAGATCGATCAGATGAGGATGGTGAATCACTATCAAGCCTCGTGTCTTCATCAGTGCCAGTATCCGATTCTTTAGCTCTACGATACACTAGTGGGGATCCCAAAGGAGACTCCAAACCTCCCCGACGATATCCACGCGGTGACCCAAACGGAGAGTTCCAACTTAAGAAAGGTCGGGTACCCGCGCTCGGTTCGAAATAATCCCAATCACAATCGTCGATAAGAAAACTAGAAGCAGTCGACGAACTATCATTGTCATCTACATCCTCTTCTTTGCTTGAACTGTCCGAACTAATAAACACCAACTTGTAATCGTCACCTTCTGGTAACAAAATATCGAGAATTTCAGATTCGGGACCGCGACGCCGGCCTGTGCACGATACAAATCGTCAATAACATTGCAAAAAAAACGTCCCTCCACCAGAAACAGAGCGCACCCACAACCCACACGAGAGCAGGGGCGCTTGTTATGGACAGATAACCGCCTCCGTATTTACCAACATGCACGTTTAACAATAAAAAATTATTAGTACGATTAATTTCGCATAACATCTCAATATTCTACAAAATAAAAGTTAATTCTCAGCCGCAAGCTCGATAGATTAGAAATACATTAACATTTGTTAAAAGGTCAAGTTTAAAAAGTATTGCAAAGGTTCTAATAACAGGTTTCTTTGCCAACCTTCTTGCTCAACGCTCAAATTTTGTGATTCATTGTTTGACTGCCAATAGTCAAAATGCTCTACGAAAGATATCTAATTATAATAGTCTACGATTCTAAGAAAATAATGCACTTTTATGGCAATCGCGCCAATGCATTCAGTAGGGCACTGTACGTACGAATTGAAATAAGACATATCTAATGATAATAAACGCGAGTGCTTTATTGGTTCAGTAACTTGGAATTATAACATTATGTACATCACTTAGGAATAGCTTAAACAAAATCAAAAGCGCTTTTGGAATCAGAACAGTAAAAAGATGAAAGCCAATACGATATTCATTAATTGATATAAAGTGCGAAGCGAAATACACATTAAAACGGAATAAACTAAAGCATTATTTGGCTTACTTTGACCATTGTTTGGTGCTTCAGTTTTCGTTTCTGCTTCGCTTTCTTTGTCTGTCTTTAGATCGTCAGTATTATCTAAAAAAATTAAGCACCGAATTACAACCTCTGTCAAACAGCCCTAAATGAAACGCGATTAATATTGCGAAAAGCAGTAGGTAAAGCGAATGCGCTTACTTGAAAGTTTTGCAGGCTCTGTCTCAATTGTTATGGCACCATGCTCATCAGTTACTTGCTCACCCGATTCATCTATAAAAATTAAAAGTATGTTTATTTACAAGAACTGGGAAACTTTTTTAGTTTGTAAAATATTGAAATATAAGCTTACTTGATGAAATCGGATTTTCATTTTCCGCTTCGTAGTTCCTTTCTATTTGTTCCTCTATCTTTGAGCCTATTTCATCCGATTTATCTATAAAAATTTAGACTTTATTACTTAAAAAATATGGTAACGGTCCTGCTCAACCTGCTGGCTGACTTATACAGTGTTAAATAGCCAATCATAAGTAAAATTGAAACATACACACCATTATTTACCTAATAAACCTGATGCACATGCCTCACAATTTCCATTAGGATTGGGAATCATTTGAATTGAAGTATTCGAATAGCCGTTGTTAGAACGGTTGAATAATTGAAATATTAGATACAATTTTTAAAATATCAAACCAAATTTTGAAAAACAATACCAATGGGTGAAAATTACTAGATATTGAGCATTGCATTAAAGCGATGATATCATCAAGCATCCTTAACGTATATATGCCTAAGATTTTCATGAATCTGGTAGGTATGCATTGCTTAATTTGAATTTAGAAGATTTAAATAATTGGAACAAGCGAATTGAAGTATATCCGAATTTCGAATATACACCTATTCAATTAATCTGGCTATTTAAATCCAACTCTGATAATCTAACCATATGAATTTTTCGCATGTAACCCAGTAGGCAACAAATAATGCAGATGCATTAATAATTTCATTTTTTTTAACACAAAATCCTTGTATTAAATTTAGATAAGAAATAATGCCGAATTTTAATTGTGCAGAATGCAGAATTGCACTATATATGATATATGGAAGTATGCCGAGATCCTTGATGACGTCTCACATATGAACACTCCCACTGAAAGGCCTGTAATATAATAGCACTACAAGATGTAGGTACCACTAGATGCAGAACACTGAATAAAAATAGCACTACAACCAGACGCAATGCATAGAGACATCTTGCCTCAACTGACACATGGGGCTCCCACAAATGAGGACCAGATGGACTGAGAACCCACCAAAACCATGTTATGGTTTTACAAAGGTATTACACCTTTTCCGGTAGATTGGAATATACCAAAACATCCTCTGATTGCCACATGGTGCCTAGTGCTGTTTTTGAACTTACATAAATCCTCTTATTTTGTATTGAAAAATTAGATACATACTTTTGACTACTGAGGTGTATGATGTGTTGCGTACATTCCAATAATATGTAAACTTATGTAAGTCATAAATATGTATAAAAAAAATATGTTGTATATTAATTATTGGTTTCCCTAATTATTTTAGAGGAAAACCTATTTAGGTTATTTGAAGAGCATTAAAATCCGCATCTAAAACAATGGGTGCTATTAGCTCTTGGTGCCCTTCATATTTGTAGAGAAGTATTTATATTGCTTCAAGGTCCTGGACGCTGTTGTTGTGATTTATTCCCATAGCTTGCTCAATTTGCTTTGTACTTATCATCACTTTCTCTTCACTCCTGTAATTCATGGCTAATAATAGAACTAAAGCATTAAATTTCGGTATGATAGCTTCATTTGACAGTCAACCTTTACCTCAATTGTTCCCTGTAAATACGGGGCGATAAGAAAGGAGAAATTACAAAATATGTTTGGCAATATCTCCGTAAGGAGTTAATAAAAAACATCGAAAGCTATTGTTTTAAATGCGGATTTTAATGCTCTTCAAATAACTTAAATAGATTTAATAATTAGGGAAGCCAATAATTAACCTCCTTCAAATTATATGGAATTTCCTATGTCCTGTCGATGCAACACGCTGTATGTAGGTACAACTGTGAACACGATTATCTTTGGACCGTAATTAGAAAAAATGATATGGGTTGGGCTTAATACATACGGTAAATAAATAAACAAAGTTAGGAGACAGGAAATTGTTAAGGGGTTAGGCTTTAAATATGTTTAGGTAGTTTCAATTTGAAATGTGTGTTGCCTACATTCAACAGTAGTTTTCAATTTACGTTAGTGATACCAGGACTGATTATTTAATAATTTATCGAAAATGTTCAATCCCACTTTATTAGTAGGAGACAGGGCGATTGGTGGCTTAAAAAAACATGAACAAGCTCAGGAAAAATTCATTTCTCCAAGATCTCCAAAAATGCATATATTTTGAATATGATCTACCTATAATATTATACACCATAATTCCTTTCTCCAACTAATGTTTTCATATGAACGGCTATTTTCTATATTATTGAGCAAGAATCTCCTGGAATATAATAAAAGGGTACCTACAATATTTTCAAGCCAAAATTTCCAAATGATGTAAAAACAGTTATCGCTGATTTATATTAATAATAATTGAAGTAATAGACTATTAATTAGATTTTTCAAACCTTTAAGTGAATTTTAAAGATTTTTGCCAACCATACAATTTTAAACTTCCTGCAAGTAGTTCACTTTTAGTCAATTATGGATTTATAGCAGTCGGAACTATAAAAAGTTGCTTTCATTCATTCATTTTTTATCGTTTCTTAATTTTTAACTGCCACATTTCCAAATTGTGCATCGTGTTAGAGCAATCTTGAAATTACAAAACAAGAACATCATAGAATAAAATCTGAGATATAAAATATGCAATACCTACTTCTTACATAGAAGTAACTAATGATGAGGAAAAGGTTTAAAAATGGAAGGCGCAAAAGCGTTAGTAACAGATTTTTACAATTGAAATTTAGAAATGTCACTCACCATTATCAATAGCTGGAACTTTCCTCATATCTTGGCGTCTCCTTTGTACTGTTACTTTACGAAAGACCGTTCCGCTAAAGGGTTCAATATCGCATTGTTCGTTGACAATTTCCTCTTCTTTTATATTCTCGACAACCTCCATTTCATTTACAGATACTTCTGCCTTTTCAATTTCTTCAGGAAGTGATCGTCTTGAACATAATTTACTTTTCTTGCCACTGCTTTCATCTAAAGATTGCGGTTTCAGAATACTTTTATCTTTTCCTTTCGATCTTGCTTTGGAAAATAGATTATATTCAAACTTTTTTGGCACTGTGACTTCTTCAAAACTGACACGTTTTTCATCTACTTGTTTCTCAGGCAATTCCCCCACTTCTTTCTCTTCCTGTTTAGGCTGATTTAAAACGTGATCTGGAGGTGGTGTGCACGTTTTCATTTCAAAAGGTACGGCGGCGGTCAGTTTTCCTTCAGCCGCCGCTTTTAATAGAGGATTAACTCTCGGTCGTGTTATGATTTCAATTGTAGAACTATATCGAGTCTCCTCGTCATCTTCAAATTCCACTATCTCTTTACGGCATGGTACCTCACGTTCGGCGTAAACGTCTTCAGAATGGGAACGTTGGGCTGGAGTATGTCTTTGCATTTTGGGTGATGTGCTTTTATACTCATGGTGATAAGATAAAAGTGAGGGGTATTTAATTATATCTTGTCCTCTTGGTAGACTGTTGTATGGACGTAATGACTGTGAACCACGTGGCGAGTTCCATCGTGGCGACGGACCTACAACAATTTTTTTTATGGCCATGACCAAAGAAATAATATACGAACTAGAAATTGTCCATGAACGACGAATTGTTCTTTTAATTATATCTGCAGCTGGGACATAGACACGATTATCACGCCTTCGACTAGGCCGCCTTACGAATTCGTTCATCCACTCGCCAGACACTGCTTGAATTTCCCTACAAAAATTACTTATATTTTTTTACTTTCCAGTTATGGGCTTACATTCGCTTATGACAGACAGTGCACACCCAGTCTGATGTCCTAAATGCGTAAGCTCTACATCCTTTGCACACTTTCAGCCTACAAGATTGGCAATAGGCACCCCTATTGATGACTCTTCCCAATTCAACCCTGCATCTACCGCAAGTCCTGTCAGGATCCGGTGTCGGACTGCTCCAATCTCCCGGCCTTAAAGCGCCTCTTCTACGAAGTGCCTGCAATTCAGCTTTCAGCCTCCTGAAATAAAGCAAACCATAATAAAAATTCGATCGGTTTATCATTGCGATAATAATTCCCCTTTCTCCAGATACCTACGTTATTTGTAACCATAATTGATAAGATTGAAGGTTCAGTTTTAATCTGCTTAGTGAGGAAGATACTCATAAATGACCGGTACTTATATGGCTTAAAAATGTTTAGGTAATCATTTTTTACTTGATTCCTTGTTTCAGCGAACGTGTTTTTTGACGAAGACGCCGTATTTGATATCACTCAAAAATCTGTCTCAGCAGGTAAGCGTAGTATTAACTGACTCCTACTTATCTTATCAGAAATGAAAGTAGATAAGTTTTTTTCAGGTAATTCTTGTGGTTTATTTATTGCAGATTTTCTAACGAAAACAAAAGAATTCGATGATATTAAAGCCACTAGCTTATTGGAAGACAAGCGAAGTACGCGTACCAAAAGTACGGGTAGGCCACCCAGTCAGATGTTTATGAAAGAAAGTATCTTTCAGACGTCCTTTTCAATGAATGATGATGAAATGGTTACAGAGCCAATGGTAAATTCAAATAAATTTTCACAGATCGTTCAGGAAGTAACCACCAGGCATATGTCAAGAACTGTCCTAGACGGAAGTGCTAGCTCAATCGTAAAAGGAAACCCATCACCAATGGAAGAAATTCAAACTTCCAAAATCCATAGAGTACCATGGATGAATGAACTTCTCGCTCGTAAGGAGAAGGTGTTGGCGAAAGGAGACGACTTTATGAAAATCGCCGAACAAAACGATAGAAGATATTCATTTAAATTTCATAGGAACGAGGTTACTCCAGAAGCAACAAAAATACAAAGCTTTGACGAATTAAAAACTGCGGAACAATCAAAGTCAAAAGAAGAAAATGTAACTATTACAACAGAGCATGACATTAAAAAACCTCTTAAGAAAGTGATGGCACCGCCGATTCCTGTAGATTTACCACCAAAATTAGACAAGAAACAGCTAGAGTTAGTGCCTAAGGTTTCAATAAAAAGCGTTCTAAACGAAGTGGAAAGTTTTTTAGAACGTGGTAAACAATTTGAAGAAAATACTTTAATGAAAATACGTGAGCTTGAGAACTCCATAAGAAAACAAATGGACGAAGAAGCCAAATGGATAGAATTGTTAAAAAGAGACCTTACGAGATTGATGGAAAATTCTTCGTAATTTATTAACAATAATAAAGTAAGTAATGAGACGATGAAATGATGTGAAATTCTACTTGATAGCTAAGATTATAAACGGTACAATCAGTTTTTTAGTTTTAATTGATAATAATTTTTTATAATTTTTTCAAATAGCAAAGCAAAATGTTTATTAAATTATTTGAAAAACTTTCTATTCCTGCGTACAACCTACAAAAATTATTCAAAGTTTTAATACAACAAAAACGGAGACAAAATGTCAAAGGTAAAAAACTAAAATATTATTTTCGGCATAATTTGGCATACTTATAACATTTTTTTTTAATATCTAGTTTGAGCTAGGAAGCTGTTTTGTCAAGAATTTGGTACCTGCTTTTTCTACATCGCCCTCCTTATAATTCAACGCTATGAGACCATCAGGCACAATTGGATATCGGGTTATCGATTTTTCGAGTACCTATATAATTAAAAAAACATGTACTATTTGCGTTTTGTCTGTCTGTCCGTTCGGACCCACTTCTGCAGTTTTGAACGACTTTTAAAGGAATTGGTTTAGAGTTCTGATTTTTTGCAGTAGATAGCCTATGCTTTTAAAATGAGCCAAACGGCAATTCAATTTTTTTGTAAAGGGAAGGGAGTGTTTCAGTGTTCTTTGTTTTATGTAACTTTGATAAATCTATGAATTATTCCTTTATTCCAGAATATAATGTTCTATCTGCGTGCCAACCGCTCAACTATATATCTAATTTAGCGCATATTACGCAAGATTTATCAATCCAACTGAACCGCAAGGGCCCGGTTGATATCTTATACCGGGTGAATATTTCAAAACCGATGGTGGTTTGCAAAACTGATCATAAATCACATTCCACTGACTCCGTCTCAATCATCACCAAAGTCTCTCGAGCATTCGTTCACTGTTTAATGCGACGCAATTGCGTCTTTATGTTACTTTATGAGATACCCTCGCCATGTTAAAAGAGCGAAGAAAATACAAAGCACGATATGAATCAATAAAAATTAAAGTTAATAGGTACAACACGCGCCCACTTTCACTAAATATATACTTAGGTACAATCGATAGACCCTCGGATAGACCTTTAAAGTGGCATACTAATTAACGATGGAAACGAAATCCCGCCATTAAATACCATTTGGGGGTACTAATATTTTTACAGGCCTCAGAAAATTAAGAGTGTGGATGCTTAATTTGTTTTTTAGATTAGGTTGTTTTAATCATCCGTTCCTTCCAAATTTACAGAAAGAGTATGTACATTTAAATGTGCATACCCCTGCTTAATAAATTCATCAACTGTAAATAAACTAAAAGTATTGATAATTTGGTCTAATTGTTTATATAGAATAGAGGATGCCTTGTACTGTTAACTGCTTTTAATCTGTATTGTTCCCTGAAGTCAACTTTAAGTGCATTTAATATGGTATTTGTTTCTACCCCCATACCTACGCACTGAAATATGAATACAAAGCGAGATACTTACAAAGTGCAAAAAAATGGTTTCATCTTCGTTTATGTGCAATTGACGAGAGTGTTCCATTTCGAAATAGCTAATATATAATCGAGTATATATAATTTAATTCAGTTCGGTTTCGACAAAGTGGATGGTAATTACCTCGGAATTACATTACATGCGAACAATTAGCTACATGCGAATATACTGTAATTTATTGTAATAAAGCAGAACGCGCAGAACTAAAAGTAAGTACATAAGTATATAATAATGAAGAAATTAGAGCAGAAACGTTGTATTTTATATTTTGCAATATCTATATAATGTATACCTACATATAATGATACTTAGAAATAAGATATTTTGTCTGCGGATTACTTCAAAATTAAGATTGGATTACGAGTATATACATACATACTAATAGATATCTACATTAGGGAATTAAACTATCGGGTAATAGAGGGGACTAATTAACATTTTTTTTTCAAATAAACCGGTGGTCACAAATGTTACCCTTAAATAAGTATCACCAAATTGCGTTTCTTTTTAATTTTCCTCTTCAGAACCATAAGACCTCGCATAAAACGTATCAAGAAGGATGGCACGTCTTTAGATAGGATATTGGATGTGCCCTTTCCGATAATCAATAAAAAAATACGGAAAATATTAGGTAATGCAGGTTTGGAATTTGAGAGCTAAAGGCTAAGATGTGACAAAGTCAGTAAAGTTAAGAGTCTCCAGTAAGGATATCTCGATGAGTCGCCACAGTCCACAGAGAGGTATAGATGTTAACATAGTTAAGCATTATGCGAGTCAAAAGCATTATGAGGTAATTGGGCGTAACCGTAATGGCCTAGAACAAGAGGGACAATAAATAAATAGCGTATTCCTACACTATGATCGACTATGATGTTAATCAATCGATTTATTGGTTTTGGATTAGGCGAAAAAAAATGTTCGAAAAAGGTTTGTGGATCCATGCCTACGTTACATCAGGCGGACGAAAAAACCGTAAGTTGAGATAAATATTACGAAAAAAAATTCGTCAAAAAAGTTAACGCTGTCTCATTTTCACGACGCAGGCTTCTTATTGTACGAGGTATTGTACCTAGGATCAATCTTTATGGACGGTTTAAATTTTCGGGTAGAATTTAAATGATTTTTGTTAGATTTATTTGAGGTTTTTTTCGAGGTTTTTTTATAGAATTTACGAGAATTTTGTACTTTTCCCACTTCAAACAATTGCCGCAAATTAAAAAAAAATATATTATCAATACTCTACAATTCTACACAATTTGTTTTAATCGCTCGGTTTTATAATTCACATTGAATGAACCGCGAAATGAACCTTCGACAATTTATGTACGACGGATTTTATGGCCATCCCAATTCGAAGCTTCCCATTAATTAAACGAGGATTCGGTATGATCCGAGGTATGATCATTGAATAATTCAGTAGTATTATCTAGCTCAATTCCAATCCACCGTTGATCGTAATTAATGCGATGGGAGAGATGATGGAAGCTTTCACTTCCGCTATGGTTATTTTTGTCAAATTTGTATTTTGCAGTTATACTTTGTCGAATTACCTAGAAGATTTTGACTAGGTAATTGTACTTCTCGCTAATTTCAGATGTCTCTTTTACGCGTGCTGAAAATCACATCGGAGGTAACAATTTCTACCATCGGCGAAGGAACAGGATATCCGTATTGACGTAGGGTAGAAGGTGAAAAGCGCAGCTACAGCCTGTAGGTACGTAAAGCCGAGAAAGACTCGGACAAAGATGACACTTGTTGAATAAATTGCCAGCCCAGTTAACGATTTGCTGAACTACATAGATAAAAACAATATTTAATCACTAATGGGAGCGGTGTTTTTATTTCTTCCACATTAGGTATAAATGTAATTAAGTCGTAATCTTCAAGAAAAAAAACTTGTAACTATAGGTGTGTAGGTATATGGGCAACAACTTGATTGAATTTTATATATCAGCCCCATAAAGATAATTATACAATGGGGTCATCCCGCCTTCATTTTTTATTTCTGATCCACAAAGTACATTAAAAATAAAAAGACCTGTGTGTCCTCAATTTTTATTTGGGAGTAAAATAAACCCAAAATAAATGATTGAAAAACTGTGTTTTTAGTCTGAATTTGAAACGCTTCAGACTAAATACGTCACAGACCTACAACCAATCACGTAGAAGTGAGCTGGCAACCTTACGCGAGGGTCTGACGTTTGTCACATTTGACGTTTTGAAAGGGATGTTTAACTGCATCTAGCACGAAAGTGACAAGTGCCTGTGACAGATGACGCAAGTTATAAATGCCATTCTCTTGCAATATTGCCAAGTCGTTATGTCATCTGAATGGTTCTAGGAGCTGATTGGTCGGGCTTATTACGTCACAGAGCCCGCCACAATCATATCGTTTTGAATAAACCTTTAAAAGCGCACGTGTTCATTATTTTTTTGCTAATCAGCCTCTATTTTTAAATAAACTTTTACTGTCCAAAAAAATGTTTTATGGTTTCAGGTACACGCTTATTAAATTAGAACTGCGGAATTCAACTATACTGTAAACCCCCATTGTATCCGTTGCTGCAAAAATCCTTACATTAAAAAGTGTAGTATTAGTAGGTACGAAAAACAGGTTCATGTTAAAATAAGCGCATAACTGTACTAACAGTACAATTACCTTTTAAGTGCATTTGTTTTTTATGATTTCTTTTTGTTATAAACAAATTGAATAGAAGCAATAATGTTATATTTACCCGGCTTCGTCGCTGTTTAGAAATGCTGCAATCGCTGCCATGCTTCGCTCAATTGTTTTTTTTATCTCCTTTGTCTTTCATCCTGCCAAAATTGACATACTTTCGCCCGCAGTTTATTGATTACGTAAAGAGTGGCGATGAAGATAGTGGGCGCCGGGTAGTGTTACGAAGGTCAAAAAACAATCTACATAATCCAGAAATTCAGCAGCTAATAACTAATAAGTTTAGTTTTTGGTGTCTTTTACCGGAATTGAATAGTGTCTTGTATGTTGAATGTGTGTGTGCGAAATGAGGGTTATTGACCGGAAAGACTGCCGTATAAAGTTAGAACAAGTGGCGAAGTGGAGGTGAATTTCCACCTCTGCACTTTGGCAAGCCTCAAGGCTTAAAAACTGACGATTATTTCAAAATTAAACGAAATCAGGTACTACGTTCAACTTCAACTTTTGGAGACATCACCGCCAGATCACGACACAAACCCACTCACTAAAAACGTTTCGATAACCCGCGTATTACCGTAAATTCGCACTAGTTACAAGCTACAAATTCACTCCACCGAAGAACAACAAAAACAGCAATAAGGTTTCACTTTTGTAGCTTTACGGAGATTGTAGTTTTGTCTCAAGGTACGAAAAGGCGCGCAAGCGCCTCGTGACAGTTATTCAACTTTTAAGACAGGTTTACAACGTACCTCGATCTTACAGGCGATACCACCACCTTAACGTTGTTTAAATTGTAGATAACATCGCAATTGACCACAAAAAGTTACTCCGATTAAAAATAGTACTTTAGGGCCCTTTTTTTGAAGACTTCTAGATCTAGCCAACTTGATCAATTGCCACAAAGATGTTAATTACTTACACAATCTAAAATGTAGATTAATTCGATTGTAAAGCTGACTCAAGAAGTCATAACAGGGCAATAACGTGCATTTGTTACACCCACCACAAGCACAAAGCTGGATCGAAAATTGGAGAGTGACGTCAGTATTGCATTGTCCCTAATTAGATATGACTCAGCTGCGAGCTGCTGAGTCTTGGAAGACGATGGGTTGCATCTTTTAAAATGTTAAAATCGGATGGGCACATAACCGCTAGTTTCCTAAACACCAGTTTTCCGTTTTTAAACGTACTGAAGCAGTTTATATAATTAATGATTATTATTAATAGATTAATTGTTCACATTGAAATAGAAAGAGTAAATGTACTTAGAATTATCTATGTATATGATTTTTAAACCGGCGTATGACGGTATGACAATGAGATTATCCGAACCTAGCGCGTTAAGTTAACGCCGTTAACCATAATTCACGATCATTTGAACATTAGAAACGAAGTTGGAATCCAGACAATCGATCCACAAATAACGTTCTCCTCCTTCAAAAAAGGCACGCACCCAATGATCTGCTGGACAGCTGATGGCAACAGTTTTTTTGGGATATGGAGGATGTTCATCTAATGGAATACATGAAAACCAGGATTACTATAATTGCAGAGGTCTATGGCAAATATATCTGCTGCAGCATGACACCGCAACCACAGCTTACTAAGTAAGCTGTGCCGCAACTGTGGATTTACCAAAACGAAGGCATCCTGCTTGGAGTTCGGATTTGGCGCTTTCCGATTTACATCTGTTTGAATTGTTAAATAAACACCTTCGGGACAGCCGTTTTGACTCGGATGATCGCTTAAAAGCTGCTTTTGACGATTTTTTTTGCAAAAACGAAGGAATGTTTTTCCAGCGGTATTACGGGAGGGGAGACTACTGTAAAAAACAATATAATTAAAACAATCGTATGTCTGTTGTTTCATGCCGAGGTTATTATGCCCTTAGCCATATTTTATTGAATATGTACCTACTAATTAAATTTACTTCATTATATCATATTCACAACATACCTCTATTCAGAAAGTCTCGTTTTTTACCCCAAATATGTGTTCAATAGTAACAGAGCGAAAAATTTCTTCAAACGATGTGTCATTTTTCACAATTCAATCTAAATAGAGCAGTTTCTTGTTGAGTAATATGTCATCGCTTTGAGATACCCTTAACCCTTTCCAAATTAACAAATCTGCAACGTGTTGTTCGTAGTTGTAAACGTTTTCACTATCTTCTATTGTCTTTTGGGCATAGCATAGATGATCCTACTCTATAATAAATTATGTCAACAATTGAAATTAGATCCACAACAAAAACTGGTTCATCCAAATTTTTGTCAAATTAGGCTACCCGATCAGCAAATCTCAGAAAATTTGCGAAGGTTATTAATAGGAACCAAAGAAAGGAAAAATTTTTTGGCGTTAATTTCTGAACGACAAAAAAATGCGGTTGATAAAACGATCAACTAGGTATATAAAAAAGGTTTGTGGGCAATTCGAGCGGAAAGGCGGCATATCCGCTTTGCTAGGCACAATTAGCGACCTTGGATTAACAGGAAACATATGGAAAATGCCAATTTTCATAGTCTTATTGTCAAACAAATTTGGTAACTTACATCAAACGTTGCTCTTCTTCTCTTCGTATCATTTCATCTCGACCCAACACGTTCAGGATGATTTCTCTCTCTTGAGGTGTAAGATGGCCGGTCTCCTTTTGAACGGCCGAATACAACGCGTGGGAACAGGCGGGATCTGGACAACATTCCGACATTTTGATGTTGGAAGCACACACTCATTCACTTTAAAAGAAAACAAGAGGCGAGCTGTTATTGCTAGGTAGGTTGTGTTTTCGACGATTATCTACATGCTAATGAAGCAAAATGTATGCCAGTTCCTAAAAGGCTCATAACCTGCTTATTTTAATCTTACTGATTAAATTGGCGTCCTGTTTCAACCATAATGCCGAAGATAGTGTTGTTAATTGGATGTTGATAACGTTAAAGCGAATAAAAACGGGCTAGAAAAACAAATTAGCTATACAGGAATTTTGCAAGTTTATGACAACCTGGTTTACTTATTTGATTGCAATATCGAGGATTATAACTTAATTCGATTTATCGCGGAAGACGTATATAGGTATCGACTTTGTAGCACCATATTATTTCAATCAGTTAAACCATAGAAAAGAATAATGGCACTTTCAAAATTCTTTAACAGAATAACAGCTGTTCATATTCCCATGGAATTTTGCTCCTAGGATTGCTTTTTTGTCCATATAGGTACTTTGTCAGTTGTCAATGACCGTTTTCCGTATAATCAGCACCGATTTTCATAAAAATTTGGTTATATAGGTTGTGCACAACCTCTTATTCAAATTCAAAGTTGACCCTGTACCGAGGTTGAGTGTTATCCTTAATGGCATACCATCTCGTCTCGGGTGTGAAAAGAAAAATGTTTCATTGAAAATTAGTCTGTGAATGAATAGATGACCTAATTCTAAGTAATTTTTGTTTTATAAACTTTTCTGTGAAAGTCGATACTTTTGGAGCCATTCGCGAGTAAAGTTATGAATTTTTCAACCAGAAAACCCATATTTCCAGACGGTTATTCGCGAATAATTGAAAAAGTAAGTGTTTTATAGAAAAATCAATCAAACAATCAATAATGTTGGTTCCCATTTTTTCGGCGACCAAAAAATGAGAAAATCACCCCCTAATTAGCTACCTACCACCTCGCATTGAAAATAATCATACCGCTTTATTTATGTATACATATATAGGTTCCTACTTGCAATATGCACATTGAAGTTTGACCGGTTTAAAGTACTTATATTAGTGTTGAAACAATTTGAGCTTCAAGCGAAAAGAGCTATAGTTACGTAATATAAGTACCCGAAAATTTCAGGAAAAACATAATCTCAAAAAATTGCATTTTTTCAGAATACCTAACTCGAAAAACTATTAATGAAGCGGAGAATATCCACCTATTATTATCATTACATTATGAAGAAAAGAGGGTAAAAGTTGACGAGATGTTTCGGCCGAGAGAGGTGACGGGATTTCAAGCAATTCTAATTGAGAATCCCCATAAAAAGCCTATCATTAAAATTAATTTTTTGGGTAAATTTGCTGGTAAGTTTGAAGAAAAAATAGCATATTTTATTTGGAGGAGATGTTACATTTCATATGGTCTGTCTTACTATTGGGACAGCCCGCTGGCAACTTTGTTCGACGACTAAATAAAGACCCGCCTCCACATAATAGTTATTTACATAAAAGTCCGGAAAATGATACATTATCTACTGGCGAGGTTCCTTAAACTAACAATTGAATTAAAATGGGATGATAGGTATAGGTATAGCGTGCCGATACGTAAATAAAACAAATAAGTAATTAAAACTATTCTATTTAGATAACATTTAGTAGGTACGAGTAGGTAGTAGATATCTACGATCAAAGCAACAGTGGAATAGCTAAAAGTGGAAGTTTCGAAAAGAAAGGCACTTGAAGTCACTAACTTCAATGATAACATAAATTTTGTACAGTTTCGTAATTTAATAAATCACTAATCGGGAATCGCTATACTGGCATCTACTGCTATTAGGCTTTCTAAAGGTAATTCTCGTATGTTTTTTGACACCTCATAATTTTGGGAAATTTCAAATACACATTCCGAAGAAAGGATTTGGGTAAAATGTCTCTTACTGCAAGTATCAGTGTCGCATAAATCGTCTATGGATAAATTTTTCATTTCCCATTTCCATTAGGAAGACGGCCACTCACATATACGTAGGTATATCGGTACGATCACTTTTTAAGGCAACGTGATAACATCGAAGGAAGCATAATTAAGTAGAATCATATCTAGATATCTATTGACAAATTCAATTAAGGATTTAACGTTCGTGTAATTAAAACCGTGAGATACGAAGTTACACAATGTATATAAAAATTGAGCTATCTGATCAAGTTTCGGAAAGGGTTTCTGATTCCGTTGCGAATATAAGCTATTATCATATTTTATACTTTTTATGAAGTGATCTGATGATTGAAAATACGGAAATTGAATTACGCATTAAAAAAATCATGCTAGATCACTATACACATGAAAAAACAATGCCGAATTGTTCATAAATCATACTATCAGTGAAATAGGTAAGTCTTTACAGAAACCCGAAACACGGAAAACTGTGCTAATGGGGAACTCGACGTGTTCCAATGCCCCCACTGCAAAATATTCGAAATAGGTTATATCGTTTCCATAGCAACACCCAGCATCTTTGTCCAGATTCCATAGTACGTCACGGAGATTCCTGATTAGAGTAACAGGTGGGCGTTTGTTTCACTTATCGAATTACATTACATAACTAAATTATGAATACCTACGTCATGGCGCCACTTTTGTATCAATCCACTTATTGTAGTAACCCGGTGCAGTCGAAGGAAAGCCATTTACCTTTACATTACGTTTTGCATTATCCACTACGGCTACCCGAAGTACCTATGTTGTACCTACATCTAATGACTGGCATTTCAAACAAAAAGATCAAAGGTGCTCTTCTGCCACAAGTAATTTAATATATCGCTGTGTGTCTGACATAAAAAATCGTTCCCAAAGTAAATGCATTCAGTTTCGCTTTTGAAATTTATGTCAGAAAGTGCTTTCGAAGTAATGGGTTGCGCGATTGATAATGTCATTATGTAGAAGAATAGACTTTTAATGAAACTCCAGGTTCGCATATACTTTCTATAAATTAATTGGAAAACATCAAGAAATCGTGCTTACTGTCTGTCTGCCCGAATGTGTTTTAATAACGGTAACGGTAAGTCAAGAAAGGAGAGATATTTTTTATTTCTCTTTCGGACAAATCGATATATTAGCTTAAGTCTGCCTCTTGAATGAGTTTGTAGATGAACAAAACTCTTCGCACCGATCTATTTCTTTTGTTGATGCCGTTTTACGAATTCCGCATTACCTTTTTTTTCGTTTCTCATAGGATCATGCTCCTTCTTTTCGTACCTTTTACCTGTCACATCTCTTCCATATGAGTATATTAACTCATTCGTTTATGTTCTTTCGGGCTTTTTCTGACTATAACTACCTACTTATTTCCCTTAGACTTCTTTCCTTTACGCCCGCTAGCTTATTGATGCCTTCTTTTCTTATTATTTATGTGTCGCTTCATTTTACGCACCTCATTCAAGACTTCTACGTTCTACCTCTTTCCTACAAATCTTTTACCATCACACCTTCAAATCTGCTACGCGTTTTTGTGTATTCTTTATGTCTTCTTCACGTCCCTCTTGCACAACTTTTTCACACTTCTTGCCTTCATGCTTGCTTTTTGTCCACCTCGTTAACGCTTCTTTTATACTTTCTTTGCGCTTCTGTTTGTCACGCATCCTTTTTAGCGCATTTCCACAAAAATAAAAAAAAAATGCGCTATTGTGGCCACTTTGTCCGTCCGTCCGTCCGTCCGTCCGTCCGTCCGCTAACTTTGCGACGCTACTAGTTTTTTATCTTAAGAGCTATTGTTCTACTTTTTTCGCTATTTGGTTCGTTATGGTGTCGAGTCTTGTACCAAGGAAGGAATTTTTTCTGTACCGCTTACAAAAAAAGTTATTGTAAAAAAAACAAAAAACCGTTTTTTACATGTTCCATAATTTTACACTTTTGCCGTTTATTAACGATCCTAGAGATCGTTTATAATTTTGCATTGCTATCTGTCGCCTGCCGGTTGGTCTCTCCGTCTGTTCCTTTGTCTGTCTGTCCATCTATCTGTCCGTGTGAACGATAACTTTGTTTAGAAATGTTCGATCGCTTTTACATCTCCGTTAGTTATGAACTGAATTGCATGAAATTCAATATGGGCATAGCTTTAGCCATATAATACGCAATGCCAAAAGTTGAATCGAATCGATTCAAAATTCACAGTGCCCTTTTCGCATCTCGACCATTTATAAACCGAATTGCAAACTTTTTTACTTATAAAAGTATTTGAATGAAATTTGATACATAGGCACTTGGAATAAAGGAAAATCAAACGCCAATTTCAAAATTTGGTTTTGCGCATGCGCAGTGCCAACTTTTTTATTTATGGAAGAATTTAAACGAAATTTGATACATAGGCACTTGGGATAAAGGAAAATCAAACGCCAATTTCAAAATTTGGTTTTGCGCATGCGCAGTGCCAACTTTTTTATTTATGGAAGAATTTAAACGAAATTTGATACATAGGCACTTGGGATAAAGGAAAATCAAACGCCAATTTCAAAATTTGGTTTTGCGCATGCGCAGTGCCAACTTTTTTATTTATGGAAGAATTTAAACGAAATTTGATACATAGGCACTTGGGATAAAGGAAAATCAAACGCCAATTTCAAAATTTGGTTTTGCGCATGCGCAGTGCCAACTTTTTTATTTATGGAAGAATTTAAACGAAATTTGATACATAGGCACTTGGGATAAAGGAAAATCAAACGCCAATTTCAAAATTTGGTTTTGCGCATGCGCAGTGCCAACTTTTTTATCTATGGAACTATTTAAGTGAAATTTGATACTTAGGCGCTTGGAACAAAGGAAAATCTAACATTAGTTTTAAAATTTAGGTTTGCGCATGCGCAGTTCCAACTTTCTTATTTAGAAAAGCATTGAAATGAAATTCTTCTCATAAACTGAAATTGAAGTAGCACGTCAACAATGGATTGCCCATGTGCAACGCTATCTTTCATATTTGTGGGCGGATTTTTACGATTTTAACAGAAGTTGCATCTT
Organism: Photinus pyralis; assembly: GCF_008802855.1. Taxonomy (NCBI): domain Eukaryota; kingdom Metazoa; phylum Arthropoda; class Insecta; order Coleoptera; family Lampyridae; genus Photinus; species Photinus pyralis. The sequence continues at coordinate 1,524,763 of NW_022170509.1, read as the reverse complement.
ACAAATGGGAAATGAATGCAAGTGGAAATGCGCTTTATGTAAATCGTTTACGATTACTCTTTAACTTGTTTGATCGTTATGCGTTCGCACCTCTTCCTTTCACTCTTCTTTTATCAGTACGCTCTGCTTACACTTCTTTCACACTTGCAGATGTGTTGCACATTAACTCCCTCGGTACTGCGCAAACGCAAGAGCGCTTAAATTTGAATTTGCTTTAACGCACTCGAATTAATAAAGTTACTGGAAGCACTATGACATGCTTTTTCCAGAATTTACGTCGCTTTCGCCTTGACCTTTTCTCCACAAAATACTCGCATTACAAAAGGAAAATTCAACTTTTTAAGGCAGCACGTTTTGAGGGAAAGGGAAAGAGAGGGAAAGGAAGGTTTGATGGTCTTTTATAATAAATTGTCATGGGTGCCCTTAGGACTGAATGTTTTTAAACAAGAACGAAGTACCGGGAGTCACAAAAGTGCACAAACATCCAACGATTGATGTACTGAATTTGTTTTGGGGAGGGGCCTTACGCCCGGACCTCACGGGAATATGGGAAAGTTCCACATTTCACGATTTAGGGCAACTTTCGTTTGTTTGGGTCGTATTTTGGTTCCATGAAATTGCTTTGTTTACGTTTTGGATTAAATGACACACGGACATTCGCCCGTATGATGGATGTATGTATACCAATAAAGGGGAAACAGAGTAGTTATTTTCGCCATTTCTGTGTGAAAACGTTTTGCATAGCAACAGTTTTTAGATCTTGGGAAGTAAATTTGCCATCGCTTTAGAATTCCGGGAATAACTAGTCGATGCTGCCGTTCCGAGCGTGTTGTATTTTTTCGGTTTGCTGCTAATTTACGAAGTGCGATATTAAAATAAACTTAAAAAAAGTCAAATAAAAGACGGGAACAATTCTGGCACATAGTTCGTTTCGGTTCATCATACGTAAATCGGTGTTTAAACGTAATATTAAACTACAAAGTTATGGCGATTACGCCTTGTGAGAAGGGAGTCCTACACTACCATATTATTTGTATTTAATAGTACCTTGTTAATCAAACCGATTTCATTAAAACACTCAATATAGAAGAAATATATTTTACTGTAATTTATATATTATACATTAACAAAAATGCTAAGTACAACATGTTTAAGTTCCCACTTTATTTATGTACAATACAGGCTAATTTTATGGAATGTTACATTATACACAGATTACAGAATTTGTTATATTATAATGTAATTGTTTTTATAGATACAGTTGCAGTAAAATTCGTTAAAAATATATATAAAAACTTTCAATATATTATTTATATGCTAATCACTAACAACGATCAAATAGTAGCTTTAGTTATTGTAAAAAATATGCATCACAAATTGCTTAGAATGGTTCATCAGCTCCTATTTCTAATTGATGACCAAATTGACAATCAAAGCAATAGTGTTATACTAGTATAACTATTTAATAAATATGGATATGTATAAAAAAAATTTAATAAATAAATATAAAAATTAATGTTTCGTTGTAGGTAGTTAAACAATTCTAAAAAATTGTGCTTATTAACTAATGAGCAATTACAAAATGGAATGTTAATTAAAATTAATCACACAAACTTAACATACACCATGTGAATCGCTGCCATTTATACGCAAACATTAAAAGTGTTTGTAAAAGGTACTTTGGGTAGAAATCTGAAATTAAATGCAATAAACTTGGTTGGTAACTTAGAGAAGTGTTTGGCTTTATGTTTCGGTAAAATGGAAAATCTGCACAAATTAAAGTAGATTTGAGCTATAATAATCTAAAAATAATACTGAAGACAAACTTTGGAAATTTCTGTTTTTTGCCACAATAGTGAATGTATGTTGAAAATATCACGTAACTTTGAAATTATAATATGAATCTCCAAAATTAATAAATAGTTGCAAGGGTAGTAAATGTGAAATGAAGGACCAGCCCATATATACGTTAAAAAAGAGCACATAAAAGACCCCCCCCCCCCAATTAAACAATTTCAACTAAAAGAATTACATCAGTCGTTATGGTTGGCTTAGATAGATGATGAAAACAATTATTTACAACAGCCGCAAATCAACAGCATTAGCGTTCAACGCTTTTCTTACGTGCTACCTACGGTGACTATAACAAACAACTTGAGATTTCGTCTATATACGAAGTAACTGCGTCACACCTGCATTACGCACTGAGATACTTTATCTAATTCCGCCTGTAGTAATCGCCTCATATCCGTTTCCACCTGCAGCTTACCCTTAAGTTCTTCGATTGCCAGTTTATGAGATTGATTTTGTTGATGGACTAATGTCTCTAATTTCTCTATCCTTTGCAATAATTCTGTGAATTGTTTTGGTGGAATTTCGGGAACATCAAGTTTAGAATCTGGAGTCTTGTCCTCAGAAACTTTAGGTTTGTTATGATTATTGTGCAACGAAGGTGAAATTTTTGGCTTGGGAGGTTCGGAAACTGTTTGTGGTCTTTGGGTGATTTGAGGAAACAACTGCGCGGGTCTACTTCTTAAAATTACAGCATTCTTTTCTAATTCGTTTGGAGGCGTTTTTGACCTGTTGGTAATTGCGGACATTGATTTTGACATATCAATTGAGCTACCCGAAGGTTTGTCAAATGGTGATACCTTGCTTGATTTGATTTCCTCTACTTCGGGGGAAACACTTTTATCGGCGGTGGGCGTTAGCTTTGATCTTGTTTGTTCAGGTCCCGGTGATGTGGAGGTTCGTTTCGCTTGATTCAGCTTCATTTCTTCAAGCCACGGAGCTTTATGTTTCTCCCATTCACGAACTTTCGGTTTAACTTCGGTTTCCAAGTGTTCGTGGGAAGTTTCGTTTGAGCGAAAATGTGCGTGATGTTCTGGTAAACTATCTAATGCGATGTGATCTATGTTTCCATTTACTATTCCCGTTTCCGCTTCCTTAAAGATGACACTTGGTGGCCTTCGTCCTGAGTCATAAATGTACTTTTTAATTCATATATTAGATTTTCTTAAAAACAAAAGTGAATAATAAAACATTTCATGCTTTGAATAACGCAAATAGAGTCAGTAGCAAATGTGTAAAATGGTACACTTAAAGAAGATTAGCATTACCAAAGGAATACCAGGGCATACCAAAAATTACTAGCAATAGTTCAATTCGTGTTACAATAATTTAAACACAAAACTTCTACTAGTGAGACTCGTCAATCAATCATGTTGATCATTCTCTGGTTTTTGAACCATGATAATATTTTCTGGTATTCTCTTTATGTTCTTTTGATAGTTTTTGAGTCCGATTCACATCCTTACGCTGTGTCAAAATTTGAAAAGAATGCTCAAAAATGACCAAGCTGCAGAAGATATGGTACATGTTCTATATTTTGTATATTACAGTTTAGAAAATGAGCAAGAATCTGGGCAAATAATTTATGTCCCAAAACCAACAAAGCAGCAAAATAAATTTTTTTTTCATATATACAAAAGTTCCAAAAATCTAAGTAATACCATTAGTTTCATCCTTCTATGTGTTCATTCTCGATAAAAAAATAAAGAAGAAACATTGGTTTATTTGCAGAAAATGTTTGTTATGGTCTCTATAGAAGTATACCTATGCTAGACACTGCAAAAATCTTTCGTAGCCTAAATAGCAGCAAACTTATAAGTAAGTAAGTACCTATACTGGGTGAATATTCCCAAACCAAACATAGGGCATTAACATGGGAAAAAGGTTTTTTGTAGATAGTTGCTCCCCATGTTAACTTAGAGGGTTTGTAATAACACCAATAGAAAGAAGATTTATTCCTCGTCTAATGATATACGAATTAGTTCATTTTCAGGTGTATTTCTCACATTTTTTTTATAAAAATTTGGCAATAAATCCACTTATCAAAATCATGTGGCATTAATTTTTTTGTAAAATGTGGTTCACTGAGGAAAAAAGTATTTATAAAAAACAACTTTTACAGCGGAAATATTTACTCTAGTACGCGATATTTGTTTTCTGTACATTTTAATGAGCGTCCCATTTTGTCTGTGTAAAAACCTATTTCAATTCTTTAGGAAATTTCAATGGCTTAACATGATTTTGCTAATTGGATATATACACCTGAAAATAAACTAATTCGTATATCATTCGATGAGAAAAAAAATCTTCTTTTGATTGGTGTCATTATAAACCCTTTAACACCCTTATTCAGGTCATGCAACGACCTGCAAGAAACGTTTTTCCCATGTTAATTGTAATCTTTCACTTGATTTGATTGCAATTACATGTATGAAGACCATTTGAAGTGGCTCGTTAAGAGCCCCCCCCCCCCCCCCGGTATCGTACCTGCACTGTTCAGCACTGGAATTAAGAATAGGACATTTTGAATAAAAGTGTCAAGTATTTACGATTAATTATTTATGTATAAAGACCCCTTGAGCATTGTTTTGTTTTGGAAAACGTCAGACATCTGTATGCAATTTTGTGGGATGTTAATGGGAAGACTAGCCTATTTTACAGTTGTCCTTCTCTTCCCTCCCCGAGAACGACTTTTGGTTGGGTCGCTACAGGATTCTCAACAGATAGGGAAGATATTTATATAACCATTGTCAGTGAACATTATCATTGTTTATTTTCGTAGCCAGCTCTCCCTCTATGATGACAAAACAGTGTCAATGTGCAGTTTGCATGTTCAGCATCTTGTCATTCTCTCTCAAAATACTCCTCTTATACTGTGCGATCAAAAATGAGTTGCTGTCGAGTCACCTTTGGAATTTTTGTTTACATGAGAAAACATACTTAACTTGAACTGTCATAGGGGACTCAACAGCAACTCATTTTTGATCGCCCATTACTTCAAAATTTAAATGTTAACTTGCACAGTGCTATTCTAAAAATGTTGTCCCACATTCAATTGTTTAACGAATTCGAATACTTCAACACTATCTAATTTGGATAGAACGAGATTCTAATTTTATTACCTGGTGCTTTAACTCTTGTTGCTCGAACATCCGAAAGCAAAGATGTTCTTTCCACTTGATCGAATGCATTTTCTTGTATCATTTCTACTTTATTATCTACTTTAAGATCACTTGCTTTTGTAAGTAGTATAGGCTGGCTTTTGCTCCCTGATGCACCATCTACGACATCTACAATTTTTTTACGTAATCCAGCCAATAGACCTCCTTGAGAACTTGAACTAGATGGAGATTTCTTAATTGGAATGGATGGTTTCTTGCTTGGTATCGGCGGCGATACTTTGGAAACTTCTGCATCCAGTTTTTCCTCCAACGACTTTCTCTGTGGCGACAGGGGTTGTTTTAAAACAGTTGGTTCTGGTAACTTAGTTTTCTTATCATCTTGGTCTGAGAGGATGACTACAAAATTATCAGGAAACACACCGACGCGTCCCTGTAGCTCGCCTTTCCACCAACCGGGATCTTGACCATCGCTACTTATAAGTGTAATTATATCATCCTCTTTTAAGGTTAACTCATCATCATTTTGAGCTTTGTACGAATATTTCACTTGGCACAGTGTCTTAACTGAAAAAGTAAGAATTAACACAATATTTAACAATTCTGTACGGAAATTACCAGGTTTTGGAGGTAGTAATGGACTTTTAACTTCGTCTACATTACTTAAATCCTCTTTACTGCCCGGTTTCGATTTAATTTCCTCAACGAAATTGGAGGGAAAAACACCCTCTCTTCCATTAAGTGTACCTCGCCACCATCCTTCCTCCTCCTCCCCTAAGATTGTAATAACATCCCCTATACTTAAATTGAGTTCATCCTGATTTTCCTGCTTATAGCTAAACACAACACGGCACTGTCGTATTCTGGTCACATCACGCTTACTCCTCAAAGTAACCTGACTATCCTTATCGATCACTCTTACAAAATTATCAGGAAACATCCCTCTTTTATCATTTAGAACACCCTCCCACCATCCTCCAGATTTTTTTAAGACATCCTTAATTACATCCCCTTTCTTTATTGTAAGTTCATCAGGCTCCTTTGATAGATAGTCATATTCGACCAATACTTCCACTGAAATTAATTCCATTACTGTACGTATGTTACTTAACCTTTCCGTGTTACTGACCCATTTTTTGTTATTTTATTTAATAATAAACCATCACAGAATTTACATGAAACTAGCCAAGCCCATATGATATCATATAAACAAGAGATTACCTCAACATTTCAACACCAATACCTGTAATTTAGTAATTTTTTTTCAAGATGGCAACATCGTGAAAGTTAAAATCACTAATGTGTCCACAAGCAGAAAGTGAGGAGTACCTTTCATTTGTAACTCGTTGCTTTCATGAGAAAAATACGAATTTGTAAATGTAATATTCGAATTGAATCTACTCAAAACACAGTGTTTAATTAACTTTTAAGGTGAAATTTCTAATAACGGAAATAGTGTTCTTTAAAAAAAGTCAGAACAAAAAGGGATTCTTACCAGCTAGTCTAAACAGGCAAAAGTACAGCTCAACGAGTTCTCGCAAACTTTCCATTTCATTTCGATATTCTGGCGAGTAAACGTGCGAGTTTTATTATATTGTGGCGCGTAAAGAGTGTCCTGCTTCTAATTTTGTAATAAAAGTTCCTCAAGGTCTACCGCTGACATACGAATAAAATTTTTAAATTGTTAGGATTGATTCTCTGATTCTCAGCTCATCAATCAATTTATGGTAGGCCCCATACTTTTCTCTTCTTAAAATCCATTCACTCACCTAACACTTCTTTTGTGTTTCACATTATTGCATAAAACTACAGCCGCAGTAACACAAAGATGTCCTATTGGCGCCATATCCATAACGTGAGATAAGTTTTCGAAAACAGCTGCTAGGCATCAACCATGGTGTATAATACACCAGGTATCAACTGACGGCATTTGCGGGAGCTGTGCTGCTGGTGTAAACAGTTTTGTGAGAACTTGCGACAGCAATGGCTCACCCAACTTGCCCGACAGTTTATCGCGACACTTAGCTCACAGTGTAAATACATGTGGAAGTTTCTCTCGCGAGATTGTCGCCAGTAATGTGCTAGTCTATATGCGCCTTAAGAAGTTAACGCGAGATAGGAAATAATGGAGCACAATAGATTATAGCGGGTTTATAGTGACTTATCTGGTAGAATATGTTAATTTATTTTCCGTACACCATGATGGTAGAATGGTTTTGATTATAATAAATAATAACGTTACAATTCTTGTTGTTTATTCCATATTATGCTGTAAAGGATCATGACGGTTGCTTTCAAGTTGGGGCTATAATGTAACTGGAATTCACAGTGATGACCGAAGGCTTTATTAATTTCCAGTTCGTTAAAGCAAATTCAAATTTTAGCGCGTATGCGTTTGCGCAGTACCGAGGGAGTCAGTGTGCAACACATCTGCAAGTGTCCAACGACAACACTTTGGTTTGGTTTTGGTTATGTAAAATAAGAAACATGAACTGAAGTCGATTTCTATTTAAATCAAAAGAGGGTTAATAATTATTTAAATTATTCTGTTTGTTTCTATTTCATTGTTTCAGATGCCGAATTTAGCAAATTCACAAGTAATTGAGGCAAAAGAGATTTTTCAAATTCTGTTGGAAATGTCAGGATTATTGTGTACTGGTTTGGATCCCGAAGCGTTGACAATTTGCATTCGGTTGTGTGAATTGGGTCTTCACCCTGAAATTCTAGCTTCAATTCTAAAAGAATTACAAAAAGAGGTTAATCAAAATACGGACGTGATCAGTACAGCAAATCAAAATTGTTAACAATGTATAATTAGAAAGAGTACAAAATGTAATTTATAATTCATCTTTTGTGCTCGAGAATTTTCCTGGGTAAACCTTTCCTTCAATTGTAACACTATCACACATTTCCTGTTCAATTAAATATTCTTTAGCAACCCACGACTGCGACCCATCTTTAAATAAGAATATTGCACGGTTATCGTCAACCAAATAACTAAAATGTAATTAGTGCATGTAGATTATTATCCAATATCATATAGGTACCGTTCTGCTTGTATATGGTTGTTCCATAAGCTTGTTTGCCACAATTTTGTTAGTTGCTCAGTTTCTTCCCGTGATGGACTTCCGCTAACACTAACAAATGTCATTAGAGTACGTCCCTTTTTTGTTGCAGACAGTACACTTTCAGGGTCTTCCATATTAAGTTTACTTAGGTCTATCTGTGGCTGCGGTTTTAAATGCTCGGGAAGCTCGTCATCTTCCAGAGGTTCTTCGTCCTCCTATAAATGTTGGATTACACATAATTTTCAATATTCGTATTACCTCCCATTGATCTAATAACCGTTCAAGATCGGCATCACTATAATCTCGTATGTCCTTCTTCGCCCATTCCGGCTTGTTTTCTTCCTTAAATTTTTTACAAAATATAAGGGAAGTTGACATCAAAAATAGCCAAATATGAAGAATCTGCATTTTTATTTCTTAATTTTGTTAAGTAAAAGCTAGTTTAGTAGATTCTTTATAACCTGTAACTGCAAGTAGGAATTTAGGTAAATCTAAAACTGACTCATTTGCAAGGCGCATGTGCTATTTTTTGAAAATTGGTAATTTGTCTTTTTGAGCGGTTGTGGCCTTTGTAATCGAAGGTTGTGGCATATGTCGACCATTTTTTAATCCAAATAGGGTTTTCTGGCATAGTCGCGGTGCAATTGGGGGACTTTGCCATCCCCGAAGGTTGTATTGTGGCTGTATGTACACTACAGTGATATGACCTATACTCGATGCTACGGAGCAATTGTCTGTTGGCAATAAGCAGCAACAACTCTTGAGTTTGCGCATATGGTTCAAAAGGCATACTGTTAAGTACGATTTCCCATGTAAACAAAAATTCCAAAGGTGACTCGATACCAACTCATTTTTGATCGCATGGTACCTACGGGCGTCATAAGCATTTGGTTTTTCAAATTGGAACAAGCTACGCATGCGCTATTGAATAGAGTTACTTTTAGTTTTAGACGCTGTTCCATCAGAAAATATTTTTTAATTTTATTCACCACAGCTGCTATAGTATATGTCACTTCTCAAGAGTAATTTCTTACTCTGAGTGTCACTTCATAATTATGTCTATGGCACCTTTATGGCCCTATGTCCACAAAACACACGTCGTACTCGTGGACGTTCTTTGAAGAGTGAATGCTCACCCCCTAACCTTTGGTTGAGTTGGTGTGACGAGTGGATACTGGATAATTGGCGCATATTAGCATGTACCTATACACTTTGCTCGAATATGTAGGAACATGAAAGATATAAAGTAAACCTAATATACTGTGATATCTTTTAAAAGGAATTTATGATATAGACGAGACGGAGTTTAATTTAATTGCCTCATAGCATTTGGAAGAGATGCCGAATGACAATTCTGTTACACTGCCGCCTATGGTAAGTGTTAATATTTCTAAATGTTTAGTACAAGAAACAAGAAAGTTACAAGAAACCTATCAGAGGCATTCAATTTAACCATGTTGTGCATTTATCGATAGCTAATTCAAAATGTCTTTTACTTTGATAGTAGTTGGGTGTCAAAAGTGCACCTACACCTTAGACTAAGGGGTCTCCAAACTTTTCAACCTTAGGGCCACATTAATTGCTCCTCAAGTTCCCAGGGGCCAGAACATATTTGTTAAATTATCTGCAATCATTCCTGCAGATCACGTTACCAGTCAAATGATGCGAAGTTACATAAAAATAGTATTGCTAGTGCCATTTCTTGCTTATAAGTATCTATGTAAAACTTCTGATTATTAAGTAACAGAGCAAACCGATTCAAGCTTTATAGGGGAACTGATGGTTTGTGTCTGTCCTTGAACACAATAACTGTCAAACACTTCTACCTATTCGGTTTGTACTTTGCACGATTGACCGTAGGGTCACACCGAGATGCTCTGCTCCTTTTTTAGATCTGCTGTTTCCTTGTAATAGGCAAACATAGATTAGTGTCTCCTAAAGTCTAAGGAGTCGTCAATAATTAGAAAGAAAAAAGATTTCTTTTGTGCGACATGATAATTATAGTGCAAACTAAAGGTATGATGCTATTTTAAAATATTTAAGTTTTATGTGTAATTAGAAAGTGCGATTTTGTGTGGATTTTATGAATAAAATTTTTTTAGGCGGCCAGAAATGCAAATTTTGCCAAGTGGGACATTTTATTTGACAAAAAAATCGTTGAATGGATTTCTTTCAAACCACAGTTAGGACTTCAAGTCTATCCATGTTATGCTTGCAGAGATATGTAAGATTCTATACTTAACAAATTTAATCTAATTACTTTCATTTAAGGTTTGGATCTAAATACTCATTTATCGATCATATAAACCGACGTGCACTAATCTTGAAGTATAAATGTGTATTGTGCACGGACACACAGCAGCTAACATTTTACAATCCCTGTTCCTTCCTTTTACATGCCCGCCAGCATTTTAACCTTTTAATTGGGCATATCAATTTGGACAATCTTCAAGTTGCTGTATTACCATTTGGACTTGGGGGTTTTTTACCAGAACCTAATATTCCGTTGCTTTACGACGTCCAAGAGGACAACTTAGGAGAAATGATATTCATTAATACACGTTTTTACAGCCCCATGCCCGAAACAATGGGACAAGCAATTATAAATTTGATCCCCAATGAAGTTTTGTTCTTATTTGCCAGAGATTCAAATGACCCTGTTTCATTAGTGTTGCAGCAAATAAGCTCCAACATTCCCAAATGTAAATTTGTGTATGCAGATTCCAATCGCTTCATTCCAGTTCCCAATGGTTTGGATATTAATGGTAGAGTTCTGGAACAAGAGCCTAATGCAGTATCCTCAGTGGAAATTAAAGAGGAACCGGTTGATTGTTGCGATAATTTGGTTATAACAAACGTAGAAACCGTTATAGAATCTTATTCCAAGTATCCCTGCTGTCCAGAGTGTAGACAGCAAGTGCAAGGTAAATCCATGGGTGAACACTTTCTCGAAACAAAAACGCCATTTCAAGAAGAATTACGATGTAGCATTTGCAAATATATCGCACCAACAGATTGTTCTTTGAAAGCCCACGAACGTATTCACAACAGTGCAGCACCATTTGTATGTCCTGAATGTGGTAAAGACTTTAAAAACAGTGAGCTACTGCATGCGCACCTTGACGAGTTATGTTTCCATTTAAACAAGCAAGTACGATTGAGGTGCCCCGGAAAAAAGTGTGGGAAAATTTTTGCACAGGTCGCAACATTCACCTCCCACTTTTCTATACACATGAAATGCTTTACAAAATGTCTTGACTGCGATCTTCTTTTCCCAAGCATAACTGATTTTTCAGTGCATGCCAATGATAACAAAATTCATGCACCTATTAAACTTTATACGTGTTCGGTGTGTAACGAGGATTTCCAAGAAAACACTTATGGCATTCACATTTACGAACATGCTACAAACAATAAACAATGTCTTTATGTATATTGCTGTAAATATTGCCGCAGTTACTTTCGTTCAACTACAACCTACGCTACACACCTGCTGCGCTGTTCTAAGCACACGGGACAGATTCCATCGCCACGAGAACCACTTCCAGAAAAACGCAAGTACAGTTTTCACATTCTAGGAACGTGTACGTATTGTAATACACAAATAAAAGGTCAAACACCGCATGTCGACAATATGCCAGCACATTGTCCGAATTGCCTGGAACCTTTCAAAAGGAAAGAGAAATATGGTTTATTTGTAACGCAATTTAACAACTCTGTTTGGAAAAAATGTCTTCTGTGCGAAAAAATAATTCATTCTAACGAAATTATGTATCATTTTGATCACTATTGCCGATACATGAAAGCTGCCATACCTCTTGAACATGTTAGTGTTGATTCATTTAAACTTGAGAGCAATCGCAAAAAACGGAGACGTCCCTGGGGAATTTCGTATAGCAAACAAAAGTCTCCGAATGTTGACAATGAGACTATTATTGTAGAACCGGACGAACCAATTCCATTTGATGGAACGTACTATTGTAAATTGTGCAAGTACAGTACTACAGATAGAAACGAATTTCACAGACATATTGTTCAACATCGTTGTGTCAGTACTGCTTATCAATGTATGGAGTGTGGTGAATGTTTTGTTGTTAAACCCTCTTTAGAAAAACATTTGCTATATTATCATCAAATACTGAATATTGATGGTTATTTCGAGTTAAACGAGTGTTTTGACAAACAAGCAGTAAAGGAATTGGAGGATGTCATGCATTTAGCGCCAGGCGAGTCTAACACTCCGGTAGGAGAAAATCAGTGCAGAGTCTGTTTAGAACAGTTTCACGATGGTCAGGAACTCGCTAAACATTTTCGAAATCATGGTATGGCATTTTTGTTGAAAAATTCAAAGTAGTAGTTACCTTTCTATTTGTTTTGTTCTTAATATATACGCTGTAAATAAAATGTTAATGTAGATTTGTCTAATTCATCTACCTGTATCCTGCTTGCGTTTCTACAATCCCGCTTCAAATTTTAGGTCAGCAGCACCATCAATCTAGAGGAATTGCAAGCAGCTCTTGACAAACTCTATTCATGTTTGTAAATAAAATGGCATTAGAGTTTACCGTTTTAAACATAATGGACAAAATTGTAATTCACACTTAGATCCACTATATATGATCTAAGAATTCACACGACAATTTATTATTATGGTGCATAAGGAATTAGCTATTCTTACCATCATCTAAGATCCTTACCTAAGATAATATTCTTTATACCTTTGTACTTTGTTTTTCAACAAGACGGAGCATCGTGTCACACGGCCAAAACGACTAAGGGATGGTTGCAAGACCACAATATTATGCTGCTTTTATGCATCGAGACAAAAACCGCGGCGTTCTCTAAACACATTTTTTGTTAGGACGCTTTTATGCACGCGTTTTTTTCGCATATGAAACAATTGGTGTAGAGAACGCCGCGTTTTTTGTCGCTACGCGACTAGAACGAAGCGGAACGGATTTTATTAAAAACATAAATGAGAGTGCGCACACTTGTGGGAAGAGCACCAATAGGCAGCGCAACGAAGCGGCCTTTTTCTGATTCTTTTCATAAACCGGAAATTATAAACACATCTTTTTCATTAGAGGACACAATTGTTAAATGAAGATTAGGATAATATAATATATTATGTCAGAGTGCCGTTCCGCGTCGCTTTTGGTGCAGCGCGTTTATGTGCGTATTGGCACGGAAGTGCGCTCCGCTGGCGCTTTCGTGCCCCTTTATAGTGTTTTAGATTGGCTCTCAACTCTCAAGCAGTCCAGATCTGAATGTCATTGAGACAGACTGGTGGTATCCCGCTCGTGCTGACTGAATGTCTGATAGTTGAAAGGCTGATAATTCACTAGTGGTAAATGGAAGCAAAACGAATGTATGGGCATTATTATTCATTTTTGGGATGTAATTTCGGTTTTTGTTTTGTTGATTATTTATTAGCGTTTGTGCTATGTGACAGAAAAAGTCGTTAAAATGATTGGATATATCTGTGGATTGATTTACCGTCATATTATTGACTTCAATAGAGTCAACAGTGTTTCTAGAATTTGTTTGCCGAAACCATATTCTTTGAATTGACTTGCGAGACGTTTTGTCACTGTACTGTACTGTGAGAACCGGTGTAAAGGTCGTGAACACAAATGTAGCGAGTTTCGTGGTCAGCAATACAATACACGCTTCGTTCATCTACAAGGGTATGTTCACGATTTAACTAGATTTGTTGTGTGACTGATAAGATATATTTTCTGATAAGATAAAGTAAATCATATATAAATAATATCGAGAAAAACGAGTATTATTTTGTTTATAGGTCCATTTTAATTATAGGAAATTATAGATTTAAGGTTTAGTTAAGTCTAATTAATTTGAAAATTATTTTTAAAAAAATTGGTGTATTTCCCAAGGAAGTGGTGCCACCTGCCAGTGCAATTTGTACTTACATAGCAATTCAAATTCAATTGCGTATTTTACGAACTGATTTAGAGAAACTACAGTAAATGGCATTTTAGAAAATTGGCATATATCGTGTTTTTATTTGGTAAGGTAGAGTAAGTAAGGTTTTTTCACAAGTAAATCTGAAGTGATTATGAATGTAGGTTTTATTTTGACTACCTAACGTCAGCTGGTCGGAGTTGGAAAGTTCGACAGAGTCGACAGAAATGGCGGCGCTCTGTCCAGGTGTTAAGTATGGTTTGTCATCGCAAGAAAATTTTGGTGGAAATAAAGACTTAATTTTTGTGAAATTAACCGATTCGGCTCTACGTGCAATTGAGGACTATATTAAAAATCAGGTGAGTCGAAAACTTCTTTTGAATTCCTTCATTTGACAGTTTTAAGCTTTCTCATTTTCAAGTCGCCATATTTTGAATCTCTTCTTAGCTCATTGCGATTGATTTTTTATTGTCACGCAATAACTTAATTAAAATTATGCACCTTTTTCCTACCGGTACGTAATTTTGTTTTCGTAAAATCTTGTTGCAACGAAAAAAAAAATCGCCTTTAAAAGTGCTCGCCACGTCAACATATTGAATACTTTTTAACAGGTTATTTATTGTTTTTATTGAATAAAAATTAGTTTTCTGAGTTGGTGATATTGGATCGCATTATCAAAAGTAATTGGAAAAGTTTCATTTCATTAATAGGTCGTGTTTGAGTCATTCAAAGTTGTTGCCATACATGGTTGTGAGTGCTGCTCGTTGCAAGTGATTTTGAAAGTAATAGTCTTCGTTTTTAGGGGTTTCTTTTTTTATACCGACAATTGTAAGAAGCGTTACACATCCCTAATAATTAGGTGTGATAGTATTCGAACGAAAAACCTGTTTGTTCAGTCGGATTTGTGGACGCATAGGTTACCTACCTGGGAATAACCCAATGACATAAAAATATCGAGATTGCTTAATAATACCAGGAATCTTGTTTTTATTTACTAAGTTTTCTCACGATTTTCCGTATCGAACGTCGTTTGTTTATTACGCATAGTCTTTGCGATTGCCGATAATCGTTAATAAATAAGCGAACGACGTGCCAGAAAAAACTGCCCTCTACCTAAATTGCCTGCCCCCAGCCGCGACCACAAATGCCTCCTAATTGTAATCCGTTATGGTCTGCAGGGCCGGCGAAAAATTGAAATTACCTTATTTCTGCATTAATTGGCTGCACGTTTGCAAGCTTGCACAAAATTATATTATGATCGTGTGTCAAATTCTACAGGAATATGTTAATGCCAACTTATTGACGGAAATATTTTAAATACCGTATGTACCTAATTGCACTTAATGCATTTTTAAAAAAATGTAAATTTATTCAGTAGAAACGCCCATTACACTCCTTCGCAATATTGCACTTTTTCAGAGCCCCTCGCCCCCCTGTGCATCGTTTTATTTACCACTTTTCCATATGACACATTGACATCCCTTGTTTGTCGCAGATTATTTCCCCTCTTGTGTTTTATACTTTCACTCTCATTACAGTGGACAATACTAATAATAGTATAAATATGTCATAATAATAATATGAGGAACCGTTTCGAATCAATCTTGGGTAAGATACTTACTTATATACTTACGACTTTAGTTGAATTGTATTCATGATTTTTGCAAAAAAATCAAATCTTCCAGATTTAGACGAGTGATCAAATGGTGGGTGTAAACCGCGGTAAACTTATTTATGGAAATATCAATCTGCCAAATGATTATACTGAGAAGGTAAAATGGGACACAAGGGAATAAACCACTGGCAAAAAAGACTATCAGATTATTTTTTTCTATTACAAGCTTCGTCAATTTTAAAATCATTTCTTTGTTGAAACTGCTGAACTGTTAATAATATTTTTTAAGTGATCGTATATTTACAACACTACCTACTTTGCAAGCTTTTGAAGATTCAATCTAAATGTAATGATTGTCAATTAAATTCGAGATTAAATCCATCCCTGACCGAACTTGAGCTTGTTTAATCAAATGGGAAGCAGATTTTCAATCAAGATTACTATTTCTCAGACCGCAAAACTACGTTTTTAAGACCTCTTCACTAAACCATTTCCCGACTACACAGTCACCCTATAGGTATAGAACTACCACAGCCACACTCGTAAAGATTCATGTGATTTATTTTAGGAGGCTATACCAAGCGACTTCAAACAATTATTGCATTGCATGTATTTGTAGGTAGCCCAACCACACGGGGATTTCCGAAAATTTGAGTAATTCGAGGATGCTAAATATTTGAATATTCAAAATCTCAACGCTATGGGCCGATTGTACCACGCTAGTTTAGTTTAGGGATAATCGGGGATAATTAAAGAACTCGAGCGAGTAATTTTTTTCCAATTTTAATCGGAGATTTTAACCAATCAAGTTTCTTCATTCAATCCGCCAGCTGAAATGAGCAACTATGGTGGCACAACAGGCTCTCTGGCATTTGACGTCGGGCCAACCGTAGAGCGTGTTCAGCGTGATTTCTGACGACGCATCTCCCCGTCTCATTGTTCATTATGCAGGCAGCAGGATGTCCCACGACGAATACCGGCTATCTACATGTCGAAAAGGAAATCCCAAAATGTTTTGAAAATTTGAGTAACTTCGATAAGAATGTTTGTGTGTCTGTATTACATCTCTTATGGCTGCTTAAACCGTTCATCCGATTGCGATAAAACTTTAGGTTTAGGCCTTAGGGAATAGTTGAACTGAGGGTTGAACGCATGCTTCCGAAGGTTACTGAATATACAATAAGTTAATAATAATAATAATTAATTTATTATCTAACAGCAAAACACGCCAATTCTAAGACAATGTAGAAAAATGACATAGCTAGGTACCATAATAAACGATGAGAAAAAAAAACAAAAATAGCAAACATTATCAAAAGTAGCAATAATTATCCAGAGTAATAAATAATAATAGTAAATCCTAAAATAAAATTAAATTAACATAAAAAAACTCAGAAAAGATAGAATAACCGTGTATAGCAAGACAAATAGATACCTACACAGTTTAAACTATAACCTTATTAGTAATTACAGGGTGGCCCACTGAAAACAGTCAATGCCAATTTTGCCCACTTAACGACAGTTCTGCCAGGAACGCTGGAACACGTCAATTTTAGTTTTGAGAGGGACACTAAATTAAGTAATACATACTAGATCTCGTCCTTAATAATTTCCAACTTTGTATACTTTGACACCTACCATCAGTTTATAATGTAACTCATACGATCCTTCATACAGATGTACCCATTTTCATTCAGCATTTAAATGACGCAAGGTCTGATGATGAAGTGAGCTTCGAAATCGATAACCTAAAGAAAATAAAAACATTCAATTATTTGCCTCTCTCTACTTACCTGCTACATTAAGTAATACTACTTACATAACTTTAACCCTGAGAAGAGGATGAATTGCACCCCAAAAATTTTAAATGGGAAGAGGTAGTAAATGTTGTTTGATAGGTCGAAAGGAATGTTCATTATGTTTTCAGAATTGTTTTTATTTTTCAAATCCGATCAGTTAACCACCTACTCATAAAAAAGATTCTTTAAAAGATGTTGCTCGTACCAAAAAGTCACTTTTATAATAACATACCATTTTACAAGAAATTCCCTCTTTTTAAAAAGAATAATAAAAATGTGCTAAATTCTTGATAGAAAAGCTTCCTAGCTCAGACCAAAGAACGCTCCTCACCGTTTAACGTCCTCGCACGCTTTTTAGCTTCCTATAGTAGCTTCCTATAGCGCTAGCTAGGTGGCTATTGCGGTCACCGTTTTTTGGTTTTGGTTTTTTTCATCAAATGTCGACGTTTTAGATCATTTTAAGCATTGAAGGCGCCGGGCAAGGTGAAAGGTCCCACTAAATGGTCTGGCGTACTTATTTTCCTGCTCCTGAAATATTGAATTTAAAAGTAATAAAAATTTCAAAGTGCCTCAAGAACATTTTTTGAAAAAAAAAATTTGTAATCGAGAAATTTTGGGTAATCCCAAGACATTTTCGGGTTTGGAAAAAATAGAATGAATGGAGGGAAAAGTTCAGGAGGCATCGATGATGAACATGGGATGCATCATCTACTATTAAAGATATGTGACTACGCAAAAAAGGGATTTCGTCGTATTTTTTGGTCCACAAGTGAAACAATCGGGTGATTAATATGTATTAATTAGGAACCAGGGGCGGCGGGTTTTAATTGATTGCATGGGGGTACGGGGCAATTTTCGTGAAGAATAGGGATCATAAATAAGGATCTACTTTATTGAATTTTTAACTAGGTAATGGTACACCGAAGTAAGTCAGTCGGTGAATCATGCCATGTTAGCCACACCGGCGTCCCGCAAAAATGGGCTATGCGTGGCGATGGGAGCACGATGCGCTCGTAAATATTTGCATCTATGTCCAACATCTCTGTCGCGGTACCATATTAGATTAGGAAAATGATTGTGAATATAAGATGCAATATAATTTGCATGGGGGCAAAGTACCCTTAAGGTCCATAAGTCGCCGCCCCTGTTAGAAACTACTCAAATGTTCGAAGGAATGACAACCAAGTTTGTATGTACTTATTCATATTCTTTAGGAAGTATTTTGGTGGTGCGAATTAATTTTCATTCTTTTTCTTTTAAACAAGATGACGGTCGCTTTGCATGAATTGATCGCAATTAAAGTCCATAACATTTGGAAATCGATTAATACGCTCGTGACATGGAACCTCATATAACATTTGTTTGCAAATGTCGGTTTCTCACTATACCAGAAACAGAAGTTATCAAAGCATAAGATTTTCACATTCATAGCTTAATTTGTCAAAGGAACAATAAAGCAAACCTAATTCTGTTACACACGGGATCCAACTGAAGCAAGGGATCTTGTCTCGTTTGTCGTAATGTTAAAATTCTTTGAAAGACATGTTTCGCTTACCAAATCCAAATCCATGAGCATCAAAACGTGATCATTTCAAATTTACGTAAAAGTTAACTACTTAGGTATAACTAACTATATCACTGTATAG
Source organism: Photinus pyralis (assembly GCF_008802855.1). NCBI lineage: Eukaryota > Metazoa > Arthropoda > Insecta > Coleoptera > Lampyridae > Photinus > Photinus pyralis. The sequence goes on along the minus strand of NW_022170509.1, from coordinate 1,505,740 downwards.
GTACACAATGCGTACATAGTAATTATCGTATGTAAAATTAAGCATCGTTACGACAATTAATGTTGACATTGAAGACATTTCGTGTAGTTATAAAAACAATATTAAAGATAAGTCACTTGCCGACCTTAAATGCTTATCGGTCGAAGTAATTAAAATTATTGTCTTCCATAACTAAAGAGCAGCTTGTGGAATTAACGTGCGCCCGTAATTTGTCGAAAAAGAAAATGGTGTGCAAAAAGTGGCCGACTTTTACATTTAAATAACATTATTACCGATTGCGATGGCGGCATTTAAGTTAAACCGGTAATACTAGTCTGGTGTACCTTTCGCATTTAGTGACACGCCATATTTTGTGTTAAAACAATAATTACGGGTGGATGCGAAAACCTACTGCGGATAACAAAGCCTGACAAATTTTCCCACACCTATTTTACTCCTTTGACCATCGCGATGTTGATCGTTAAAAAAAGGGACCTTTGTTAACGCTTCCTATTCACAATTAATGCACAGTCGAAATAGTCCAGTAAAAAGGGGCGGTAAAAATAACGGTTGCGGTTTGTAATAGTTATTTATGTATTAAGGGCATAATAGTGATGTTTATATTCTCGAAGGCGACGAGTTAAAAAGCTCGAGGGCCTATGGCCCGAGAGCTTTTTAGTCGCCCGAGAGTATAAACATCAGTTTATGCCCGTGGTACATACACAATTTTATGTTTTACAAATAGTTTTCTTCGTCAAAATTCGTTTACAAAATAATTCATTATGTTTGATCGAGTGTGTGTGTGCTTCGAATTTCTTAATGTGATTGAAACCATCCAAACGTCAAACGTAATTTTAAATAATTCAATCTATCGTGAATGAGGAAGAAGTTCCAGAAACTATACGAAATAAGGCCAATCTTGTGATGTAGTAGGTATTGACAATTAATAATTGACGTTAATTTTCAATGACCTGCAAATATTTGTTTGTTTTGTCATTAAGTATAAATGAGTTACTACAGTGATACTTAATGCCCTAGGACATAAAGTGATACTTTATGCCCGCGTATCACAGATATAAAATGTGCTATGATAGGTTAGTAAGACATAAAATAAATTTGGGTAGGTACCGGCAGCGGGTACATTTGGGTCAAAGGTTGAAACTAAAAATATACGTGCGCTTCTTAGTAAATTTAAACTGATAACGTAGGTACATTAAATTGTTTTTCAAACAAAACGCATTTTATAATCTAATCATTTATTTAAATGCGCCTTTATTTTTTCTTAATGTACTTTGAAAAGCGACGATAACGCAACCGGAACACAATCAGAATTGTAGATTGAAAGATCTTAAATTTTTCTTGCTTTCGCGTTATGATCGATTAAATAAAATCGTAGATGCCCGTTTTGGAAAGTGTCCCAAGATCACGGGCGCATGTTCCGCAAAAAATAATCTTTAACATCAAGTTGTAAAATGTATGCATGATGAAAGCGCATTTTTGGTCATTTCACATCCACGAAATTATAAAAACCGGGAAATTTAAAATTCGCATGTCAAATTGACATGACTTATTACAAAGCGTCATGTTTTGAATATTGACCTTACAACACACATTAGTAGTTTCAAATGATTTATTAGGTTCTTGTAAGAATCACGTGAAGGTACTGCAAGAAGAAACTGCAAATTATTACAGTGAAGAAAAGTCGGTCTTACAGGTATTCAAATTTGCTCCCAAATTTGGGAATTAGGTATATGCGGACTGCGGTATAAACAAAGATTCGTTATGACTTGTGAAGATTGTTTGGGGAGCACCGTTTGTGATTGATTGAAAAATTGAGAAGTAAGCACTCCAGGATAAATAAATACATAAAGTCTGATCCGTACTACCCAATTCTAGTAAATCTGGTTCAAATAAGCATGCTGTATCATCATTCAAATGTTTCATGGAGTAGCAAATCAAATCAAAACATTTCTCGCCGAAATAGAGAATTTTAATGATAAAATCATAAAATGAACAGAAAAGAACATAGGATAGAGTGGATTTTTTATATTTAAAATTGTAAAACACTTTCAAAATTTTACCACGAACCGCCACTGGGAAAATCACTGAATAGTTCTTGTAAAAAGCTCACATGCCTTGATAATCGTCCTGTTACTGGACAATCGTCGCAATTACTAAGAAATTGTTACATGATCGCTAAAATCTATAAAATCGCTAAGAGATATACCCCTTGGTTTTAATGTTTTTGTGTGCGAGAGATTCGTTCGTGTATAAATCATGTACCCTTTATGTTTTGTTATCATGTGGGCGGGGTTTCTTTCACAAAATTCGAATTTGAACGAGGTAGAGGGATGATGCTCTTGGTTGACACATTCGGTAGTCGGGGATATTAAACATATTCATTTCAAACACACCGACTGTCCGCTAAAGTTGCTTTAATAGTGTAGACTTGGTGTATCATAGGTAATCAAAATTCTTTGTTTTCAATTGAATAAATAATAATATTTCCCACAATGTGCACGAAATTATACAAATTTGCAACCAGCGACCTTCGAAAAGTGACTGATCTGGTATAAATTTCAATGTCGTCATCCAAGATTAAGCGAAAGGTGGTCAGTACCTGTATGCACCAGGTGCATAATCAGAGGAGAAAGGCGTTTGTTCCTCGTATAAAGTTCGTGATTTCATGTTGGCAACCTTTCTGAAATTTCAAGTCTTTAGGTGATCACATTCAACGCATGTCCTTCATTTTTGTCTTGTAAATGAATTACTTAATTATTTTAAAAAAACCTACATTTTGTTCTTTTGCTTTTGCTATGATTGAATTTTTATTGTCATTTTAACTATAGCCGGTTTTAACTTTAACCGGTCATATAAGAACCTACGTAAAAGGGAGAAGCTCAAAGCCGCCTCGTCCGGGCACTGCTAAATGATCAATACATCTAAACGCCCTATAACTTACCTACATCATTTACCACCCTTCTTCAATCTTTCCCTTACTCGATTACGTTAACAGTTTCGTTTTGTTGATATATGTTTCGTTAATTTACAAGCAATATATTGTTTGTATGTCATTTCCTATCACATACTTATTTGTTTATTATCGATTGTTAATTCATTGCGTATGGTGCCACAATACTTGGCGACACTGAAATTTTCACATGTCACCGGTCCGATTTATAGGTACTTTGAAATTTATGAATGTTTGGAGTCCACTTCCCTTAGGTGATACTTGTGTAGATATCATTAATGGTATGAATTTTAATTTATTTTAATTTATTGGGATAATTTTTGATTTTTTAAATAAATTTGAACTAGGTATTGACATTGTTCAAGGATTCGAAATATTTGTGATCTTGAAAGTAAATCTATGAAAATACCAAGGATGTTACAAATGATGTTTCTGATTTTTAATGCAATATGGATTAATATGTTTTAAGACCACGACACGAGTGATTTCTACTAAAATCACTCGTGCCGTGAAATTACTAAGAAGTTTATTGACTTACTCTAAAGCATTTACCGCCATCTTCAAAATCTCCTGTACTATAAACCCAAGCTTCACAAGTTTGCTCAAATGACACCAGAAGAAGGAACAAACATTTCCTGAAGATTTGTTACTCTTATACAAAAATAAAAATGCAAAAGACGATAATGAAATTCAACCAACCCTTACAAATGAAAGCTCAGGATTTGCCCCCTAGAGAAGATTTTTAATTCCATGTGCGTATAGGCAAAGAGTAATTAAGTACATATTCTTAGGTAATTTTTGAATTACGTGTCATTTTAGGTTATATTATCAAACATTTACACGGATCATGTCATATTGGTATGGTGAAAAAAAGATCCTTTATTTTATGATTTAAATGAGGAAATTTTACAATTCCAAAAATAGTGCATCAGCAACCTACAGTTCTAGAAGATATACGGCAAATTATTTCGTTCCACATGCAAAAATGTCAATAAAAAAGAGAAGGGGTATTTTGTAGTACAAATTGCAAATGCAAAATGAATTGCATTGATATTGACGGCGACATTGAAAAAATCAAGCTGAAGTTGGACATGCTGATGACGATACATTTTTCGATAATTTGATTTAATTTACTTTTCTTTGTTAAAAATTATAATTTCATAATAATATTATTGAATGCAGTTACATTCAATAATATATTTATATAGTTACCACAATTTTCTGTTATGTTATGAAATAGGATTTTATTGAAAAAAATTAACGACTTATAATTTAATCTCACTTCACTGTTATGATCGACTTATAGATAAAGAGCGTCGAACGCAATGGAAGAGCCGACGAATATCCCGGCTTAGAGGTACGCGCTTCGGCATTTGAAAGCCAGCTTTTTTGCAAATATACCACATACCGGGTGGTGCCTTAGCGCGACGCAGCATACGGATTTCAATGGTAATTTCTTTACCTATAGTCAATTACTAGCTCCCCTAATTATTTTAGAGGAAAAGTCTAAATACTTTTTTTTAAGAAAAAAATGCTGCATCTGTTCATACTACTGTGCGATCAAAAATGAGTTGCTGTCGAGTCACCTTTGGAACTTTTGTTTACATGGGAAATCGTATTTAACTTGAACTTCCAAAGGCGACTCGACAGCAACTCATTTTTGATCGCCCGTTATTACTTATACTTTTCCGTTTTTTAAAACCATAGAAATCGACAGAATAAAAAGGTTCATTTTACAATTAATCAGATATGCCTTGGAATTACTTAAAAAAACAGCGATCACGTTTCGTTATTTGCCTTTCACGTATATTAAATTCTCTTCTCGCCCATATACAGCTTTAGCAGTTTATAGAGTGGTTGTTAAAGACAAGATTGACTTTCTTTTTCTGCGAGACGGCAAATATAATGAGCTTTCGAATAGTACACAAATTCTTGAAAAATATTCATAAATAACTTCAGAAATGCGAAATAATCGTAAAATTTCTAATTTTTGGGAAGTGCGAAATTTTATACTTACAAATTATTTTTTTCTGACTATTTGCAATCCCTGCGACCATCGGGCCTTTTGATTCTGAATCGGCATCTAATTCTGCACAAGATACGTATTTTTCAAAAATGACGATATTTCTGAAATTTTTCAGACAAGTACAAGAACTCATAACGCATCTGGTACCATATTTTTAGGTAACGCTTATGTGCTCGATTTTCCGTCGTCTGTCTGTTCCATCGAGATCTGGGCCCCTGGACCACCTGTCCTAGAGACTTCGGGTTGAATTATACAAAGCCCACCCTTGTTTCTAGAAGGTAAAGTCAAAGGAGTAAAATTTATATGCGAGTATTGTTCTCTCTTTAGAAAACATTGTTTGCACCATTTTCTCTTGGTTTTCGTTTTTCGCGCAATACTAAGCTTTGAAACCGCTACTGCGGCAAAGTGATAAATATTGCATCGTATATCAATACATATTTGCTTCGGTGGGAGATAATATCAAAATACTGTTGCGTATTGCTTATCGAGAGTTGCAAGTTGCTTGTGAGACCTCTAATTTAATTCAATGTAAAATAGGTACAACCGATAATATTGCGTATTGCCAATTGCTTATTGCTTATATCGCCTCAGTGTGACAGCTGCCTTAGACGTCTACCCCTTCTTCAAAGTTCACCAACCATCCAATGGTTTTTTTGTTACTGTGTGGCACGATAAATTTTCCGAAAAGATAAATTATTTTGCATCGTCCCATTTAGATGGACAAAGTACCGCTATTTATTAATCACAAATCAATGACTTGTACAGGGTTGTACAGTTCAATTCAATTAGTACCTAACTACGGGGAGAAATCATGTGATTAAGTAATATGTTTTGACAAGAGACAAACATTTTTGAGCCGAATCTAATTAAACAAGCTTCGATATTGTTATAGTTATATAAGAAATGGTATGGGTGAAAGGAGGCAATTTCTATGATGCCTGTCAATTGTAGTCTGCTGTAGTAAAGGAATAATTCAGTTAAACTAGTTTAAAAAACCTCCTACATAACAAGATAAGGTATCGCGAGATGAAAACTAAAAGTAAACACGGATGCATTTACAATGTTCTGCCTACAGTCCGAGTGATATTCTCATTCTTGGCCTTGCGCCCTAATTACAAGAGGAGAAAGTGTTGCTTCATTTGTCGTAAACACAAAAGCCATTTTGTTCGATATTATTCAATATGCATACTTCTACCACCATTCTAATCACCTTGGTATGATTTTTTATAATACTAAATGCCAAGGAGAGACTATACTCCAACTTATTTGTGTTGAAATCTCTCTTCAACCCGAATTTATCTAATTTGGAGATTTAGTGTGTGCCAGCCAGACTGCGCTGTGCCTGACCATCGCAATGTGTTACGACACGCGCTATAAAATGTATAATTGACCCTAACGTGAAATCGACCATCTTCTTTGCATTTATGGTTCTATTCTTAATAACTCGTCTGGACAGACTGTACAGTGGAGTGTCAATCTATATATCCTTTAAACAATTTTTTTTAAGTTGTAATTGTTAAACGACATTCATCGTCATTAGTCCGATACACAAAATTTATATTCTATTTAATCTCGTATTTAATTAAACTAAAATCACTTAAAATAAGACATTCATACATTTTCTTTTTGTTAATGTTTTGATATTTCCTGTCAACATTATTATTTTTAGAAAAGAATGTTACGTTAAAATTTCTTTCATTTTCATCTATGCATCACATTTATGTCCCTTTACATATGTAAAAAATTAATAAAAACGCCAACGACATTTAAAAAAAAAACGAATTAAAAGAATGGGGGCTAACGAAAATCCTCAGGCAACATTTATTCGTGCACATCAACAATGTTTTGCTGTATATGTATGGGTCGAAATCGTAGGGGAGCAAGTAATTGGACCTTACTTTCTCCCAAAGCGCTTGAATGGGGGAAACTATTTTATTTTCTTACCTACATTTTATTGTGAGGGAAGAACAGATAACTGTTTTCAAATGTTTATTTTTATTGTCCCCCTCTTGTTATGGTGTTCAACAGGCTTTCGCCCATTTACAGAATGACCCGCATAATTCTTTTTAGAGGTACCCCTGCAGAAGGTCTTAAGTTGTTCTATACTACAGTATTTACCTTACGAATTAGGAAACCTGCACAAAAACCTAATTCGGAGTAGCCGGCAGAATGCTCAAAACTCATCTAAGGAAATTCCCATCTCTGCCGCAGATGAAAAATTCACCTCAAGTCAGGTCCGAACACCCGACCTCCCGGCTGTGTCGCCCAGCTTTCTACGACTGAGCCACACATACGGTCTTCAGTCTTCAGTCATATTAATTTGTGTTCGATGGTAGAAACATAAACATAGTCCAATTATAATGCACATTTTCTATCTGTATAAAACAAGCCGCGCGCCGGAAGCTATATTTTCGCTCTCTCGCTAGATAACATCTATAAATGAAGTTGAAACAATTTCCAAAATTGCTATAAGTTCGTAAAATTAATATCTAGGCAATAAGGCCAGGAAAATTTGTTTCCTTTTTTCTTCAAAATATGACACCCTAACAGCCCTCGACGTTACATTATTGTCTAGCTAAAGCATTCACCTTTCACAGGAATATTCGACCCCTTATGCATCTTCACTCAGAATTCAGATATCGTGGAGCGAAATCAAGCATTTTCGGGCAACGAAACGGGTGTACTGTCCAGCCTAAAGTGGCATAGTAAAGCGATCCAAGCTTTATGGGGGAATCGATGGTGTCCTTCTGTCCGTGAACACTATAACTGTCAAATGCTTGGACCGATTTGGTTCAAACTTTGCACAGTTGACTTATATGCCACATGTAACATGCCTATTGGAAATGGGTCAAATCCAAAGGGTCAAATCGAGATGCTCTGCCGGTTTTTTAGATCCGCTTTAGGAGTTTATTGCTTTCTTGTCTGAGCATAATAGCGTGGCGAAATTCGCTCAAAAGTAGTTAATAGATTCCCTATTAATAGGATTAATCTGTAAAATTTTGGGTCGGTTTCGCAATATTTTGTCAAGTTTAACTTGAACAGAATATCGTAAAACTAGTCCTTAATTTGTTAATTTGACCCTTATATTTTTTATAGCTTTTATTTGTACCAGTTAGCTTTGCGACAAATTAATAGGTATAGCGACATCCGATTTTGTTATCCTCAACAATTTTATTATGTTCATTAGAATGTTGTGTATCCTTACGTGTTGTCTCCTTTCTAGCGCATCTTGATGCAAATACCTTTAGTCATCTAAATATTACATGGGAAAAGTTCAATGGAATGAAGAAGTACGTAACAGATGTAAAGATTAAGATTGTAATGATCTCATGTTAATTATTTTAATTAGTTACTTTTTAATTGCATCATTCTTTTGTTTTTAATCTAAATAATTTGCTGGTGGGATCCGTTTAATCCGCTAAAAATGATTACCATTCAAAGTCCATTAATAATATTATGTAAATTGGATTGAAATGGTACGTGTCCAGATTCACGTGCACAGTTTCTTCAATTTAACTTTAACATTGACTCTTATCGGTCGCCAGCTAAATCAATTATCTTCTATTTAACCTTAAGTGCGTAACCTAAATATGTACAAACAGGTGGATTCTAACAGCCTTGACTTACTTTATTATAGGAAGTGCAATGGAATCTTTTCAGTCGTTTTCGCAACGATTTTTTGTGCGAATTTTTTAGGTTCTTTATTTGGTTGATACTCCGGTTGTTTTTTAAATTCACGATCATATTTGCATAATTAAATGAAAAAAAAGTAAATGGTATACCTACAAGATGTAATATTTTTACCTTTTTAGCATGAGCTAGGTAGCTATTGCGATCATCGTTTTTAGGATATATCAAAATTTCATCTAATGTCGACGTTTTACATAATTTTAAGCAAGTTTTAAATAATACAAATTTTTTTCCGTGTGTATATGTACATACATATACGTGCGGTACGTTGGCAATTTTACGCATTTTCTACATTAGAAATTTGATCGAATACGTTCATAAATAAAACATACAGAATGCGTAAACAGTAATTTTGAAACCTGTATTAGTTTTAGTTTCATTTAAAGTGCCTACATAATATGATATTTCGTTTAACTGCTTTCATAAATAATAAAGTTGCCATTGCGCATGCGCAAAACCAAAAATATCGTTATGCACGGAATCCTCGGATCAAGCCCTTTCAAATGAGCCCTATATCGCCTAAATCGGTTCAGTACGTGTGACGGACGGACGGACGACAAGGTGCAGCCAATAGCGATTTTTCACTTTGAGGAAAATACACTAAATTTGCGAAATCCCAAAAGAGTAGCAGGCAAGGTGCGAACTCGAGCTCCATTTCTCACTTCGCTTACGATATTGGTCATTTCCCAAATTCCGGGTTTCGCAGTTTGCCGGTAACAGTCGGAAAGTAAAAAACTAAAATATTTTTTTCGGCAAAATTAAATTAATTGTGGTTAGGAATTATTAATTTATTATATGTCGCCTTGGGACATTAAAGAGAGAGGGAGAGAGAGACAACGACACACGCTGCTTAACTTGGATAATCGGACGAAACCGGTGTTTTTAGCGTGGTATGGCCGTTGTCGAAAAATGAAGGCTCGAACGGAAACCATAATTGTAGAATCTTTTCTTTAAAAAAAGTACACGAGAAGGATGCAAACGCTGCGTGAATTTAGGGGATTTGGCGTTTGGGTACTCGTTAAATAATTTTCGCATGCTGGACGGAAAGCGCGACAAGATCGTGAAGGGAAAATGCGTCCGGTGAACCACCTGTTAATGTTAATCCAGTAGATAAGAATTACAGTCAGCACATGCGGTACAGGGCAAGTAGATTTTTGAAAAGAGGGAGGCTAACGCTTTACAACCACCTGCAAACAGTTTAGATCAGTGTTTCTCAAACTGGGGGGGCTACAAGACTTTTTGGAAGGGAAAATTAATCACGATTCAATTTTGCGTAAATTTGCCCCAAACGGTGTTGTATCTCTTACGGTTTCCGAGTCCCCATAAGGAAAAAAAAACTTACCCTCTAATTTTTTTAATAAATACCTTTGTAGGAACAGCACTTTTTATTTTTAATCGTGATGGGGGGGGGGGCGTGAGTAATTTTAGTTTTATGAAAGGGGGTGCCATGGAAATAAGTTTTGGAGAATCTAAGGCCGCGTACTGACTTGAACAAATTTGGACGCACGAACGTTCGTGGGAGCAAATTATTTTATGAGCATAAAACTTTTAGGTTTGTGCGCACACAACCCTGGGTCAGTCATTCGCAGTCATTCGCATTATTGTGGGTACTCACTTGACTAACTGACATCCAGTCCAGACTGAGCACTGTGCGCCCACGAAAACCGTTTGATGTTATTATAAACACCGACAAGCAACGGATACTGTTCATGCACGAAAAGTTGTTCGCGCACGTATACTTTGGTCTGTACTGACTTGCGCAATTTCACGCGAATAACGTTCGTGCCCCCCAATTTGCTCAAGTCAGTACGCGGCCTCAGAAGGCGTATTTCAGAATCAGTATATCACAGGCTAGCATCGATTCACGAATTTCAAGTGTGCCCAGGCGAATAGCTCAATGCGAGGAACAGTACATTTACATATTATTAGTGTTGTTTGAATTTGTTGTAATTGTATCATCAAAGACTATCTGGAGAGGAGGGGATCTAGGGAGGGGTAGTAGATAGATAGATATATACTTTTATTTTCACGTTCACATTGGATATACACAAAAACAGACAAAAAATAACAATATGTTCTAAAAAATAATAAACTAAAACAAATAAATAATAGTAGATGAATCGCAGATAGGTACGTACCTCATTAAACAATTATTGTTGTATTGAGGTTACCGTCACTTAGTCTTTGGTATCATCTTGAAATTTACAGCGTTTTTTATTTTTAAATCAATACAAAATGTCCTGAAAATTTCATCAAAATTGATCAAAGTACACTGGGTGTTCAGATACTTATGGCGGGCAGTATATAATGTAATAAATCCCAAGTAATGTCTACATAATCTGGTCTATCGCTTGTTAAATTGATATTGATACGATGGAATTGTTTTGCAATCGCTTTGTGGTTAGAAAATGGTGTTAAGTAATAAATCGGTATTTTATGTAAATGAACACACGTTATCCATACTTTTACATTAATGAGCTGAATATACGAGATGCAAACTTAAACAGCAGTTGTGAAATGCTGACATTTCCTTTTTGTTTCAGAACAAATTCAGTGCTAGCCAAAATCCAACCATAAAGTTCCTAGGAAATGAAGGGGTAAGTAATAAATTTTGTTATTGGTATTAAGCGATAGGGACACCCTTAACATTTTATTTAGTAAAGGCGGAAACACATTACTGTCACGTCATGTGCTATCACGTCAAGCATACCTTCGCGGGATGTCACGCCAGGAGACACACTTGTGTGCGCTCACGGTGTCGCGCGGTAGCTGTCGTTGCAATTTAAGATTTGCATTTAGTCATTAGTAGCGATGAAGCGAAGTAGAGATTTTTCTTTGTCAAGTTCTTCAGACGAGGAAGAGGATATAGAAAACGTGGCTGCTTTTACAGTGGCTAAGATTCTACCAATTTCCTCTCAAGCTTCTTGCCGAACCCTCTGATCCCGGTACTCAGCAGAGGAGTGATTGTATAGCCCTTCGTGCTGTCTCACCAGTTCAATTAAATGTTCGTCCATCTTTTCTTGACGAAACCACTTCGGAAAACACTTGACGTGATGTCACGTTCTACTACAAAATGTAATTTTGCGGGATATCATGCGAGATCAGAACAGCACGTCGTGAATGCGTGAGGTGACAGTAGTATGATTCTAAAGACATAAACGTCATAAACTTCTATAAGTCAGTGGAGTTGCACATATTGCGCAGGTAACGTGAGTTTGCGTGATAGCACGTGGGCTCACGTGACGTGACAGTAATGTGTTTCCGCCTTAAGTCGCGTCACAGTGTTTCAACTTCCACATTACGATTCTTGCGCGGCTGCGATGGTTACAAAAAGAAACCAATCTGATTGTCTTTGTTATCTTATTGGTCATAAATATTAACAGTCAGTCGCTTGAGATGCACTGACTGAATACCTTGACATAATCTTCCTATTAATCCCCCAAATTTTGATTCACTGCACATTCACGTTCACGTACTTATTTGTGTTTGTCGATTTTCAAAAAAACAAATGAAATTGGGAAAACCACCTTATCGCCTTCAGCGTAACTATTCCGATAAATTTATCGCGCAGTCTTAACATAGTGTGTAAAACAAAGAGCGAAATCCAACCTGCATTCGTGGTAGATTGTTTTAAATTCTATTCCTTAATTTCACATCCATGCGACGTTAGAGTTGCCACCCTCTTTACTTTCGAAAGAAATCATTCGTGTTTCGGACGCATTGTAGGAGTAGGATCACAGGATAATGTTATAAGTACTCTCTCACCACAAGCATTTCTGTAATATCTAAAAGAATGGATTCTGTAGGGTTCGCGCTAACGCCTGAAAAATCCAATGTCACCATATTCACCAGACATAGGTAACATACGAAACATCGCTCAATAATAGCCATAGATAATGTGTCGTACCAAGTTTCTAATATGGCTTCGTATTTAGGTTTTAAACTAGACAGAAAATTTACCTGGGAATATCATATTGAGGATATCGTTACCAAATGCGACAAAGGTCTAAATTTCCTAAAGTTCATTAGAACAACCTGGTAGGGGGCCGATATCCGATACCAAATCATGTCTCATGTTTTACAAAGCATACATTCGCTCAATAATTGATTATGGCTGTGTCGTCTACGGGTCCGCAGGGCCGTATTTGTTGAAAAAGCTGAAAATTGTGCAAAACTCCGCCTTAAGGCTCTGTTTGGGAGCCATGCTACGAGTAAAGACCCATTACGAATCGAAGCGTTAGAACCTCCGCTATAGAACTACGCAGACATTTGTTAACGGAAAAATTCATTCTAAAGCTAGGTATCCTAGACTCATTCATAAAATTGCTAAGTTAAATGACTTAGACCTAACCTTAAAATTTTGGGCCAAGAGACCCTCCCCGTTATTATGTGAGGCATTTAGAAATATGATGGACATAAGTAAATTCCTTTATGAACCTATCGATCCTGAAATCATACAGGGTGTTTTTTTTAAGATGGACCATACGACAATGTAAAGGCGTTGAGTTATTTAAAATGGCCATAGGGAAATTTACATTGCGCCAATTGTTCTCAAATCTTGGCATTGCGCTTAGTTATTTAACTGACAGTTCTCGATCTGATTCTTCAAACTGCATCAACGAAGCAGCAACATGTATTCCGCCACTCGAAAAGGTGTTCATGTGTGTTCGTTTCATTTCTGTAACGGCTTAACTTAGCGCAAGATCATAGATATCCGTATCAAAGGCCCGAACGGGGTGCTTACTGTGATGTGTTAAGGGATAGGTACTTTGATCTGTATAATAAACAAGAAGTGGGTCAACGACTTAAATTCTTAGATATACTTACATGGAATACAATACGAATTATACCTCATTTTTCCTATAAAACATAAAACAAAATACGCGGTCGCTAAATTTTGCTGTTATAATGCTGCAATAATATGATGTGACTATAGTACCAGTATACGCAATTTTTCTTACAAGGACCGTTGCATTGGTCTCATTACTTTTTTTTTAAGAAAGCCGAAAGTTCTAAGAAGAAGGTAAAATGATAGGATCCAGAATCTCTTCTTAGTCTTTTCATAACAGATTTCCAGAATTTGAACATTTCCCCAAATACACTAAAATAGGGAAATCTGCTTTCAAAAATTTAGTCTATAAAATATGTTCTTTGATGTGGAATTCTGTGGCAGTTAGTGGGTTGTAATGAATCGTGCAGTGATGATCTCGCTTGCCTCGCATATTTCGTAGTTTCTTGGTTATTTAAGGACGTTTTTTGATAATTTATATGAAATTAGAACAATCATTTTTTTTTGCATAATTAAAGCACACATTACGTGCATTTTATACATCAGTTCCAGTAGTTTATTTATACTTGCGCGCACGCTTTCTCTTTAGGAATTTCGTTAACGGTTATTTACAATAGTTAAAAATTTTGGTTAGATTTATTTCGAGGAAAAATGTAGTGTTTAAGGAAAAAAATTGCGTAACCCTAATTTTGTTACTCGAATTACAAAAAGATTATTTAATTGAGGAAATGCCACAATTATAAGCTATACCTATTTGCATATACGGCGATCACCATAATGTAATCTAATTTGAAAGTGATTCGCTCCGTAATAGTCTACTTTCAATTACACCAAATTAAAATGCACGCTTGATTGGCTGCGTCATTTCGTTATATCTATATGTATATTAATGATAATGTTAAATTTAGTGTAACCGGTCTCCAATATTACAAAGTCTATTTTAACACTGTTAACTCGACTGTTAAAATGATCAAATGTAAAACTATTCATCCAGTAAGTTATGTTCCGGTTGCTAAGTGTGCATACCGGGCGTTGGAACTCTTCGGTTCCAAATTGTTAATTGATATGCTGCCAACCGGTTGCGAAGTACTTAATATGATTTTCTGTCAGTGTGATCATAAAATTGTCGTAGTTGTTTAAAACTACAAAAAGAAAACGCTCCATTCGGCACAGACGCGCTGCTATCAAGGATAGCTTCTCCTTCTGTAAGCATCGTTCACTAATCGACCGCCACCGCAAATAATGCGTTCGGTAATCTGTCAAGGTGTACCCCCCTCTCCCCCTTGAGCGTAAGGAACCGACTCGATCCCGAAAAAGTAGACAATTTGAGGAATCGCCGAAGTCCGCTGAGAATCATTATAAACGTTCCGATGAAATTGATTCCATTTTCGTTTTTTCAAACTTTTTAAATGGTTTGTTCGTTAACAAGTTATAAACGAATTACTGTGATTGGTCACAATAATTCTCTGAATAGTTGGAACATGCTGCATGCACCATAAAATCAACGAACAAACCATGTTTAACCTCGTAGCGTACCTTACCTTTGCTACCTTATTTATCGGACCATGAGGGTAAACCTCAGATCGCGTCGTATGAAAGTCTTCTACGCTCGTCAAATACCGACTCGATGTGGCGATGCCGCCAAAAACCATTTCTTTTTATTCCTTAAAATCTATAACCCCACATACTACAAAACAAATCCATCGCGCCATTCCACAATAGTTTTTAGCGCATTTTTGCAAATTTATTTGTAAAAAGGTAACTTTTCATCTCACCTTGGTCGACTGGCTCGCTGGCAAGCAGCAAAATGAGAGCCCGTAGAAGACTGTTTTTAGAAAGACAAGGGAAGAGTACGTGTACCTACCGAGTCGTATAATTAACAATTGTAGAGACGGGGCTACGATTTTGTGGAGGGTTTTTAGCGAAATCCGCCAAAATGGCGCATTCATATAAATATGGGGGCGTCAGAAGTGGGTACACACACAAGATCTGACTGATGGTGGAGTGAAAACACTAAACGCGATTTACTGATCTGCCACACTAGACTGCACTGAAGTCCCTTCGATCTCACACGATAGCTTTGATATTTTTTTTACTCGTAATTGTTTAATTTTGTATATTTTCAAGTTCCTACATTATTGTTAAACAAATCAAAATCGATAAGTGTGCAAACACGTTGTGTTTTTTATTAAGCAATCAGTGGAAGGGTTGTACAATTTTTGGAAAATATATCAGATTTTCATAGTTAAAATATCATTTGTCTCTCCTCTTCGTTATTCCATTTAAAAAAATGTTGCAGTTATGACAATTGCAAATATTGTAGTAATCCGACGGTAATTTTATTATATAAAGTAATTAACTGAAAATTGAACCAAAGTAGTGTGCTAGCGGAAGTTGTAATCGTTTTAGACAATTCCTCTTTGAGAATTGCAAATCATCTCTAATGTAACCCATTTTCGATATTTTCCCATAACGTATCTTTGGTACAGTGGATAGCAATTGTTTAATTGAGACTGATCGACATGTGCTTGTTACTGTTTAATTATTTAATGAAGTTCGCAAAGTTTTGAATTGCTCACAAAATTTGATCCACAACATTTCGGAACCTTCCAAACTGGCAACTGCCAAACGGGCAATGCACGAACCGGCGTCGCAGCAAGCGGGCGACATGCCAAGCCGGCGATCGGTCATATCGACGCTTGTTAAGCCGACGCTCGGTCATGCCAGCGTTTATCAAGTCGACATATGGGCACTTGTTCAGTCGATGCGATCTACAAATTATGTAACACACACATTTGCAATAATAACATGGATGGCCATAATATGAACATGTCGATGGAATTCTCAAATTATTTTAAGTGGGGTGTCGGGGGATTTTTTATTAGGCACTTGAACTATGATTTTACGAATGATCAAACCGGAGGAATCAGATTAACTAAGTACATATAACTTTTCTGTCGGCATTGGCATTGGTCGTAACTTTTAATATTTTAATAGATGGGTACTTTGAGGTTTATTAATCCAATCCACACAAATAGAAATGCATCCCGTGGAACGAGCGCCGGTCGATCGGATGCCGTCAAGGCACAGCGCCGGTTTGACCGAGTGCCGGTACGATCGGCGCCGATTTGGTCATTACCGGTTAGGGAATCGCCGGTTAGTTGTGTACCGACAACATTTTCACAATGGAAATTCAGGTAGCTGTAAAATTGAATGGTATTTAAACGATGCAGCAAATAACATGCTAATTTTGCAGTAATTGAATTACCGTTTTACTGTTATTTATTCTACATTTTTTTTATACCCCATTTTCCCAAACGACAACGTCTCAATCTTTTTTGTTTAACGGACCTTTACACAAAATGCGCGTCCACCAAATTGATTTGATGATAACAGATAACCATTCTCTAAACATCGATTGGATAAGAGTGGTAATTAATTTCACTTTCATTTCAATCCTTCGGTTAATAGGAATTTTAGGGTATTTTTTCTAGTAGAATTTCGTTGGTTGTACTCGACACACTTGGGTTCGTCACTAATTTGAGAATTAACGATGCATATTGTTTCGCCCATAGAATATCGAGTGTTCGGGCTTTTAAGAAAAAGCGATTACATCGTGACCTTTAATATGATGTTACTTTGAAAACAATTTGTTTCTTTCTACCGTTATACGCAATCTAGGATGAAAAACCATTCAATTCCATTTCAATGATTAAAATGAACGTGGCTCGTCAAGTTGAGACAAAAAAATAATATATACAATAAATATATAATGTATAAATAATAATAAATATTTTGTTTTCAGCAATTATCCTTCCCATCGTTTCAAAACGGCATTACATCCTTTAATTTTTCAATGTCGACCACGGCCGACATGGAGGGTCCCGGTGGCAGCTTTGAATGCATACAACAATTATCACCTCCTCGAGGTTCTTTGGAAACACTGGGTGTTGTACCTTACAAAATACGCATTCATGCCAATGATGATATTTATGAAGCCACACGACATCGTATGACGGTGGCCGAAGAAAATCACAAAAACAAATGGTACATCATTGCTAGTTTTTTCCTCGGCCCATTTCACGTGTTCTAAACTTACAGCACAAGAGAAATAAAGCCAAATCAAACAGATATTGGACGCAAAGTAAAAGTAAAACAAATCATTGGTAAAACGGTAACGCCTCCGTCCCGCCGAGATGCACCGCAGCAGCGCGAGAACGGTCCAAAAATGTATCAGTCCAATATGTCTTCAAAACCGGTTCAGCCAACGAATGGTATGACGAATGGTTTTGGCAATAGTCTAAATAATTCTCGTACGCAAAATAAGCCATCAATGCCCGATATTGCACGACGGCCAATTAGGTACGTGCTTTGCATTTAATTTTTAATTTCTCACATTCCTTTTCTAGGGAACGGTTACTACATCTCCTTGCTTTAAGACCTTTCAAGAAACCAGAATTATACGAACGTCTAGTGAAAGGTTATAGAGAGTGAAGTTGGTCAATTTTAAACATTTTCATTTTTTCAGAGGGTCTCCGCGAAAAGAACAGCATGACATCTATTTTAAAGCAAATCTCATTTTTAAAAGACAACGCCTTCCATCTTAATAGAGCTATGTGGAACGATGTAAGGGAAGATTGGCCATTTTACACTGAATCCGAAAGACAAATGCTCAAACGGTTTGTGCGGAATGCTCTCTAGCTATGTTGAAATTAAATGTTATTCATACAGGCGCAAACCTCAAAACCTCACTCCTCCCGGAAGTAGTGACGGTGGTAGTTCAGGTAGTGGACAATCACCGACGAGCACACACCCGGGTTCGCCTCCGCCGCCCATATCTTCTTCCAAACGACCTGGTTACTATGACGGTGTTGACGGTTTGCCTACCAAGCGTCCTCGCATATCTCACTATCGTAAGCCGTCAGAATCAATTTATCGCTCTCCTGCCGAAAATATAAGTCAAAGACGGCCGGTAACCGACTCACGAGATGCTAGTAATATGAATCCTCGTAGCAGGGAACCGACAACAAATGGATACTCCAATAGTAGTTATAGTAACGAAATTCTCAATGAGAAGCACAGTGATGAGGAAGATGTGGCCAATCGAAAACGTTCTTGTGATAGTCATAGTTTAAGCTTCAACGTTAATCGTGAAAAAACATATAACGACAGCAATACTAGTTATTCTCCATACAAGGATGATATTGTAGGAAAAGATGATCTTCAAGATAATACAAGATTAGTGAATAATGATTCGTTTAACAACGAGAGAATTAGGCGGAGCGATTTATTTAATGGTGACCAAAATAAATCAGTCAACACGTTAAATAATACTAGGATAAAAGACAATCAGTTGGATATTAATCGTAGGAACAATAATGTATCATCTAGACCAAAACATAGTCCTAATAGTGAGATGGATAAAATTTCGTTAAGCGAAACGGGACCTCCAAATGAAAGTGCGGTTGACAGTGAATTTCCTGATTATCTTACGTAAGTTTTTCACGCGTTGTTGTGGTTAATTGGAAAGTTTTTATGTAGCGAGTATGCCACCATACGGAATGGGGAGCAGAGACGAAGATATAAATCGGATTTTAATGCCGATTATGCCGAGTATAGAGAGCTGCATGCCGTTGTAGAGAAAGTTTCTCGTAGATTTGCGGAATTAGAAGAACGTCTTAAGCAAGAAAATATTGCGAGTCCAAAGTATAAAGTGAGTATGGTACAAAATGGTATACTTGTTTGCATTTTTTGTTCAGTTCCATTGCTCTCTGATTTAATCAATCAAACTTTAACCATGGAAAAAAATGCGACAGATATTTGGGTAATTGGTTATTCAATAATTTGACGAGTGGGGGTGTTTTCTGTTTAGCTAATAGGAATTTCTCCTCGCAGATTTTAAATCTCGTGAATGCACCTGACCAATAACAAAAATCTCCAATTCGCCAAATCACCAAATCTATGTCGCACTAAAGGAACTTTAATTTATCCGATTGAACAATTATTTAAAAAATCTGTTCTAATGTTACATGCATTTCAAGAATGCAATAGTTGCAAAAATTACTTCTGGGGTAGTTCATGGATTAATTTTAATTAAAAACTACTACTAGCACACATTTCAAATTAATACAGCAATGCCATTTTTGCCATCACTGACTAAAGTAAGGAACTTCACATAGCTCAATTGCACCAAAGATAACCATTGCGTCACAAACACTTTGTTTCATTAATATTTCTTAACAAACAATTATTTAAAAAACATACGTAATTATTAGGGCTAGCTTAATTAAACGTTTTTGATAAACGTAATAAAAAGTGGAGTTAATTTCGTCGAAATGTGAGGTTGTGTTACTTACTTCATATTCACTTTTAAGTAGGTAAGAGAAAAGTAGTACCTTTATAATTGATGCTTCCCTCCAATTTTGGAATGCAAACTCAGTTCAGTCACGATTTAATGCGTACCACAATTGTCTGATTTTGGTGGCTAGAATACGCGACTTGTACCTGGGTGGCTCGGTTTCGATTTTTCCGTACTAACAATTTTTCCTCAAAAATGGATACCTAATTCAGCGGATTTGGACATTGGGTTATCTGTAGTTTTTTGATAAGCAAACATGCACAGTGCCTCGTGCGCCAGTGTTGCGTGGCATTTGATTGTACAAAGAGGCACACCAAATAAACAAATTTGCACTTTTTTTCTAAAGTATTACTGCATTAGGATTTATTGTATGCAACATAGGCAAGTTTCGATAGTTTCTGCTTGAAACGAATGATGAGCAATGATTCTTACATGCATAGTAATCCCATACATTAATAGAGTATGATAAGTGACTGTGTATAAGAACAAAGTATGCAATCCTTAAAATTTGAGCAGTAACGTGTTCCGCTAATCTGCGTAAAACGAAAAGGTTCCTGCATATTTTTACTCGAATAACTAAAATCACCTGTGAAAAAATTTTTGGTAAACAACGCCTTCTACAGTGTAGATGAATATTTGAGAACATTTGCCATCGGAGGCACGCAAACGTCACCCAGAGAAAACGCGGACGGCTATACAAACTATCATGCAATTTCAAATAATTATAAATTATTCTTCGCATGAAATGTAATAGTTGACAAGTGTAAGTGCATTATGTACAACCACAATAAATGATTGTAATTATGAAGAGTATTATCTCAAGACAAATTCCCCTTCGGTCTTGTTAATACCGAAAGCACATCAGAACTTGCCACTTCAGGTTCGAATCTCACGAAAAACACGAGCCACACGTGCCCTGAGTTCGGTGCGCGCGCTCTCCAATACAATTCACGGTGCCAGGGACTTACGGCAACCCGAGAGTCAACATTGTTGGTTTTTCAAATTCATTTACGCCTTGTCTTTTGTTTTTTATATAGGACTTTCTTGTCCTTAAGAAAAAGGTCGATCTCACATTGGTTGTGCTTTGTACGGTTGAAGGTATTTTACTAACTGCTTCACCCAGTCGAAAATCGGCCTGATACTCCTCCAGCTCCTTTCTTGTGAATGTGTTGAAGTTTTCTTGTTTATTTTCAGGACATCTAACAATCTCGAATTGTTTGGTCACTATAGAACATTTATCAAATTAAGTGCATTTGTGATGTTAATTGATTTCTGAAACAACTTTTTTTAGTGCAATTTGGAAAGTTGGGCTAGTAGTTTCCTCTTTCAAATTATTCCTTCAATTTTGTATCTGTTTAAGGCCGTTTTGTACCATTTGATTTTTGTATGGCACGAGATAAATGACGTTAAATGTGATTCCCTTCAGTACAAATTTTACACATTCAAGCATATTCGGATTATGTTTCTAGATCGCGACTTACTACTGAGTGCCAATTTTTGTTTGGACATTTCGTATATTTTGAAAAGAGAATTTTAGGATTACAAGAAAATGTCAAAATATACCAGACATTTCCATAAGAATCCGTCTGCTTTTGTACACCGTGTCCGTAATTTTTTATATTGCACAACAATCTATACATTGGGATTTTAATGTGGCATTTTTAAATGAATTTTCAATCTTGCTCACTCCTTTGAATATCAACTTGATTTAATATTTGGTGCTTATAAAAAGTGACAAAATGTGCTAGTACAATTAGAAAAAGCTTGGCACTAAATAATAGGCATAATTATAAATTAAACATTAACAATCTGTTTTGTTTTTTAGGATATTAAAAAGCAAATTTTTCGCGAATATAAACAAAACAAACAAGATATAATGCATCAGAAAGCGAAAGGACGATTTCAATACTTACACGACAAACTATCACATATAAAACGACTTGTGCTGGAGTACGACCAACGAATAGCGGATGATAGGTACTGACCTTGGGCGTGGGCCCACTGGCCTGCTGACCTCAACGCATTGCTATGGACTTCTGCCTTGAATTTAATGTCGACATCATATGTTTCTTTTTTTATTGCTTAAGTTTTTAACTACTTAAGAGGAGTTGAATGGTGGAGCTTTTGATATTAAATTATAAAAAAATCGTGTACGTTAGTTTGTAATTGTAGCCGTGTACGTCATATTGATTTATGGTATTTAAGGGAAAGAGAAAAGCAAAAGCCACATAATTCGACGATTCTTAATGTTTTGTTAATAATTTTAATCTTAAAGTTATTCGTTGATTCTGATTGTTTTATAAGAAAAAGGCGTCAACTCAATTTAAATGTGATACCGTTACGTTCCACGTAAATAGGCAATTAAAATGTTTTTCAGAATCACTTTGATAAAGAAAACTAGGATTCATTGCGCAACTTTGTGCGTGCGTAGTTAATTTTTAGAATTGGCACAGTTTTTATTTATTTACTGATCTCTGTACATATCTGTTTCTTTTAGCGACTGTGTCATAATTATGCATATTATGTTAACTGTTTGTAGAGCAAACACTTAATACTCTTCCGTACTATTCAGAGCTATTTATTATGTGTTTATATTGTTATTTTTACCGATGTTGATGGTTACAGCGAGAACAGTTTTATTATTATTATTAGTTGGTGCTTCCAATTTCTAATTATCACTTTAATACCTAACTCACCGACATGTGAAATGTGTTTTTATTGTTTGAGAGAAAAAGTCAAAATTGATATTTGAAATTAGTGGTTGTATGTGTTTGCGGTTTTTTAATTGTGCCCTTTGATGTAAAGCCACCACCAGTGCCAGACAGCTTTGAAACAATTCGGTTTGTTTGCAAACCTTATTAACTGGCATATTAATATGCATACCTACTACAGTATCGTAAGCAATCTGTAATGATCGATCATAACCTAGAAATAATATGTACATTGAACTGTGATGGCCAAGCTCATTCCGCATTTAGTGTTATTTATGTTGTCCAGTAGCAGTGCTTTTCCTGCCAATCAGACTGTCCATCTGTTGCCCCACATAGGCAAAGTGGTTGTGATTGTACATACGATTTTTGATGACGACCTGGCCTGACCTTGATTCATCATGTTTATATTTATACAGTACCATGTATCTATATAAGTACATATATAATATATATTCATATGTTAGAGTATGCTTAATCAATTCTGTCTTTTTGCTTATATTTTGAAAAAATGCAAAGTAATATTAAATCGTAAAAAAAATTATTAAATGTCATTAGTCCGGGGTTGTGTAATTACTATACGTACTGAGTCAAAGTTATTCTCTGAAAGAATTGTCAAATGTTTCGTTTACATGACATGGATTAATGTGATAAAAAAGAATTGGTTCATTGGTTGTTTGGTTGGTAATACATAAGTAATTCCAGTGACCGTACGTACACTTAACCATAATTTTTTTGTTACAAGAGAGCTGAATGAATGTTGTGCTCTCTGTTGTCTTAACTTTGCCACTTTTAGTCACGGGTTGGCTAGAATTTGTGCCAATTATATGTGCTTGCCAACCATTATAAATACAATTAGCGATCCTGTGTGAGATTTCTGCAGTGCAGCAGTTTGTACATAATTAATGTGATTGGTTGTGACTCACACACGATCCGTGCCAGGCTCATAATATCAAGTGGCTACGGTTTTATAAGTACATTATGTTTATTTGTAAATGAAGTATGCAATATATTTAAAGCATTATGAAGTTTTAATGAGTCATTTTCTGATACAATTGTCTATTGTTCTTTTCGCCAATCTTTTTTAATTTTTTAATTCCGAGATCTGTTAGGCATCCTGCAAGCATTTATCCCTCCCGCATACATACAGCTGATAACAACACTATTAGAATATTAAATTGCTTACTGGAAGAACAGGTAGGTACAATTACTATCATCGATTTAACAGTAACGTTACTCTATGGTACTGTACAGGGGCGGATATAGGATTAGGTTTTTGGGGAGAGGGGGGGGGGGACGTCATTCTTGAAACAGAGATATGGAATACTCCCCAGTGAAGGGGGGCCCGGGGAATTTTTTTAGCTTCAAAAACGTGTTTTAAGACAATAATTTTAAATCAGAATTTACTGTACTATTTCAATATCACGACAGTTAATGATTTTAAGTATTAGGCCTACGATTACATTTTCATGTATTACACATAAAAAAATCATCAATGTATATTTTATGAAGTGCTGTTCGTAAATGTAATCGCAGAGAATACCTTTATTTCGTTTAACTCAAATTGCAACATAACAATGCAATAGGTGGCTAGTGCAACAAACATCTGAAATATCATTTATTTAGTTAAGACGATATACTCTCTTTGTCTTCATACTTACTGATGATAGAAGTGAAAAATCCATTTGAATGAGCTTGCACGCATAAATTTCTATCTTGTCGTTCACCAGTTTTAGAGATGTCGAGATTATCTACAAAAGTCCAATGTTGCGTCGCTTTTACAAAGTAAATTATACACATATTGTGACACCAAGACTGTGCAGTGTTGTTACAAGCAAATTCAGAACTACTGTCGGATTAAAAAGTATGTACGGTCCAGTTTGAAGCTTAATATAAAAATAATGCTTGGGCCAATTTTAATGAACTGGGTATCAAATTCAAGCCTGTTTCATTTTACGTTATTTAAGAGCATTTGTAACGTTACCGTTGAAGTCGGCTGGCAAACTTTAGGGGAAATTCCAGTTCCTTCTCCCGCCGCATTTTTAGAGGAAAGTAAACATTGGGAAGGGTAACCCAGTCCCTGTGGATATCAGATGTCTTATAACCAAGAACTAATACTGGATTACGCAAAAATTATAACGAGAACATAGTTTTTAGCCGATCCCAGAACTATTTGATTATGAATGTAATGACATTTTTTTGTAAAGGTAAATAGCGGTTTAAACTTCATTATGACTGAATTTTCCCTTTTACTATTTTAATCCCCTAATAAATATGTCAAACATAGTCTGTATTTCGCATTAACGTCACACGTAGATTTTGCAAAAATACTCGCGATTTTTAATATTCTAATTCAGACATATTGTACCTCAACATTTGAAGGTACTCTATTCCAAATTAGAGGTACGTGTATATCTTGAAAAATGCGATGTCTACAGCGAGGAGCATTTTTACCATTTGAACGGCGCTTTTTAATGTTTACGCGACCTAACACGTACTCTTAAGCCTAAGAAATACTTTTTTAAGTAATAAATACTTTTCAGTGAGAGAACGCTTCAAAGTGTCCATTTTTTGAGGTCTGCGTCGCTACAGCCTAGTTTAAACTTCATTTAAAATAAAATGACTCGACCAAATACTTGCAAATTTGAGTAAGTATGTTATGGATTGAACAGTTCTTAATACGTAAAAAAATACTTGTTAAAGAAATTTAATTTTGTAAGCACTAGAGCCATTTTTGTAGAACATCGTTTTTTTCCGAAACTGAAAGTCGCCCTGACGGCCTGACATTTAACGTGCTCTGTTGTCTGCGGTGTGGTCCCAGTAATGCAATAAGAATAATTAAAAAACAGTTGCCTTAAAACAATTTTTAATTGAATAATGAAAATGATCAAAGAGCGGTAGGGTAACATTTTAATGCACTGCGACAGTCGCGCTGCTGAAACCCAAATATACTCCTTTATATTATGTCTTTCTTTATTCGATTTAATAATTATGTCGCGCGCACCCGCGAAGACAATGTTTCAGGAAGGAAAATTGTTACAGAGTTATTTAGTTTTCTAAACCTTCAAACATGATTAATGGTAAACCTATTAAATTTTTGAATACTATACTGCCACAGTGTTAGTATATAGTATACTACACAAAGCTAAATCATATTTGAACCTTACCACAGTTCTTAATCGCTTCCGTTTTGGTTTTATTTTCAACTCAAGTATTATTCGTCCAAATTCATTTGCCTAAAATAACCAAAATGAATATTTGTAATAATTATGTGCATACACAGATAATTACCGCCGAACACATTCTGGTAATACTTTTTATTACCATACATAGCATCGCCAAAAAATAGCATATATGAGTGAGATATAAATAGAAATTCTTGACTATGATTATCTTGGCAGAGGGGCCAATAGCAAAGTACAACGTCAGATATCCATAACCCACTGAGTAAGCAAAACTTAAACTAATGAACAGAAGAAGCTGCAATGTGTAATATGAATTAACGCTATTAGTAATTTTCTTCAGCTGACAACGTAACGAGAAGGCTGTGGATAATTCCGCAATAAACTGCTCTTCATCGTGTATTTTTTGGCCTTTCGTTGCTATAAAATAGTTAACAACTTCGAATCTATTGCCAATTGATTCTATCCAAACATAAAACTGGTGATATACGGTAACGGCGATAAAACGATTGAGTACAATGTTTAGTACTAAACCAAAATGGAAAGAGCGAAATGCAAAAACGGCGGATATAACGATCAGCGCACAATACGAAGAAATAGTGAAGGAAGTAAGCATTCTCATTTTTCTGTATTTATCCAAAATTTTCTCTTGCAAACCATATTGCTGAAGAGTCTGGTCAATAAAGTCAATGCGAATAAATGATTTCAGAAGAAGCTTCACTCGCGTCAAGCTGTTGAGATAAACGCTTATTGTAAGTATACTTCCAATCAATATATTCAATCTTGACAAAAGTGTAAGCAAACTTGAACATCGAAGACCATGGGTGTATATCGTGGTCAGATCTCTTTGGAAATATAGACTGCACAAGTAGACCATCAAATATGCAACTGTTACAATCACTTGAGCGCGCGTTTGTACGTACTGTTTCGAATCGTTTAGTCTACGCCATGTAAAACTTCCAACAGTTACTGAAATGCAGTAAACTATTTTGGCAACTTCAAAAGGATTTTTCGTGAACAAATTTTGTGGAACTGCTAATTGTGACGCACTTGACTTCCACATTCTCATTACAATGGCTCAAGATACAAACCAATTTGTTAGAGTGCAGCAGATAAAAGTAATCATATCATGAAGCAATAAGTTTAAAGGCATTAATTTAATAGTGCTTTTATATTATGTTGATTAATTACATGGTATTGTTTCAATTTATTTAAAAACCTTATCAGCAGTTGTATGTGACAGCTAGGTACAACGCAAAATCAACGTTTGCCTTTATTGAAAGTGGTAGTAAGAGGGAGAGTATGATTTACACTCCCTGTATCATGCTCCTTGTTTTGCGTTTTCTTGAATTTATTAAATTTAATATAAAATGACAGTACCTATTCTATTTTGTGTTAGCGATTGTGGTTAAATTCTTTTTGAAAACTTTTGCATAATTGCAGAATTTCCCTTCATAAAAAACACTCAATTTGATTCTGAAGTGTATGGTACTACATGCAACAGTCAATTTTCCATTTCCTCGGGTGGAAAAGATTATGTCAAACGTCTTTTACATTATTACGGGAGAGGACACCTGAACTTCCTCTTTTGTTGGGGAACGTTGCACCCCCCACCCCCAAAGACCGCAAGCGCCGGGTGTCCCGCATTGACAACATATAAAAGTGTCGGTGGCGCCATTTAAGCCCCTGGTGAAATCTCGATGAACTAAAAAGCGACGGTGGCGCCATTTAAGCTGCTGGTGAAATCTCGATGAACTAAAAAACGACGGTGGCGCCATTTAAGCCCCTGGTGAAATCTCGATGAACGGTGCATCGTATGTATGCCTTCCGACTCCTCGTTGGAAAGGTCTCGACCAGCGCTATCGATTGGCGCTGTCAGAATTTCAACCAAAAATTCTGACGGCCTTTTTTAAAACGATTCGTACTTTTTCGATTAGACGTCTCAATCAAAAGTTATGGGCAAAAAACCAATTTCGACAAAAAATTCAAAGGGCTGTAACTTTTGATCTAGTACCTAGCCCGATCTTGGAACTGTTTGAAATTATGGATTCTACAGGCCACATTCTATAAGAAAATATTTTTTTCCGGTCGATCTGAGAAAATTTTTTTTTTCGGGCCAAAAAAAAGGCAGTGTATAACCTTCCTTTTTTACCAAAAATTATGGTTTTGGTAATCTTTCTCTCGTCCACGGCAATATGGTCTTGTACTGTTCTGGCTCAGACAATTTCAAATTGAAATCTTGCAGCACACATTAGAAATTTTGTGACCTTACTGCTCTCCTGTTCGGGTTTGCGATCGCACATAAACTCTATCGGACCGGTTGCAAGGCATCTTTGTAGGAAGAACTGAAACCTACAAGTAGCAAATATTAAATTTAATGTAGGGATGTGCGCGTGTGACAATTTTTACTCCAACGACTTGGTGCATGGTCTTATACAGCCTGGGCTCTCTGTGAGTGTCGGTCCATTGATGTGGTGCACTAACAATGCAGTTACGTGACGGCCTGTTTGTGTCGGTTGTTATCTACAATTGGACGGTCTTATTGGAGGCGGTAGGAAACCAAATTTGTGTACTTATGCTAGTAGGAGCGTCCCAGTTTTATCACCGTAGTAGCCATCCGGTTTATAAGCGATTCGTAGGTATTTGAAATGTCTTGGGTTACGATTTCTGAACATGGGGCTTATAATGTCCTTTTCGGATTTTATACTGCTGCAGCGAAACATGGCTCTTGGTATAACAACCTCAAAAGTCTGCGAGTTTAAATGTACATCACGAATAGGTATGTTTATTCATTATAATAGCCTGTTACGAAAACAATAACCTAACCTACATTTTAATTAAAAACAAATTGCACCTTTGACGTTTCTTTCGCATGCGCAGATTTAGGCGTTTTAGCTTAACTGCGTTTGCGTGATTATTTATATCACATGCTCGTCATATGATAAATTCCAATCCTATTTTTGTGAAATTCTGAATAAATTTCCAATAAAGATTGAAGTGTAATTATAATGGCCCTGCACGCCGCAATAAAAGGAAAATTGATTTCAGTTATCGGAGATGAAGTGAGTAGTTTCCTAATTAATAATTGATCTGCCAAAGTTAGTTTTGTAGGACACCTGTGTTGGTTTTCTTTTAGGGGGTGTAGGAGAAATAAACAAGAATCGACACCCCAACTTTATGGTTGTAGATAAGAGTTAATACAACTTTTTCATTAAAAAGTCATTTTTCCGATAATTATTATTTTAGATACGGCTATCAGTGAAATCGAAGAATGCTTCAAACGATTTTTAAAACGAGACGATATTGATATCATTCTTATTAATCAGAACATTGCAGAAATGATTCGCCACGTCATTGATAATCATACTCAGCCAATTCCTGCAGTGTTGGAAATACCTTCAAAAGACCATCCCTATGATGCCAGTAAAGATTCGATATTACGTCGTGCAAGGGTAATTTTCCTTATTGTAGTTTTATTATTATTAAATGTTCCGAATTTTAGGGAATGTTCAATCCAGAGGATCTTGTTCGTTAAAGGAATACAAATCTAATTGTTGTACATTCCTAATTTTGTATTATCTATATGTGTAGCATTACAAAATTATATTATGACCTGTAATTAAAAGATATTTATATGTTGTAAGATTATAACAACTATTATGTACTTTAATTGTCATAATTAGAGGTAGTTTATGCCAAATGGCAATAGGTAAAAATTCTATTTGAGGCAAAAGTATATAAATACATGATAACTATAATGGGACTCGATCTTTAAATACAAGAAAAATATGAGCAAACCCGAGATGTCTTTGGATATTAACGTAGAGGAAATATCGATGGTATTAACCATGCACGTCATTGGTAAGTTCACTATTAGTCCAGCACGCACAGCCATTTTCAGTGAAGATTCAACTCCTGTATAAAAAACACGAACTTTTAATTTATAAGTTCGTGATAAAAAATCGCATAAGCCGCAGTGAAATTGTCACTTTGACAGCGGCAAAAGTTACCTGCAACTTTTCCAGTGACAAATGCACTAGTGGTTTTTTCACTTATTCATTTTCGAACCAATTATTGCATTATCCTTTCCCATATGATTAGCTTGACGTCTGTCAATAATTGACTAGTTTGGTGAATTTCTTGTTCGTTAAATTGTCCTGCCGAATTACACGCGAGGTTTGTATTTAAACCAAGTAAATTTGGGTTGTTTAGGTAATGAAAATCTGTTGCCTAGCAGTTTTTCAAGTTCAAAGGAAACAAATTTGAATTGCAACAACCCAAATTTACTCGGTTTAATTGCAAACCTTTGTGTAATTCGGCAGGACAATTTAACTACCAAGTATAAGCATATGCTCCCTTTTATTCATATGGGCCAATGTCCAATGTCTTTATTTACTATATCTATTTATTTGTTGGCACAAGTTTAATCATTTTTGTTGTAAGGACAAAAAACAACTACTTTAAGTAACTTCTTTATTATGTAGATTACACACAATATTTAAAAGCTATAAAACTAGAAATGGCAACTTATTGTTTGTTCGCCAGCGACATATGTTTAATCCTCTTTGGCAGCAATGAATATTATTTGACACACTTTTGTTACTTTACCTACAAATGATATTGTAATTTAAGAGACTTCCATAACTTACCCGTAACACTTACGCATAATAGTTTGGAACCACAATGGTTTATTTGTCCAACAAACTCCTAAATAATATGCAGGAATCCCAGATAAAGTAATTAGTACTCCCATACCTACTTCATAAGGCGCTTCGACACAAGGCATCACAATTAAAAAAAAACACAGCATAACAAATATGATTGGAACACCGATCCAAACCTTAATTGGTCGTTCTAGTTTAGGTCGCTTCCATCGCATATATAAAAGCCCCATGACAGATAACATAACAAAGAACGATTCGACGATTGTACAATATGTAATAAGCTTATGTATACTGCCAATTCCTAACATCAGTAAGGACAAAACATTCTAAAACACAACCATCAGTAACACATATTACAGTTCTCAGTCTACCAAAAATACTAGCGAAGCAACAGGTGTGAAACGTGTTATGCTTAAATGAGAAAGGAAGGCAGGAAAGTGTCCATTTCGAGCACCTACAAATAACATTCGAGATGATGCCATGATATGAACACTCAGACCGCCAAACGCTGAGATAGCAACCATTACCGGAATAATCCATGCCACTTTACCCATTACACGATTACCAAATGTCTAGATGATACTATTAAACACAATCGACAACTTAAATGTAATACTTACAACTGCAATTGCATCAGATGCTTTCATAGCATCTGGTGTTAAAACTGCAAGATAGGACATATTCGCCAATACGTAGATCGCAGTAACTAAAGGTATAGAAATAAATATTGCCCTTGGTAAATTACTAAAATCGATATTATCTACAGAAAATAATCACAGTGCCTCGAAAGCGTAGAAGGTTCATAAGAAATATTTTTTATATTCAAAATGCGGAGTTGTCAGCTAACTTTCTTATTTGTGGACGTTAATTGGCTGAAAACCAATCATTGCAATAGTAAGTCAAAAAACTCAACAGAAGTTCCCAGAGAGCAACGAGAAACATTCTTTAAATGTATGATCTATATATATATCTATATCTACAGGGATACTACACAGATTATTTATTCGTACTTCGACAATTTTTGATAAAATACTTATTTCTCGAGTTGTTCGCAAGAAACCATCTAAAATCTAATAAATAAATAAATAAATTCCCTCACTTAAGCAAACCACGTGATAGAGGATTACATTTGACAAAGGAATGATATAGAACCTAAATCCAAATTTCTTTTGTTCTTGTATGATATTAAATTTAAGGAAATTTTCTAATTGAAGTACAAGAAGGCGTAAGAGCTATTAATCCCTAAGGGAATAATATATGGCATTATACCGAAAAAACCATAAGTATAATACTCACATTGTATATTAGTCGTAGATAAAGGTATTTTTTGAAACGTTCAGGCTTGTAACTTTTAAATCAAAACAAATGTCACATTTTTAAAAATTTCTTCAAAAAAAGGACTTTCCAACAATAGTAATTTTTAGTACAAGTGAGCGAAGGCACTATTTACTTTTGAGCTCTAGATTTGAACACACGAGCGACTGAGGGTTTCATCTAGACTCAAAAGCTAGAGAGAAGAAGCGCGGTTGCTTGCTCAAGAATGTTAAACATAATTTTTATTTTAGCTAAGGAGCTTTGTGTTTACTGACTTTAGATAATAAATTAAGTATTAGTAGGCAATAAATAGGTATTAGTCGAGGTATTAGTAATAAACACAAACAAAAGTTAAAAAAAGCGTGCAAAAAAGACGCTAAACGCTGAAGAGCGATAGGAAGCTTTACTGTCAAGAATTTGGCACTTTTTATTAATTAATGATTGCGGAAAAAAATGTTGGTTTCTGGGAAAAATATATTCGATGACGTCATAATCCAATTTTCCAAAATTCCCAGGAACAATCATTTTGGCGCAAAATAGTCACCTCATCTGGTCAACCTCAATTTTTACACTACACTTTTTATTTTTGCATAATACACCACAGACATAGATTTTGAAACACCCTGCAGAGTTGTTGTAAATGCAAAATATAATAATAAAGTTATGCAAAATATTAAACCAGACAAGTGGACCCTTTGTATTACAGGTGGTCATAAATCTGACCTTATTAACAAAAAACAGTCTTTTCTCTTAGAATAATTTTTTAATGTATGATCGAACAACCGATGTCTCTCGAATTGTGTTATTACCTGGCAGATTTTTTAGATTTTGAAAAAGACATTAATTAAAGGATTTCAGGTTACAATCCCGACTTATAATCAATTTTTTTATGATCATTCTACACTTTCTACAAATGTAGATACTTACACATATGGATTTTTTAATTCTTCTGTCATAAAGTTAAGATAATTCCTACAAAATCAAGTTAGATGAAAAAATAATACTCAATAAACTAAATGAGCACTCACCAACCAGAATACGAAAATATACCAGAGTAGAACGCTTTCGCTATCTTTCCCGGATTTGTAATAGTTCCTTCAAAGGGTTCGTCAAAGTGCTCCACATGTCCCATACACATCCACGTAACACCAACTAATATAACAACAATCAAAGCACCGACTTTGCAAAACATAAACACATTCTGTATTTTGGTTGTTGCTTTTACATTGTAACCATTTAGGTATGACAGGGAAGCTGTAAGTGTCGGTCAACTTTGTCAATCAACTTTTGTGAATACTTACATATCGTAATAGTCGCAAGTAACATAACTGCAACGTTAGGAATGCTGCAATTAGGGAAAAACGGTTGAATTACATAATTGGCAAATGTAAGGCCCATAATAGCATTGGTAGTTGGGCTATAAGAAAATTGATAAACAATGTAACTGTTGCATAAATCTTACACAAAAATTAAATTAGCTGCCCACAAGTAGAGAAAAGCGGGAAGTGGTCCAAATGCTTCATTAATATATGCATAATCACCTCCCGACTTAGGTACAGTCGTTCCTAGCTCAGCGTAACAAATTGCACCAATCATTGACAATAAACCACACAAAACCCACACAACTAAAGAAAAACCAATGGATTCTACTTCTTGTATTATGCCCTTAGGTGATATAAATATGCCTATAATAAATATATACATTCCAACGTTCTGTTATAGGTACCTACTATAGAACTCATAATGTACCTGAACCAAAGATTATTCCCAATATAACTGCGACTCCCTCTAGTAAGCCCAATTCCTTTTTCAATCGGATTTTACCAGTTTGCAAGTCATCTTCTGTCTCCAACTCTGCCAAGTGTTCACTCTTTATGTTATCAAAAGAGCTCATTTTCCTATAAATTAAATTAAAAAAAAAGAATTGTAAACTGAACGGTTTATTACCTTAATATGTTTAAGACACTAAATTTTCATACCATGCTTTGTTACGCAAAAGAGGTGTTCATTTACCACACCGGTTCCCAAATAGAACTTTTCTAACCGCCACAAACACGTGTATACCCTTTTTCGGAATTTGAATTAAAAATAAACGTTCTTACATGCATAGTTTTAGGTGTCCCACAACTATGCTTCTACCTGCTGTACGTAATCGTACGCAAGAATTTAACTTTTTGCCTTCGAAAATCCAAAATATGTACACAAATACTCCAACGACTGGATAATACGCGGGTGCGGGTCATGAAAAAAGGGTTTATTTATGTGCGCGAGTACGTTGTTTAAAACTCAAAGATGAAATCATAATGACCTAAACTCTGATGTGACTCCGTCCAAAGCGCATGCCTATCCGTTCCGATTTAAAAAATCGATTATAATGGTGCCTTTAGACTAGCGAGAAAACTCGCGCGGTTTGCTGTCGGACACTACTCAACGTCGCAACGCAAGTGTAAATAGCATTGCCAGTTCATTTGACAGAACTCGCGGAAAAATTCTCGCGACACTTTTCTTGCTAGTCTAAACAGCCAAAAATCCAGCTCACCAAGTTCTCCATTTCATTTCGGCGAGTAAACGATCAAGTTTTATTATATTGTGGCACGTAAATGACTATGAGAATCCTGACTTTAAGGTCTACCGCTGACAGACTACAGCGCGGCAACACAATGATGTCCAATTGGCGCCAAAACGCTGCATTTCCGGAAGCTAAAAGAGCTGCTAGTGTAAGCAGTTTTTGTGAGAAATTGCGACACCAATTTATTTCGATGAGACCTTTCATTAGAATACCATGAAGGGTAGAGCATGTGTTTAACCCCACCCCCATTTTCTAAAGTTTAACTTGGCATCACTAAAGGCATGCGTATGCAAAATCTGAGACCAATTGGTTGTCGTATGTAAAGTTATGCACGTTTTACTTTCAAAAACAGCATCTCAGGAAATAATTCGTGAGGGAGGGAGGGCTTTTAGACAGCGAAATTTGATGGCCGTCTGGCACACCTTCAAGGTATAGGCTACCTACTACAACAAATTCCAGGACTCTAGGACCATTCCCCTATAAGTAGTTCAAAACGGTACAAGTGGTTCCGGACGGACGGACAAAACGCAAATAATAGCACATTTTTTTTTTAATTCTTAAAAAATGCGCTAAAAAGATTGATACAGTATCAATTTTAGAGGACTCAATTTTCCTCACAGAACTCCACAAAGACTTATGTCTGTGAGTTCAGACAGGCACAGAACTATAGAAGCAATCGCAATACTGTAATTATTTACTCTGGAAAACAAACCAACCTATCAAAGAATAACAACAGATGTCAAACTGTCATACAAATAAATGAAAAGAATATGAATGGCATTGGCATAGATGTCACAGCTCACAAAGTTATTACAACTCGTAACATTATTTTATTTAATGAAGACAATCCCAATATAAAAGAACCAAATGAATCTATACTGTTTCTTGACAATGTCATCAACAGTGCTGCTCGAGCAAAGAACCAAAGCAATCGATATGACAATCGCATTCAAGAAGCTGCAGGATCTGGTCAAGCAACTTATTATCAACAACATATGATTGGAAACCAGCCCCAATATGCACAAGTAACGCATAACAAAAATTCAAGGCGGTTATAAGAGTATTTATTAGGATTTAGCACAGAACAATACTGAATCAAGAGTATTCATAAGGAACAGCGATCAATATGAATATTCTCGTACAGAGTTAATATTTATAAGCTCTTTTGAAAATCAAAGGATTAGAGGTAGATTCATTCAACGTGTTTATACCATTTTAGGTATTCAGTTATCATGTATGAGCGGATTTATTTTTGTAAGTACATATGTGTAAGTAATTTAAGTGAACTATTGGGTGTTTAAATTAAGAATGCTTTTTAGGCAACCAGTTAAACATCAGCTACAGAAACATACACTGTATGTGTTTCTAGCAATGTGAGGAAATGTCCTCCTTATTTGTATAATCTTGTATGATAATTTTCAGGTGTATATTCCTATTTGTGTACCTTACATTAGTATGCAGCAGAAAGGCTAGGAGAAGCTTTCCTTTTAATTTCGTTTTACTGACCATTTTTGTAAGACAACATCGTTAAATATAGAAAATTTAATTCTATACCTATTAGACAATCGCATTGTCCTACATGTTGGCAATACTTTCGTTGATTTATAAAACACAGATAGTGCTCATGAGTGTTGGGACAACAGTAGTTACAACCTTTGCAATGGCAATAATGGCATGTCAACATTCGGTAATAATTGTGATACTACAAATACCTATATTAACAGATTAATTTTAGTGCGATTGTACACGATGTCTCCCCTGCTTGTGCGTTATTACATCGGCAACAATTTTATTTGGAATTATACTGACACTTATTGCAGTAACTACACAAACACCACTTGTCTATGCCATTTACTCTGCTATGATTGGTTTTGTTTTCACATCAGTGAATGATCCAGTAAGAGACACACTATTTTAATATAACACTTTTTTTTGTAGTACTTGGTATTTGACACACAGATGATCATGGGAGGAAGGAGGATCCAATTATCACCAGAAGAATACATTTATGCAGTGCTTACTTTGTATACAGATGTTGTTGAAATTTTAATGAACACACTCCGAACTTTTAATATTTTTAAGAAAACTCAGGAATGATTCCGATTTTCATCATTCACTCTGAAGGTATACAAGGCTGTACAAAGATTTCTTTAAAATAGCAATATATTTAGTAGTATTAATAACCAGAATACATATGCTAAAGCATCATAAATAGATGGCTTACAAAAAGCATATAAACTCTCTCTTTAAATAGCCTTATTTTCAGTGCGTGCGTGTAATCCAAAGATACAAAAGCAAAATTCGGTAATTGGCAAAAATTATTCATAATTAATGCCATTTTTATACTTCTACAGCAGTAACAACATAATTATCATTATTTTGAGATTCCAGTTTTTTGTACTCAGTTCAGTAACCATTTGAACAATATTGAAAATTAACAGCATTATCACTGTGTGATGTAAATATCATCATTAAGCAAGTACGTTCAACTAATTGTATTAACCAAGACTCCTTAATTGCTCGTCAATTTTGTTACACACTTCTTCGCGTAACTCTGGATCACTTATTATTATAATTTTTCCTGAATCTTTTGAACCAAATGAAAAAATTTTCTTCTTCTTTTGTTCATTTGTGCTTATGGATACACCTTTCGAAACAATCATTGGTGGTGGTTTAATTTCTTTTAATGTGTAAGACCATTCTACCTAAAATTAGATTAAAATAGTATATTTTTTGCATAGATTACATTAGTCAAATCGATGTAATTTGTACAAAACACTTACTTGCCATCCTCCAAATATATCATTATGAACGATGTACGCTATACGCTTATCTGTAATCAATAACACTTCCTTTTTGAGAACTATGATGTAATGTGCACAGTAAATGTCAGTATGTGCATATTTTCCTTTTTCCAAGTCCATTAGCAGTTTATGTCCCACTGCATCTGAAAGCTTATAGGGCTGCACCAAACCATCAGCTTGAATGAATCGTGGATGACGTAGTCTGTTGGTTTCTTCACCCAATTCTGTGGCTCTGAGGAAATTATAGAATGTTCATAGGTATACGTAGATACTTTATAAAATACGTCAAAAAGTTAAAACATCCTATCGGGCGTTCGTCCGCCCCACCGTTTCCAAAATAACTCGAAAAGCGCTTTGAAATGTAAAGTTCAAATTTAGTAAACAGATAATTTAAAAAAGAAGTGAGCAGATTTTGGGGTTAGGGAATCAAGTCAGAGCAAGGTCAAAGATAAAAAAATTTTATTGGCAACAATATGGCAGGTATTATATTTTTCAGAAAGCTCATATCAAGAGCATTTAGAAAACTATTATATTTGGTCTATTACATGTACCACTGGGGCACAAAACGCATGCCCATGCTACTTCCTTATAATTTTGTGTGGGTTTATCACTAACCTTTTAACTGCATCTAAAGAACCACTTGCAAAGTCGATAACACCAGCTGTGGGTCGCGCTACAAGGCCTACAGCCCCCTTTCCAATACCTTTAAAGAAACCTTCAATGCCTTCTTCTTTAGCACCACTAATTGGTTTTGTAAACACCCCCGTAACACCATCAAAGATTCCCTGTACCCAATTGCAATTACATTTCAAATAAAATTGTCAAACTTACCATAACTAAACCTTTACCCCCTCGCGCAATACCTTCTTGCACGGTGGCTGGTTTTTTATTGATTTGATCGCGACGTTTAGATTGATATTCATCGTCAAAAGTAAGTGCAGCAATTCCTTTGCCAAGCGCGCCGGTTATACGCGAAACTGCACCAGCTGCTCCCCCCACTGTGTGTCCAAATAAGCTACGTACTCCTAAAACCAATCCTTCCGCAAATTCGCCGGGTCCTTGTATGGCACCCTGTCACCAGAATTGCATGTAAAAAAATTTAAAACACAAATGTTTTACCTGGAAGGGTTCATAAAAGAGATCTTCAACGCCTTTTGTTATACCCAAGACTAACCCGTACGGATTTCCAAGGACGTCAAGACCTAACACTAGTACATACAACTGTTTTACAGCTTGGCCGACGTAATGAGTCGTAGCTTCGCTTATAAGCTGTTTCTGTGTTAAGAAAGTGTAATCACGTTCGAAATAGGCCAGCCTATAGTAATAAATTTTCAAATGATCGCATTTCCAACAATATTAGAGGGTGTCCCTATTAATTTTTTGCACCTCATCATGAAGATTTCATTTATCTTAAGAGCAAGTTGGGATGTTACTTAAATTAGAACAGAGTTGCTAAATCTAAAGCAGAATATATGTATCTAACTCTTTCATAATACTGACGGCCAGTTGCACAAAAAAAATTATCGTTCCAATTTTCCGTCTTTAGTATGCAAAAAAATGAAAACTAATACGGTTGATTGGCGTTAAAAATTTTTTTCGACAAAAAACCTTAATACAATTTTGCTCTAAAATAATTTGGGGAGCCAATAATTGCATGTTATGAATTTTGCATTGAAATCCCTATGATGCGTTACGCAAGTCATCACCCTGTGGTAGTTAAAACAGTAATTCATAGGTATCTCAATCGACAAATTATATAAAAATTTGAAAAGAACTCTGCATTTGACAGCAACTACTCTCCTTAGTTACAAAGATAGAATTGAATACTTACAAAGTCTATAGTCCCTAAAATGAATGAATTTCAATAGCAGATTAACGCTTATATTCTTATAATCTGTAATCTGTGCAACACGTTCATTTTACTGAAAAAGTTCTCTTTTGAAAAATCCAGAAATCCAAATATTTGAGGCGCGCAAAAAAGGACCCCGTATGGAAAAGGAAAACCATAGTTACCTAAAAACGACATCTTGCATATCAGTGAGAGTCACGCCTAGACCTTGCAAGAGAACATTTATAAAATTTGGAGTTCCTTGAGGAGATCCACCGCCAGCTTGCAATGAAAAACTAACATGTACTTTTAATGGTGAAAAATGCAACAAATCGTAAAAGTTTTTTTGTTCCTGTAGAGATTTTGAAGCGACAAGTGAAAGTAAAGGTTCGTCAACTAGTTTTTTGTCTTGCAGAAATTGTTCCTTCTGCAATATACATTAAAAAGATTAAAGAGTGTTTAAGTCTTAAATACAGTACCTCTTCAGTTTCCGAATAGGCATCATTTTGTAAAAGTTCCACAACAGCATTCACAAATCCTAAATCCACTTTTACGTGAAATTCTTGAATAAGAACTTTAAAGTATTTGAATTGACGAATTTGACTATATTTTATGATGCGCTGCACAATGCTCAATTCGGCAAACGGTTTTTGAACTGAAAATTACGCAAGTTAATCTATTAGAAAGAAAAGAGTTAACTCACCATCGCTAGCCACAGTTTTTGGAGGGGGTACTGGAGCTAATACAACAGGAAAGATGCAGTCTTGCATTTGATTGTCAATTTGAAGCCGATTAATTTTAGCATGTAATTGTAACTGAAGAGGACTTGTTTTAAGTTGCAGCCACAGTCCTGTCTGAAAACTTCTTCGAAGTCTGCGTTTATTCGGTCTAAACATAAACCCAGTTTCAAAATCGACTTCAGTGTTTGAATCAACGACGACGTGTCCAGAGGAGGTGCCAGAAACTTGTAAGTGATTCAAATGACTTTGGTAGGCGCTCTCAATCGCCAAACTCTCTCTATTTCCTAACTGTTTCCAACGCCTTGTGTGCATTTTACATGTTTCCCACGTAATACCGCTGCTTGCAATGCCAGCATATAAAATTTCTTGCCGAGTAACGTTATTGACAAGGGATAAACCTAAACCGTGAATTAATACATTAATTTCTTGTTGAATTGCTTCAAATTGCTTGGCACATTGTACATTCTCGGCCACAGACTTATCCAGAGTAAAGAGCAAAACACGTTGCAGTCCGTCCAAGAATGACACCCAATACACTTGAGTATTATCAGATGGTGAAAATTCACCAACGCCATCTTTACGCAAATCATCTTCCATCTCTTTTTTATGACCGATGTCCCAGACAAGTACCTTTGGCCCCGAAGGGTTTTCCCATGCGTACAGAGTCATATATCCAGGACTGAGCCGCTTCAATTGTACAGTCTCCTTTTCCCAAATGCACATAATATCTTTAGTGTGGTTGACAATAACAGCTGGTGCCATTCCAGGTTCGTAACTATACAAGTTAATGTAAACACCGCCCTCAGTTATTTGTATATCCACATTGACGCCTCCAAACTTGTTATGTAATTTTAAAAGAGTGATGTGCGTTTCGGTATACAAAAACGGAGCAGACACTTCACGAGTACCAACCACCCTTAACTTCAAAAGCTTATCCTCTCGTTCACTTCTAGGCCAAAACGGAATGCACGATTTTCCGGAAATAGAGACCCACGCATCAGCCGGACGATCAAATTCCTGACATTCCACATCGAATGGAGCATTATTAACTATGACATAATAAGGCGTAAATGTAACTTGTTTAGTTAACCCATTGTAAGTCAATTGATTATGCACTCCAATCTACAAGTTATTTATAAATATTTATTTCACCACACCTTCCACTCTATTACTTGGTAAATGGCGTTATTCAGCTTACATGCAACAAAACCTGAGGAGCCTGCTACGTCTAGCGAAAATTTATCGCACCACTCTCCCTGATCAATTCGTATCGAGGCTTTCTTCTTCCCGAAGAAATTTTTTGCATTAAAAGAGAATAGTACAGGTCCTTTAAATGTTGCCGGATGATGAAGAACATTCAAGTTGTCACCAGATGGCTACAAGTAAGGGGTAAATTGGCACCAGTTTGTATTAGGCTAGTAAAAAAATTAAAAATAATCAAAACTCATGCAAGTAACAAACTCAAACCAATATTTACTATGCAATTAGGTACCTTTGAAGGACTTCCTGATGCTTCTTTCTCTGATTTTTTAGATTTCTGTAAAATGATGAGATATTTATACATAAAAGGAATAGTTGAATAAATTATGAGCGGACTTGTCACTACACTGCTCAGGTGGAATTATACTACGATCCTATGCTAGGCATTTCATCAAATCCTGGGAAATTAACATTCTTTTTATTTGTTGACTTAGTTGATTAGCAATAATATAAGAAGTTTTCCAATTCACATGAGGTAAAATTGTTGGGTTGCCTCTAATCAATAAAGTAAGTTGTTTACATACACAGACCAATGAGCCCGGAGGTTAGCGCCACTCGGATTGAATATCCGCCCTTGAACATGTTTCATAGCTATCTGTTCAACTTGCCTTCATTGATTCGTGAACCAATCAACAAACAGTAAATTTGGCGAATTTCAAATTTACTGTTTTTTGGCTGGATCAACAAAGATGGACAATTTAAGTGTGATCACATTTGGAGTGTTAATAGCAAG
The DNA here is from genome assembly GCF_008802855.1 of Photinus pyralis. NCBI lineage: Eukaryota > Metazoa > Arthropoda > Insecta > Coleoptera > Lampyridae > Photinus > Photinus pyralis. Next base: position 1,464,125 of record NW_022170509.1, on the reverse strand, counting down.
TGGTAACCTTTTTTATTTTTACAATTATGCTCAAAATAAAAGAAGATTGCTCACATGTGAGCAACATGGAATGGAATTACGCGTGTAACACGTCAAAGGAGGAGAATAATATTCATTTGTTTCTTTATATAGTAAGCGAATTCATAAAACCTGCCCTGTTGGATCTAGCCCCCTCCTCTACATACTCAGAATCAATTCAAAAAGATGTTTTTGGTATCACAAGCATAAAATTTAGAAGGTTACAGATAAACAAATTTGCTATGGCTAGCACAGATACCACCCGCACATTTACGCATACGCGATTATGCCCTTTTATATCTAAGAATACGTGTACCAAATTTAGTTCCCATCGGTTTAGCCATTTAACTGGAAATGAGAGTACAGATGGACCGATATACCTACATCATCAAGATTTTGTTTGATTCTGATTCCTGGTGCAGTACACCAGTAATAAGTTCGACAACACATTGCTGAAGTTTGAAAATATGCTTCCTTTTGGTGCAAAATCCCAGTACATAATGAATTTACTTTATTGCCAACTTTTAAAATCGATTCAGAAATTTTAATTTAGTTAACTCTTAACTATAACACCTGCTAACTGCTATAATATACTCTTGCAGTGAGCAACGACTTTTCACTTCAAGTACGTACTCCGAGTTTGAGTTATTTCTTGTTATCATCAGTGACGATTGGCCGCCCCTAATCTCTGGCCGCCCTAGGCCAGGGCCTACTGTGCCTTATGGAAAATCTGCCACTGTAGAAAAGAATAGATACTAATGGGACACCCTACATACGAATTACGAGCTAATTAATGGATCTTACAAGCAATGTTTGAGCTTCATCTTATTGTTTTTTAGGTCATATAATTTAGTTAGAAAGCTGAAATTTTATGAAAAATTCCACATATTATTATTATTAAAGTCATTGTATATACACCTTATACATATTATATTCAATGCTAATATATAACACCATAATTACTTAAAAAGTGTAAAGATAATACAGTAGAAACTCTATTAACGGAAACCGAAATTGTGTTTAACCGAGACAGTCAGTTACATAAACACAAAAGAAAATTGAAGAGTTTTTTCAAAAGAAATTAACGGTATACAGGGTTACCCGACATTCGTCGCAGCATACGAAAACGCCGTTAGCTGCGTGCAAATATGAATTACAATGCGGCGTACACTTATATAGTAATGCAGGTTTCGACGCAGCATTGGTCAACGAGTTAGCGATGGTACTAGGATTCGTCACTGCTTGTCATTACTCATCGGATAATTCCTGTCACAATTTAAACGCTCACCATGCATGAACCCTCTCGATTTCTTCTACTGGGGTCACCTGGATTCCATTTATGCACGTGGACCGTTTCCGAACACTGCTGCTTTAGAAGATGCCATCCGTGAATGTTCTGCGGGTATTACTCATACCCAACTCATGTCTGCAGAATTTGAAAACCGATTACATTACACGATTGCTACTGGCGGGGACTTATTTGAACACTTACTATAACGGCAGATGCGACGCAATTTCTTTTCTTAGACTGCTCTGTTCTTTTTTTGTGTTACCGAAGGCTGTTTCTTTTTTAATGTAACCGAAGGCTGTATTTTTTTCTTTCGAATAAAGTACAATTTTCTTTCGTTATGTTTCCTTGTGCTCATCCTGCATGATCACTTTCCTTTTCCATGGAATTTCTAACGTGTCAGCCGATGCTGCGTCGAAACCTGCATTACTATATAAGCGTACGCCGTATTGTAATTCATATTTGCACGAAGCTAACGGCATTTTCGTATGCTGCGGCGAATGTCGGGTAACCCTGTATGTATGTATTTTTTGTAAACAAATAACCATGGCATTTTACTGTAGGTAGGTATGTACCTAAATACTAATCTAGGTATTAAAATCCCATTTTGAAGGTTTTATTAAGCAATTTTTTACATTCCCTATCCTTGTTTCACTTAACATTTTAAAATAAGTTTTATCCAAAACATTGGGGTTATCCGAAACACCAGCAACTTCCTTTGTTTCGGTTCCCAGAATTTCTACTGTAATTATGAAAGAGGTATAAATAGTATAAACTAAATTGAAATCACTAGCTTGTACGAGTAATTCACGAATAAAATTTAATTTAAAATTGTTATAGGTAAAAGAAGAAGAGTAGCTCTGAATGAAGGGTTCAGTCGAAATAAACCCACCATTATACCTATTTACCCTTGTAAGAGTGGAGCTCAACTTACGCTCTAAAATCGCCTGTAATTCATGTAAAAAATTTAAGTTGAAATAGACAGAGTAGGTTTCCATACAGTATTCATACAGACAAACAATTTCTAACATTTTATGCTTATCATACCAAAAACTCTTAAATAGCTTGTAATTGGACACCATTACTGAAAATGTAATTTGTGTTCATAACATAATTGCAACAAGCATCTGTGTGTATTATACGCATTAAAATCATAATCATGATGTCCAACTCACCCTGTAAGATATTGTTAATCCAGTTTTATTCAGCATCCAAAATGGACAATAAAGTATCATATGTGTTGATCCTGATTTAGTGATGGAATGCATTCCAAGATCTAATGTAGTCTTACAAGCGCTATCATAACTCTCAAACTGCCATACTGTAAATGGGGGCGGTTGCGTTGGTACATCATGCTGACATGACCACTCTTTGTCTAAGTAATCAGGTAACTAAATAATTGTACATCAACATAAATAGCTTGTTATTGTGTAATACTTACCCTTACAATAATACGAGAACATCCAGGATTAACATTAGGCATGTGGAGTGACTCACCAGGTTCCACGACCTTTTCTTCTACAAGATTTTGAATGGAACAAATTATTTTTATAGGTAGACAGTTTCTAAAAGTTACAGCAGGATGCAAGTGAATGTTATAACATGTACTAGCCATTGTGTGGCGATTAGTATTTTCGTGATATATTTGCTGTGTTTCGCCGATAACCTATTAAAAGAAATAACGATTTTTAACACCTCATTACCATTCACAAATTACTACTAACTTTAATAATAAATGGTTCGGCGTTAGTTTTCTCATTCGTTGGCATACAGTGCATTATTTTTGTAATCGATACATTTAACTTCAAGTCTTTCCAGATGAATGGTGTATTAGTTACAGAAAAATCGGGAACAGAGAAAAATAGTTCATTCGTCGGTGTATAAACAGCATTAAGTGGAATATTAATAAAGGATCCCGGTTCTACACTTGAAATGCATTCCAGTTCATTGCCTCTAGCAGTCATGTAATAAACGTCTACATTTACATGAAAATGGTTGTGCACCTGAAGTAACATACAATAAAGCCAAAGCAACAATTTTACATTTCAACATACTTGAAGAATACTTCTTAAAGTCACTGTTGTAACACCCTCATCTATAGTCACTGCCGATACAAGACCCCAACTATCGTTATTTTCTCCTCGATGTTTCAACAAGAAATACCGCTTATCAGATCTCACCACTGGTAACTCCAACCGACAATCAAGTAAATCCAATATTTCCACATTTAAACATCGGTTTTCAATTTTAAGAGAACCAGTTAATTGTAAATCTTTAGCCATTTCTAGCGAAGCCGTTAATTGCAATGGAACACTAGCACCTATCTCCAATACAACTTCTGCCAAATCATCGTTTCGTCCGTACATTTTGAACGCACCATTCTGTAGATGAAGCTGAACACGTAAACCTGACTCATTTTTCACAACATAAGGTGCTGTAATCTCACTCCCTTTGATCGGTTCTCTCATCATGGCTGACGAAAAAGCTTTCGCTAAATTGTTTAACACATCAATACTTGTCTTTGTTACAGTTAGTTCTAAGTTAGATGTAGAGGAAACATCGATAGTCATAGCAGCTGGTTGCAATTGAATGCATTCCTCATCTTCTTCAACTTCTTCCGATATGCTAATAGGAACATCATCTCGTTCATTCATCGTCACCTATAAATACCATATTAAAAAGATTAATGGACATTTACTCATTACTTCTAGTCTTAAAGCCCAAGGTTCATAAACTGTTTTGTTTTCATGCACCACCTGTACTGGTTCAATAAGACTCTCCCAAACTGCCAACATACTATTGTAGTAACTCATTTGTAATGTTAGACTTGCATCAATGTATAACTGTGAACTCCAATCGTGAACGTTACCCTGAAAACTACTGTTCAGTAGTAACATTGGAAGTGTCTTATTTCCAACTCCAGCTTCGATAGTTATAACAACTGAAGGTATAGACACGATGCACAATTCGGACAGCTTTTGTCTTGGACTCTCTGGTGTACCAGTATCAAGCACCTCCAATACATCTTCACCAATTTCTGCACGTAGAAAATTTGTTTCATGTTAAACCTGAATACCAGGACTATACGACAATTACAACTTCAGAAATATGAATGTGAAGCAATTTTTCTAAAGTTGTAGATATATGTGCAATCACAAACCTGCTTTTAAAAACCAGCAATCCTCTTCCCTAAATTTCTGTGCATTCCAAGCATCACTGTGGTCCACTAATTCCACCTCACTTTCGGATTGTGAAACATCACCACTTGACAGTGAGGCAGCGGCTCGACTTAATAACTCAATTGTTGATGGTGAAACACAAATGCAAATATTTGTAACACAAACCTAAAAAACGTTTCCGTAGTGATATAACACTGAGACCTTAAAATGGAACGAACTTCAATATGCAGTCCTTGACCCTCCGGTGTAGAACCCGCAATACTGATACTAACAGGAAGTAAAACTGATTTTCTCGTCTCCGCTCGCTTTGAGGGATTGTAGCAACAAGTGTATAAATGAATATCGGAAATTGACCCATTTATCACTTTAGATTCACCATACAGACGAACTTTCATTAGAATTTCATTCTAAACAAATTGTGGCAAACATAAATGAAGGTCAAAATCCGAGAATAATACCTACATTTAAAATCAATGCATTTGCATCAATGGTTTCCATATGTTCTACCAGAATTATATCTGGCTTCTCTATACGTAAATTAAGTGTTATCGTAGAGTCTGTTGACTCTTTCTTTTTCCCGACGAACTCTTTCTTGACCTCGGCAGGTTTTGCGATTGCTGAATGTTTGCCATTTGTTGGTTTGGTGATTTGCTTTTCGTCCTTTGCCAAAGAATTAGTAAAGAATTCGGCTACTTTTAAAAGGTACTCGCACGATATAATTATGGTGAAGCTAAATATGCGTACGTCAACTGAAAAAAAATCTTTACGGGACTGACCGCTACATACATTTCTTTACCAAACATATCATTGGCTTTCATTTGAACGGTAATATCAATCATACTCCGCACAGGCTCTAGTGACTCGGTAGACATAGAACTACTAGGTTGGTCTACGTAAACCAAATCGGCTTTACGTTCCATTAAACGAGTAAGTTTTCCTTCGCGTCCTTTACGTGTGTCATCCAATAAACAATTTACCAAAAGTATGGAGGTTGCTATTGAGTTATCTGATAAAATACGACCTTTTATTGATAATACCTCCAATGAAAACCGGGCTAATGCATCTTTTGGATCGTGTGTGGGAGATAAGTTGGTACCCTAAATAATACATGCAGAATTAAGAAACGGTTATAACCTAATGTTAAAAATACTAAAAGCCTAGCCACCGTCTGTGTCAAGTTGAATTCCTTATTTCTAAGAAGAGCTATTAGTTTATCTTCATTCGTCGCTAATTTTAACCTAGGAGAATGAATTTGATGTTTGTCAGTTTAGTTTCATAAATTTGAAAGGTACTATTACATTATGGAAGACAAATAATGAAGAATACAACTGAAAAATAATGAATTCGTATATCATTAAATGAGAAAAAATCTTCTTTCGATTGGTGTCATTATAAACCCTGTTAACATGGGGAGCAACGATCTCAACTAGAGACGAAAGTGGAGTCTTTCAACTCGAGTTCAAAAAGTTTGACATGTAAGCGTAGCGAGTGTGTCAATTGAACGATAGTTGAAAAACACATTCTTCTCAAGTTTTGCACACAATTTTTTTTAAAACTACAATCAAAATTGAAAAATTATTGTATAATGAAGTTGACACATAGCAATCATTATTAAGATTAACGCAGAAACTGATTTTTACTTTACTCACTAGAGGAAAATCACATTTTCTTCGCCCTTTTTAGAGACGAAACTACTATCGGAGTAAAATGTAGAGTCCGCTCACTTTGAAGGCTCAAATCTCAAAATCGCTGGAGCCGATATTAATGAAATTTTTGGAACGTATCAATTGATAAGTTGTTAACATACGTAAATTGTAAATTTTTGCTGCCAGGACTTTTTACGTTATCGAATTTTCCTCACAAAAAAGTACTCTAAAATGCGTGATTTGTCCCGATGCTCAACTGTACAGGTCCATAAATAGTTTATTTTTCCACGAAAATTCATACATTTCGGGTATTACATAACCCAATTCTTGCTGTAGCTATTGTAGAAAAAATTATGGAAATATCTTGTTCCCTTTTTGCGTAATTAGCGGAAAAGCAAAAACATTGCAACGCAGCTATTATTGAAGGAAACGACTTCATTCTTTTTTTATAAGATGAATAAAATAGCAAACGCCATAAATGCGTACATATTGTCTGAAAACAACTTGTGGATGTTTGTTTTTGTGTAAATTAGCCAATACTCTACGTACGAAACAAGATGAATAATAACCTGCGGTTTTCATGTGTGATGTGCGGCAAACATAATAACAATTTCATGCATATATTACTTAACCGTGTACTTAGCGTGTGTGCCGCTTTATACGAAACGTTGCTGCAAGGTACAACTTTGCGATTAAATGACCTTCCCCCCAACTCCGCTCGAGGTGTTGCGTTTATCTCTTTCGCTCAAAATATATTAATTCCTGCAGCCCTTCACATTTTTTTGTCATTGATTCTATTCCGTGATCATATCATTTGTAATTGTCCTTTATCGATATGAACAAAACTTTTTAAAGTGTATCTTATAATAAGCGAATAAACGCGTCTGTCATTTTATCGCTGTAACGTTTGCGTAATTATACAGAAATGCATAAAAATGTATCGACGTATAGTTAAAGGTGTATTCTATCACATACGTAAACATTATCCCATTTGAGTGAATACTTTTTTTGTAATTAAATCCTAAAGTTCTGAGTTCGTATACTTTCATTGAAAAAGCGCGCTTTCCCGTACATATTTCACTATCACATTTTCCCAAATTTAACAAGAAATATGACATTACGTACGGATACGTAGAAATAGTTGACGATTATATTACGCTTTATATTTGATAAAAATCGGTTGGGTAGTTTTTTTTTTATAACCGTTTAAAGCCAGCGGACTCTACATTTTACTCCGATAGTAGTTGTGTCTAAAGTAGTTTCAGAAAAAACCTATTTCCCATCTTAAATGCGTATATTCGCTTTTGGAATATTCACCAGGTATGTTACACCCGGTATAGACATGCAGTAGGTTTAAACCAGAGACTTGCTATAACTAGACTGCGCTTAACGTATCTAAGGTGTTGTCGACACAGTATGCAACACACAATGCACCGCGGGGCAAAAACCGCTGAGATGATATGCAATATAATGAAATAAGCTGTTATTTTAGATGTTCCGTTCATTAATCATTCTCGTGATTAGCTCGAATTAGTGAACAGATAAATTTGTGTTGAGAATAAACCAATAAACTTAGGTTAGCTTATGCCTATCAACATGTACTCTGTCGATAAATTTTTAAATAATATGCTGATTTTCAACGGATAACAGTTTAAAGGGCCAATGGATCAGAGCCATTCGAAGAGAAAAATGTACTCCCACCATAGTGCATTTGCGGGGAATGAAGCCGATTTTAGAAAGGTACCTACGAAGGTGTTAAACAATAATGCAATACCGAGCGTTTTCGACTTTCCCATTCACTTAAAATATTAAGTATATTTCAGGTTTTGTTACAAGAAAAATAGCTAAGTCTGTTAAATGTTCCATATGTGCAGATGTGATATTCGCATCAGAGAGTCATTCAAAGCTTTTAACTAGAAAAAATCGTGGAGAATTGTTGCACGTATCAATGTGATGCATTAAAAATTTGCCAAATTGCTGAAAATGTGTTCAGGTTTTTCATTCAATCCACACCACACCGCGTTGTAAACAAAATGGTTATCAGCAGTCTAAGAAAAATAAATAACAGTTACAGCCCATTTGGGTTTTTGGATAGGCATATATTGAATCAAAATCCGCTAAATAATCATATCTTACTACTTGCATTTTTAGTTTTAAGAGTATATTTTCCCATACGTGTTCACCACCAAAATACACATATAAATCAAATTAGGACTAGAGTAAGGCAGTTATATACCAATTTAGTTCAAATAAAATACCAATAAATTCGATTAAAACAGTTAACAGCTATATGTTATCTTTTTTTGCTACTAAAATTTAGAATAAACATGGCTAAAGCAAGCTGCAGAACGTACGTCTGCCCCGCGATGATCAGTTGGTTGCCTAACCTATCTTGACAACAGGCGTTTATAGTAAAATCTACGTTACGCGCGGTCTAGTTATAACAAGTCTCTGGTTTAAACCAAAAAGTTGGAGTACAAAAAGCCTCTTATATTGCTTCTAAAAATTAACATTCTGACAAAACTACTGCAAAGAGCAAAACCACGATGTTAATTTTTATGTAAATAAGTGTACTCAAATGATACGTACAACTTTCTGTGATCCTTTGAAAAACAAGTTTATGATAAAACTTTCCATTGTCAATGTAAATTTTATAGTTGTGTGAACTTTCAAATCGCTCTCAAGTTCCTTATTAGCCACAGTCAATTCGATTTCTCCCAGTTTTCTTGTAATCGATGCGTCTTGTTTAGGTTCAGGAGGTAGAGCGTCTTGCTTGTCGCCTTCACTTAAATTACCATCCAAAATGCTCATTATCATTTTAAAATCAGTTTGTGCCAACAAAACCTGCAACCGTCCAAATTATTATCCCATAAAATAGCGGAGTTATTACCGTTATGGAATTAATTTTTCCTGAAAGATCTATGTCTGGTATAGATTTATACCAGGCACTTGATAGGTTTCGCTTAATAGACAAAGTGAAAGTAACTGGATCTAGTAAGGCTATCTTTTCAGCGATGTCACCAGCCGTATTCAATATCACGCTAGCAATTGTTAAATTTGTTAATTTCAATTTCATTTCATCTAAGACTGCATTTTCACCATGATCGCCTACTACATTAAGAGTGTTAAATTTGTTTAGAATTGTTAAATAGCCCAGGTCAATCAATAATGCTTTGTTACTCTTCGAGTCTACAGGTATTATAATAACAGGCGCTTGGAGATTGATACTCAAACTGATACGTGTGCTATTTTTGTATGCATTTTGAACATTATTAGAGGCAGCCTCAGCAGCAGTTTGTGATGCATCGATTATTGCTTGTTTAGCAGTTTGGAAATTGTTCACAAAGTTCTAAAAAAAAACAATAAGCAAAATGGCCACTGTCACCCCACTTATTACCAGCATATTGGACAGAAACCAATTAAGAAACACAAACCGCAAACATCCCAAAGACAACTGAACTGACATGTCAATGTTATCCGGTGATTTATGTTCACTATTATACATTACAACTTGAAGATTTGCTACTTCCTCTCCAGTAACGGTTAAAATCTAAAATTCCCTACAAATACACTACAACAAAACGTGCTCACTCTACCTGTGAATGAATACTTTCTTCATTCAAATCAGTCACTGCAATAAGGCCCAAACGAGCAATAATTTGGGTATAAGATTCTTTAACAATAACTTCCGCAAATATTCTATTTATGGCAGTAGAGCAGATATTGCTCTTATCAGTAGCAAAGAATAAACTGAGTTCTTCTAAATTCGCATTCAGTTTAAACTGTATGGTCTCAATTACAGTACTTTTCTTTTTTTTAACCACATTTAACAGATTTGTAGCTGAAAAAAAAACAGTATAATGAATTTGTAAATAAATTGATGTTCCATTTGAATTTTTCAGGTACCTAATACAATACATGTCCTTTATTTTGTGACAAAATAACATAATAAACCCGACCATATTTAACATGCATAATTGTTAATTTATATGCACTTTCAAATTTAATTAAAACAATCAAATATTTACAAGAATATCAAAACTTAATTTTCCATTAGTTAAAGGGTAGCAGAGATTTTTAACATGCCATAACATGATAATTGTCTAGTATGCACAAATAAACTTTTAATAACTCTCAACAGCATAGATACCTAGTCTATTTTGTTATACGAAAGATAAATGTTCAGTCCTAAAGTTGTTATTATTCGCATTTTGAATAGTTTTTCAAATTGACCTTCGCCCATTTATTTATTTAAATAAAGTCATTTATTACGATTGTTGTTAAATACAGTCCATAATTGGGGCAAGTTAAGCAATTCGTCCACCTACCTGTTTTAGAAGCTTTAAGGTCACTCACAAAACTCTCAGCGACTGAAGAGAGTCGTCGAATTTTTCCTACCTCTTCATAAGATTCACCTTTAGCATTACTTGTCACATCTTCAATCTGAGTCTGCAAGTCTGTTCCAAATTTCAAAAGTGCCAATAAACCTTCTTGATGCAATGTCACATTCAATTTTGTGAAATTTAAAATTAACCGTGACTCACACGACTGATGTTTTGTATGGAATTCAGGCGACAATTTATTTACCTATAAAAAATTAGGTTAAAATTTGTCACGCTATTTAAAGCAACGCACCTGTATAAAGTTCACTTTAATTAAATAAGAACCTTTCTCACCTTCCAATGGTGTATTTACAATAGGAATTGTAGTTGAATGACGCATTTGACCACAATTTATACTACCCAATTTTAAAACAATGTCCTTATTAAATGTTTGCTGTACATAACCGGCTTCTAATTGGCAAATTTTAAGGTTTAGTATTTCCTCATTAGGAGATGCGGCGTCTTCTTGGTGATTAACTACTAGCTGTAGTGCTGAAAATTAATAATAGCGGGGACCTGATAAAGGCTTTCACTCACTTTCCATTATAAATTGAGCATCTAAGCTTGTCATTTGTATAAGATCTCCTTTAAGATCTTTAATTTCGGGTGGAGTAAATACTGCTGACGGTTTTACGGCAAGCTTTTCGTCTAGATCCAGGTATTTTATTAGAGATTGACTAGACGTATGTGAACGAGATGATCTCTAATAAGCAGCTATTATTAGTACCATGTGATCAAAAATGAGTTGCTGTCGAGTCACCTTTGGAATTTTTGTTTACATGAGAAATCGTATATATACTTAACTTGAACTTACAAAGGCGATCTGACCGCCACTCATTTTTGATCGGCTGTTATAATACAAGCATTTTTATACGAGATATATCTATCCAATATTGTTCGAAAATATTACAAGATTTTGATCTAGTAAATAATTGTTCCCCCCACATAATTATACAAGATACGCCTTCTTAACAACAACCAATTCTTTTTTACTTTAATTGGAACCTTATATTTCCTTATTGCCTTTTTTGATACATATTTTCAATTGGAGTAAAATTTTATAATGTTTGATGTATGTATAGGATGTGAAAAGTCAAGTCGACACATTAAAAGTGTTAACCAGGTTTACTTGCATCATGTTGCTTTGCTTTTTTTTTGAAATTTGTTTTGCATAAAAATTGGCAAATTGAAGTAGGGAGCGTTACACGGCCGCGCGACGCGATAAATTGTGGAAGCTTTTTACGAAAATGAGTGTTCAAAAAGAAGTAAGTGTCGCGCCCTGTGTGATTATTTCGGTCAACATAACCGGCCAGCCGAAAATACAATTGGCAAAATTTTGCAAAAATTCGTTATGACAGGATCTGTGGTGGATACCCAAAACACATGCTCGTCTGATTAGAGTTAGAGGGGTATAGGAACATAATAAAGAATCTAAATAGCATTATGCGGGTCACTCTGTAATTGGGCGCATGCCTGTTGAGGGCCCAGAACAAGAGAGGGATAATAAATTATAAATAAATAATAAGAAACGTTCAATAGATCATTCTATAGTTACGAAGCTTTATAATGGTGAAATATATGGTTTAGATACAACAAACCGTGTTGGATTTTACTTAGAATAAAAAGCGCAATCAGAAATTTGAATAAAAAAAAGGTTCAATTTATAATAAGAAAGTTTGTGCCAACGTTTGGTGTTACTGAAAGTACCGCCCTATTGAATATAGCTTAAAAGTCCACTAAAACCGACACGAGAATGTGGGAACGAGAATGAAACGGACGCGGGATATGCAAGTATAAGGCATGCAAAATGCGGCATCAGAATGCATACTTGCATATCCCACGTTGATCTAGTTCCCGTTCCCTAATTCCTGTGCGGGTTTGAGTGGATGTCAATCCACCTGCAGATACTCACCATAAGAGGCTTGTTTTCAGGTATATTCTCCTCTGGAAACGGTATGCTTGTAACCAAATTAAGAAGAAGAATTAACCTTACATCTGAAATATGGAGAGTAATTGAGGGTAAATGGCATCGGATTTTCGCAAGTGGCAATCTTGGATCGTCAATAATGAGGCATTTATGAAATGTCAAAGATAAGTTTAAAGGACATAAGAGATGTGAAGGTGTAAGCGTTGTAGAACTTATAAGTTTCAACCAATCTTCGTCTCCTTGCACTAGAAGAATCTGCAGTTCTGTAAAGTTCAACTCAAAGCGATCATAACTTTGGGTAATCATTTCCTCCAATATTCGCTCCCCGCCTTGTCCCTTTGCATGCAATTCGCTGACATTTGTGTCAGAACGTTCCAATGAAGCTATACGTATGTGACCCAAGTTAGCTACGAGAAGATTTTCCACACCTGTGTATTTTCCACCATACGGAAGTAGAATATAAGGAGCACACAAATCAATTTTTAAATCAATTACATTATGTTGCTCTATGGCATGTTGCAGTCCAACGGCAGACATTTCCTTAAAGTTATTCAAACCATTTCCTGCCGCCACCGACAATCTAAGAGGAAATGGTATCAAGACACAATGATTGTAAAATACTTACTGCTCTAAAGCCGAAGATTGAGGTGCACTGAATACACTGACTGTATTATTTATAGACATTGCATCGTATACAATTTGTATTGGTTTAGCTTTCACATGCAACCTTTGATCGCATAGTTTATCAAGTGGATTTGTTTCAAAAAGTACATCCAAAAGATGACCACTTTCACCGGGTTGCACTACCGAACTAACCATTTTCGGTATGAGCTCGTCTTGCTCTACACCCAAGATTGATAGTGCATCCACGGCAACTGCGACTCTGTTGAAACACAGGTATACAGATACGCAATGTGAAAAACATATAATTACTTAAGAGCAGAGGCAGCAGCTCTAGTCTCGACCCGACACTTCACACTTGTCAATTCAATACTCAAAACCCGAGAGGCAAGACTGTCATCTTCAACCTGGATTTCCAGAAGTCGAAGTATAAATGTACAGGAGTTATCAATATACGCTTCGGGAAATTCTAAAGGTGTGGAATTCTCTTGGTATCCAATGGCCTGATACAAACGAACTTTTTCATCAGGTGTCATCGCCTCCTCCAATTTTTTCACTGAAAGTAATACTTATTCTTACAGAGAAATTAAAGTTTATAATGTATACCAATATCATCTGAATTTGTACTTTTATCGCCCTCACTTCCACCTCCCCACCAACTACTAAACCAGGATTTTTTTTCTTTTTGGGCATTTAATTTCCCTAACCTTGCAACTTCAACTTCAATTTTTTGACGTGTTACTACTATATTAAATATATCTAATTCTTCTTCGTACTTCTGTAGGTGGACTTGTGCTTCTGACGACAACTAAAAATGAAAAATATGTACTTTAAAATGAATGGGAAAATGTGACGCAAGTCCACAACTTAAGCATTAATTAAGGAAAAACTAATTAAATCTCTTTAATGTTTTAAGAATTTCGACACCTTACAGATCTTGTAGGTATTTTTTATGTAGTATGTTAAATCAAACGTCACTACCAAGAGTATTCACAGTAAGAAATCAGCGATATAACAAAAACATGTAAACACCTCTTAACCTACACGAAACTAATATACTCCCACCCACATCCAAACTTACATACATCACAAATAATAAGATACAGACATGCAATCAAAAGCCTTTACATGGACGATTTCCGCAAGGGGTTAACCCGGACTGTGTCGATTCTATAGCAACGCACACTTGGCTATCTCCATGTGATATCTTCCCAGAGATTGACGGTTTCATGTTAGTAATACTGGGTGATTCATTAGAAGTGTACTGGTATTTGGACGCGCAATATAAATAATTTTAATTGCCGCCATGTTTTCTGACGTCCTCGTACGTACGCGCGAAACTATATTCAGATATAGTAAGAAGACACGTGGCGGTTACAACAAAACGAAAAAAATTGTGAGATTAAAGTTAGAAGAAGAAACGTTCAGTTTTATTAACTTATCATTATCCATCTCGGCTTGTTATCCTTACCATAAAATTATCCCTATCCCCATTCCACTCACTTCAGTTACGATCTGGATAATATTTGGTAAGTTATAAATTTATTATTATACAGGTATTATAACAAAATCTTTAACAAAACAAATGGAAAACTTGCACATGAAAAGGTTTTGTCACATACACAGAAATCAGTAATTCTGGACACCTAAAGGCAGGAAAAGAAGATTTCTCGAGTTGCTGTCTGATAGCACTGTCGAGGTGTACATACCACCATAAATCGAATGTACGATGGTACTTACACTTCCACAGTGCAGTGCTATCAGTCAGCCTTTAGACCTTAAAACCTGCTGTAGAGATGAGAGCAGCCACTACAACTCTACTCGATGGTTACATAATTTAAAAAAAAAGGTGTAGGTACTTGATATTGTTAAGTTTCTTTACAATTAACACTTTTTGCAAAAATAAACACCTCACTATTAAAACAGCTGTATGATGCCATTTATAGGTTACCTTTTTTTGTGTAAGTTTTTGTTGATAAAGTTTAGCGTAGTTCTCACACATGAGACGATGTGCTTTCATGTGCTCCCAGCTCCAATTTCGTCTTCGTCTACGAACATCATCTAACACTGCGTTATATGCAAAGAGCCACCATTCCTTGTAATGACTTTTGTAAGAAGTTAATTCTGGACGATATTTTCTGTATGGTACCCCTTTTGTCATTCGATCCATTGAGTCAGCCAAGGCAATTATATCACGATATTGCGATCTATTAATGCCTAAAAAATATGATACAACCACTGCATGCCTATATACGATCATATAAACCTAAATGCAGTTTTTCCATTTCGAGATTAAGATGAACCTTTGGTATGGTAAATTGAGGTGTATCACAGTCGGGTTTTGGATTAAGACGTAATCTAGCAGATGCATACACAGGTCCCAAAACTGAAAAGGTACAATACTTAGATTAGACTATTGTGCAGGATAAGCAAAATATCTTGCAACCTACTGTATTGGTAATTGGGTGGTAGATTTGATTTCATTCCAATTTCGCTCCGAAACTTGCTTAAAAGTTCCACAAGAGGCAGATGTTGGTACATTGACGAGCCACAATTCCAATAAATGGATAGTCCTTCGAGATTTAAGACCTACATGATTCAATAAGACAGACTCATACTTGTATGTCCAAAAGTAGAAAACTTACTTTGAAAAACTTTAATACTGTTTCTTGCACAATTGTAGGTGTCCACGTGTCGTCAGTTGTTTCTAATGATAAATTACTTAATGTTACACCCATAGCAAATGGATGATTAACATGCGTAACTTTATCCTCATACCGTAAATGAATATTTTCAATCTTAACCTGTACATTTTTAATTATTTGCATTGTAAGTTTTTCAGTAAAGCTATCGTCAGGTTTCGGTTTATCTAAAAACACCGAGTTAATAAGTACCACTTGGCCATTTGACACCTTTACACCTTTTTCTGCTTCCTTCTTCTTTGCATCTTCAATCTTCTGTAACTCTTTTTCTTTATTCTTCTTGTGCTCTGTCCGATCTTTTTCCTGATCATACTTGACTTGTTGATTGGGAACCACTAAAAGGTAAAGACCTTCAACTTTTGCCTCAACCGCAGACGTATATAAATTCTTCCATGGAATTTTTAACACCAGTTGTGATAAACGTCCGTAGACAATTTGGACGGGTAAGTTTAAGTCATCCAAGGCCGAAGGCTTTAAGACTAAATCCTTAAGTACAACGTCACCTGCAAATGTCTTTTTTTCTAGAATTTTGCGGAATTACAAAGTAGTAAGTACCTCCCCATATTCCCAGATTGAGCTGTTTGCTGTCTAAATTTTCAATGTAACTTCCAAGAACTCGGTTCAGAACATCTGTCACTACAGATTCAAAAACCATCTTTGGGATGCCTTTAAAAAATGGATATTTTGTGAAAACTTAAAATAGATATGACATAATTTCAGAATTGATAATCAATAATAACCTAAAAAAAAGCATTTGATTAAGGTGTTGACTGTTTGATTGCAATAAAATTATTTCCGAAACTGATTATCTTTGAAGAATAACCCAGCTACATAAAAATGATTTATAACTAAAAAGACAAAATAGTCAATTTATTCGATCACAGACCGCACACAGCAAAACGCTATTGCGCATATAGATCACAATACAATTGTGACAATTCCACTTATTCATTGGACAATTCACAGAACACAAATTAATTCCTAAAATAACGAGGGTAACAAACCAACAAGTTTCTTCTGCTACGACCGGTCTCGGAACTATAGAATACGACGTGACTCCGTAAAAATGCGCACGCGTTGTGCTACCCGCTGCGTTTTGAAAAGTAACATTTTTAAAATTACAGCTTTTCTTTCTACCTACCTCTCACAGAAGAATTGTAAATACTGTTCACATGGTCGGACACATGCCTACGTAAATTACAATGTTTACTAAATACCTTTCGGCCCATTTTCGTTAAATGGAAAAAAGGCGCAGCTGCGGAATCCCGACATAATTATTATTGTTATTTCTTTCCATGCGTTCTTTAATGGGGGAAAAAAGAAACGTCAAGTGAGTTGTAGGTACCTATTATTCCTTTCATACAAATACATCGTATGTTGTAGTCATATATATAAGAGAAGATGGTTGTAGTAGTGTACTTAACCCCCAGGTTCTACGTTAACTTCACACTACAAGAACACGGAAATAGTCAACCAGACGTTTAAAAATGGCCACGTGAATGACCATTCCCTCCAAAACTAAAAAAGATCCCGCTTAAATTTGAAAAATGGCACGTGATCAAATATCTAAGGCAGGACTCCCTTACGATAGTTAGTTGTAGACAACGCCTTCTTGACCTGAAGCACAGTAGCACGAACTTATAAAATTTATAAGTTCGTGCACAATAGGTAAGGAACGTAAAATAAAACGCTCAAATTCTGAAAAGTGGAGAGATCCATGGATGCCGAAAAGTATGTTTTAGAATTTATAGGCAATAAAACGGCGGATTTACTTATATTATTTTATTTAAGTACAATCTACCAATCAAATCAAAACGTTTAACCAAATTTTTATCACTAAACTAAGCCACATCTATTTCCTACTTACAAATTATTCTGATAAAATTCGTCATGTAAGGTACATTATATTATTCAAAGTAATCTAATTAATCGTAGCTAACACAACATAAATGCATACCTAGATTACCTACCGCCTTTGATTATACTATTATAGTCTATATTGAAATCCTATCGCATCAATTTTTCATTTTCACGTAAAGGTAAACTTTCCCAAAAAGGTGTATTTCCAAGTGTCACGTTAGATTTCATTTCTAAGCATGATGTATTGTAAATATGTAAATAGTTAATAGAATCGACATAACTTTTCTTTGACATTTGCAACCAAATCACATCATTTATTTTGGGAATTCTAAAAAATATATATATATGATATATAAGTAGGTATGCAAACCCAAATCAACCTTACCCTGTTGATGAGAAGCTTGTCCACATATTTACTAATAATTTTGACATGTTTTGGTCCGTCGGAGTAGAATGTGTGTTTACTTCAGTCGACAAGACATAAACAGTGTCATCACCATGAGATGCTCCTACAAAATATAATAACATCTCTCTTTTTTAAATAAAATATAATTGTTTTTTTAATTATATCTGTTTATGTCTTAGACTATGAAAGAAAGTTCTCTAAGGTTTATGTGGTTTGATTGATATCTACCTACTTAATATACAGGGTGCATAGCAAATTTACAAATTTTATTCGTTCCTTTATTTAAATATTTTAAAAATAAAAAACTTCTATGAATCTTATTTTCTTACATAGTTTTGCTGTGATGTGTAACTGCAAAGGCGCAAATTACAATGCTTACACGAAACTATTGCCTTGAGCCGGCCCTGCACCTACCGTTTATGAGGAATATAATACGACCAAGGATTCAAGGAACAGTGAATGAGTGAACACTTGAAGACAGTCGCCGAAGGTCTTTAAATCGGCATTCGTTTCTAAGGAATCCATAAACTGGATAAACAATATAACGGGGCTAGCTAACTCAAAGTGATTTTAGCGCAATTCAAAATGTTGGTGCTTAAGATAACTGAACCATCATATGGCTAATGAAAATGATCACAATTAATTAAGTACGCAGCATAAACTTTACCATAATCATTGTTGGTGAGGGATCGTAGCTCGGATTTACTGTGAGCTCCTCTGTATGAAAAATAATAGTAGTAAACAGGAGATTGTATTGAAATCGAATGCAATTTCGCAGCACGCTCAATATCAGTAATAAACAAACGATCTGACACCATCTACAACAAATAAATATCTATCAACTTATGTATACCAAATACGAGAATAAATAAAATACACACCTTAATTAAGTTCCCGTATGTAGCCTCCGACACACTCATATTCTGGAAATAAAACTCTCTAATTTTTGTCAGAACTGAAGAACGATCATTTATATCTACTGTATGATTAAAGTCTAATATGTGCGGTATCAAATCATCCCAAAATTGATCAATTTCTTCTAGATACTGAGTTTTTGCTATGAAATCTATAAAAGAAAGTAGAAACGCTGTTATTTTATATAAGCTAAAATAAGTTCCAACCTGCTGCAGGATAAAGCCCTTCTGATGCGACATTTGAGAAGATCCAAGGCAAGTCATTTATTCTTCCTTCCAATAATAATTTGTAAGGATGTTCCTTCAAAAATGGTTTTGTTGACCATTTATCAACAACCACTCCAAATGGCGAAATCGGATTGTACAACCAAGGCTGCAAAATGCACTTATTCAGTTATTTGAGGTATAAAGATTAGCAATAAGGGCTTGCCATCAGTAAGTTAACTGAAGCAACAATATCATACGCCTTTCTTTCTTTCAAACATGCAATCATATCCCTTGTGGTGGAAATTGTACAATTTAAATTCAGTGAAATTTTTTTAGTTTTTTCCAAGGAATTCTCGACTAAAACCCATGGATTTAAAACAGTTCCGCTTTGAGAAATACCTCGATGAAATAAGCCTGCGGAAAGAAATGTATAAACATTTTATAATATAAAGTACCTAACCCTTAGATAAGGGAGATAATGAGTGGAGCTGTGCACTAGCTCCTCCCGCAGACATTCCTGTTAGCGTTATTGAACACGGGTTTCCACCAAAGTACTTGATATTATCTGACACCCATTTTAGTGCTAGTATCTGATCTTTTAAGCCATTATTACCAGGTACAACTTTATCTTCTGTACTTAAAAACCCTATAACGTATTATAAATAATTTATAGGTATAACTATATTATTTAATGTATATACCCAATGGT
The DNA here is from genome assembly GCF_008802855.1 of Photinus pyralis. Lineage (NCBI taxonomy): Eukaryota > Metazoa > Arthropoda > Insecta > Coleoptera > Lampyridae > Photinus > Photinus pyralis. The sequence continues at coordinate 1,444,266 of NW_022170509.1, read as the reverse complement.
CCAAGTCTGTAATTTACTGTTACAAAAACAATGTTCTGATCTAATATAGTATAAGGACCATAAGAAGCACCACTGCCAAACATGAATGCACCACCATGAATATAAATAATAACATCACGCAATGCTTTATCTAATTCTGGTGTGTATATATTCAGATATAAGCAATCTTCTTCACCTGTGCAGTGCAGTGGACATTATGACTCTCAAGTAAGTATAAAAATTGCGGTCATACCTTGCACCATGTCTTTACCGGGAGGTGTATAATGATTGTACTGTATACATTTGTGTAACACATTTGTTTTGAACACACCTCCCCATTGATCTACCGGTTGCGGCTCCTGCAAAATAGATGCAACATAGACATCTCATATCTCTATGTACGGTATTCACGCTTTAAAACAACCTACTTCAAATCGTAACGCACCAATCGGCGGTTTGGCATAAGGTACTCCCTCAAACGCGACAAATTCTTTACCATTTCTTGTTGTACTTATATAACCAGACAATTCTCCGATTGGTAACGTGACATGTGTAGTTAAACTTTGTACGCTTGCTATAATCTCTAAGTAAATAAATGTAAATATCAAAAAAATATGGAATCCAAATATCTTACCATAACATATAATTAGAATCACATTGCTCACCATTTTTTATCTTACAATTGAAGCTGGAAACTAGATAGAGTATAGAGGTGATATATAGGCACAGATTAAAACTGTGATATAGGGTAGATATCTATCATGTTTTCTTAAAAACTAGTTACACAATGTATAGATTCCTTGACCTTTGATCTTGTTTGCTTACTAGTCAACTAAGAACTCCAGAAATTAATATAAAGTAGGTATCAGATATGTTAGTAGGTAGGTAGGTAGGTAGGTAGATAGATATATATATATTGCAGTCCTAATCACGTTTCCTATCACACTGATACGCTACTGCGTAATCAATTCCTAAACTATTTGGGCCTATTATCTGCAACCACCCCATAAAGATACTACTAATCCTGGTAAAAAATTTCATTCTCTAGGAGTTTAAAAAATTTGTTGTAGCTATCTCGTTAACATAGATTAAATTACATTTAAAGCTACACGCAAAAAACGATTATCCACCATTACCTTCCGTAAAGTTTCTAATAATGCACCTATATAGTTCAAACGTTCTAAAAAATTTTACGTTTTCATTTGCGGTATTGGGTATAGGGTTCAGAAAAATAACTGCCTTTGAAATTGACAGAGGATGTCCAGGGGCGGCGCTCCGGGGGTGCAGTGAAGTAAAAAAATTAACCGTGCCGAGAAAATTGTTACCCGAAACCATTGCCCGAAACGAAACCACCATCCACTAGGAGGTCCAAAGCGACCCTTATATCCACCCACATCGATGCTGCATATTAAACATTAAAACGGCCCTATTTTTACCCAAATAGCGTGCGAAAAGTACTTGGTTGCATACATACAATAAATACATAAACTTTCCGAAAATAAACGCATATTGCCTAATTTGTTTTTAAATAGCGGGAGTTTCGAAGATATGGTTTTCAAATTCATCGGGACGCATGCGCTTTTAACGAGAGTCACATTTCGTTGTAGATGCGTGTGAGGCTGATGGACCAGAGTATGATTTTTTTGATTTGTTCTTAAATTAAATTTAAAAGATCCTATCTTTGTGGTGTTGAAAATCTGAAAGGTTTTGAACCTGTTATCACAGAACAGTAATATTATTTGTTCTGTGCCTGTTATCAATTTTCCAATAAGTGACCTTGGATAATTCTAGAACATTTTTTATTGTGAAAAATGTCTGTTACAGCTGGAAAAGTACTTATGGTCTTTAATTCTCAGTCAAATTAAATAATTAATTTTTAGGTCATAACCTGCAAAGCGGCGGTTGCCTGGGGCCCAAGGCAGCCCTTAAAAATTCAGATGATCGATGTAGCTCCTCCAAAAGAAAATGAGGTGCGAATAAAAATTATGTATACCGCAGTATGTCACACTGATGGATATACCCTAAGCGGTGAGGATCCCGAAGGAATTTTTCCAGTAATCTTGGGACACGAAGGTGGGGGTATAGTTGAGAGTGTGGGTAAAGGTGTTGTTAATGTACAACCTGGTGACCATGTTATTCCGTTATATACACCACAATGCGGCGAATGTAAATTCTGTAAAAATCCCAAAACAAATTTGTGTTCAAAAATTCGTGCCACCCAAGGTAGAGGTGTAATGCCCGATGGCACTAGCCGGTTTACATGTAATGGACAGGAAATTTTTCATTTTATGGGTTGTTCAACATTTAGCGAGTATACAGTAGTTGCAGATGTATCTGTTGCAAAAATTAACAAAAAGGCACCATTGGATAAAGTGTGTTTGTTGGGTTGCGGAGTATCTACTGGGTATGGTGCCGCAATAAATACAGCAAAGGTGGACAACAATAGCTCGTGTGCAATTTGGGGACTTGGCGGAGTTGGATTAGCAGTGGCACTGGGTTGCAAGGCGGCTGGCGCTACAAAAATTATTGGGATTGACATTAATGAATCAAAGTTTGAAATAGGTATAAATGTGATTTTTAATTTTCTAATTTAAGAAATAAAACATGCAGCTAAGAAATTTGGTTGTACGGAATGTATCAATCCAAAAATGTATAACAAACCAATACAAGATGTACTCATTGAAATGACAGACGGAGGACTGGATTATACATTTGAGTGTATCGGAAATGTGCAAACTATGCGTGCAGCTTTAGAGGCATGCCATAAAGGATGGGGTACTTCCGTGATAATAGGAGTTGCCGGTGCAGGTCAGGAAATAAGCACTCGTCCCTTTCAGCTAGTAACTGGGCGTGTTTGGAAAGGTTGTGCTTTTGGAGGTCTGTGTGATTTTTAAATTAATGTCTATATTAATCTTAAGACTTTAATAGGATGGAAGAGTAGAGACAGTGTACCGAAATTAGTGGAGGAATACCTAAATGGAAACTTAGTTTTGGACGACTTTATTACACATTCACTTCATTTGGATGACGTGAATGAGGCCTTACAGTTAATGCATACTGGTGAAAGGTAAGTATCTAAAAGACTGCAAAATTAGAAGTTTTAATTTCTGGTTTTAGCATCCGGTCTGTGCTACAGGTGGGTACAGTGTAAAATGGAACAAACAGGACATATACTTTACTCTAACATTCTTTGTGCGAGAAGCTGAGAAACGCCTGTATCTTGTATGGAGATCAGTAATAAAATAAATTCACGATCGCCTTTCAATGACTTTAAAACATTATTTGTTAGCAATCCTGTCAGTCTTATTGCTTCATTCTCACGAATATTTGGCGGTATATTTTTTAGTAACCTGCATATTTGTTTCGCCAGTGTTTGTTCTTCCGTCAGGGTGTTATATTTTGGTTGCAGTATATCCTAAAAATTATATTTATTATACATTCAACTATCCACCAAAAATATACCTTCAAAATGATTGTATACAGCTGTAAGCAGTAAACTAATCTTCTCTCAACATTCTCTTTCAGTTGAGAGATTAAGAACATAACTTGACTATATAAGTTCAGTGTCTCCACATAACCAAAACGTTCTAAGATTTCATTTGTTATTAACATCCACTCTGATTTCACACATATTGGTAAAAGCTACAAAACAAATATAAAAAAAAGATACATAATTTAATGTTTTACATTAATTAATTTAGCTGCACACTCCACATAATCTGAAGTAGTTTCCGAGTGATATATAAATTTCAGAAATGTATCTTCGGAACTTGAATAAAATTTGCTTGCATAATACTTGTTTATGTGTGTTAGTGGTAATTCACTTAATCGATCTACAAAATATTGTATTATTTTTCTAATTGGCATTTCATATTTAGTACAGGTAGTTAAAGAGTCTTTTTTGCTCTTTTCGACAATACAGGAGTTGATATGTTTGTTGTTAGACAAATCTGATACAATATGAATTTACATATAATGATTGGTATGTCATAAACATAACAATGTTGCAACCATTTTTCCCATCTTTCCTAATAACAAAACTATCAACTTTTGGGTCGATATGTAGTAGGCTATGAACTCATGTACAAAACAATAGCATAAAATTAATTAATAAAGGATTGAGAGATCCTAATGGTATATCCCACAAATAAGTCCACATGTAATTTTCAAAGATAAGTACTAAGATGCGGTAGAGTTGGCATATGGGAACTCGTCAAAATCGCTAGTGTATAATATAGGCCTCTCATCTTATGCTTAGTGTTAGTTGAAAATGCATTATATCGCGTTTGTTCACACATTATTAAGGGTAGATTATTTTAGGCAAGTGTCTTTTGATATTCATACTGTAGCAGTGCAATATAGAAAAAATACTTCTAGGTACATTACCGAACCCCAACAAGTCTCGAGCTTGAAACTAACCTCCAAAATTAAGACACTGCACATCTTTACTAAACTTGCATAATAAATCAGTACATTGTTGCGTTATAGCGGGAGCTAAGTGTAAAATATCAAATTCTTGACGATATTTCTCTAATATAAATAGCAATGTAAAGACCAGATCCTCTTGTCCAACTATTACTCGAAAATTGACAGGAATTGTCTAAAAGTCATGCTCATGTAAATAAAAAAAACAATTCTGCGAAACACATACATTAAAAAGTGTTAACGTTGCCAGAGTGCAATCATCACCTTCTATGCTTAGCAAACATGCGCCAAATATTTTGTTGACAATGCCATCTGAGAAATATTGTAACTCTAAAAGTATGCTCAATAGCTCCCTATAGCAAACTATATTTTCATCTTTTGGCAGATTGCTTTGCATAATGTTGGCAAAAATCCTCGTAGAAAAGCTATTGACATCCATAATGTCTTTGATCTCATTAAAAATTATCTTATATTTGTTGATATTTGTTCTTTTCATTAAACATTTTTCATATAACGTTTGCAACATATATTCACGATTTTGAAGTGAAAATAACAACATCCTCTTGGTCTCTCTTATATCATCAGAATGATCAAATTTATTTAAAAACATTGTGAACTCATCGCCAATATTCTCCTTCCAAATGTTGGTGTGCTTCCAAAAATGCTTAATAATAACATTCTTTAGATCTGACACATTTAACGCATTGGCACATTTGAGAACTACTGCTCTATCATCAGACGAACTGGAATGGTCTAACAGGTGCAAAACATCATCTGCTGTACACAAATGGTACCACTTTTTAAGACACTTTACAGCATTCTCGTCTTTGAAAAGTTGTGTGTTAATTAGAGCACGAAACCAGACTAACTGATTCTCATCGCCTCGATTTATCTGAAAAATAATATCGGACAAATCGGCTTCTAAAACCTTATCGTTCAAAGGTTTAGGTTTTCGTGCTATCGTAGATAATATGTCAATTAAGCACGCAGCAGGTTCGTAGTTCTTCAAATGGTCAATTGTACAAAATGATTCTTCGGCCACCACCAACTGCAAAGGGGTCCCACATTCACATTTCACCTGCAACTTTGTAAGTAGAATTTATCCAATTGAACACAACATTACCTGTGCCCAAATACAAAAAACATTAACTGTAACCGCTTTCATTAATTTGGTAGCCACATTAACGGTGTGCTCCAGAAATTGACAAACATTGACCTGGTAAGGGGGGCACAAATTTATGATTTGTAAAATTTTAAGAATACAATGGCCCATGTGCTCTTGAAGCTGGGAAGACGTGAGCTCCAATGCCTTTTCAGTATTAAAATAAACAATATTTTTCAACATTTCATTAGCAATGTGACATATTCCTTGCATGATTTTGTTGTCCTAGAAATTCGATCAATTACAACTCATATGAAAACTAGCTGCTGTAAATAATTACCATTTCGTTTACTTGAAAGAGTTCAATAAGAGCTTTCAACAATAATGAAGTGTCCTGTAATGTTTTTTTTAAATTGCAATTTGTTAAACAAATTTGAAGTTCAAATAGCAGCTCCTTGTTTAAAGACAATGGAAATGTTTTCATTAACTCGCAGTAATCGGATAACAAATTTGTGTTAAGCACTATACACGCAAGTAAACAAGTGGATAATGTAGGTATTACTTTAACTAAATGTTGAGATTCCTTGGGAAACTGTGACAAATCATTTTCAGTATTTGTATTCAAAAATAACAACTGAAGAAATTGCAGTCGTTTCTTCTTTTCTGTAGAAAGGTAAGATTTAGTGGAATATATCCTTATGACATTAACCACTCCATCAATTCTATCTTCGTTCCCTATAACAATTATTAATTACAATCATAAATGTGTCTTGTAATGTAATACCTCCAATGTATTTAATTTTTTTGAGATCCTTATCTTTGCCTAATGCCCTTAACTCAGTTTGCAGCCAAATTAAATTCGCATCCAATTCCATTTATGCAGCTTATGATGGAAAAGTCAGTTACACAGTATCTAGGGCATCTATAGTTTACTGTTGTCTTTGCTTATTAAATGAATAAACAAAGCTAATTGTATTGATTCAATCAAATATTTATTTTAAGATAACCTGTTCGAGCTGCAATTTTCAACCACAACCGCTAATCACAAAACACTGCGGATGTGTTGCACGGTGACTCCCTCGGTACTGCGCAACCGCAAGCGCGCTTAAATTTGAATTTGCTTTAACGCGCCAGTGCTTGTATGTTGATTATATTACCATTGAATTTAAATTCAATGATATTACCACAGTTCTTGGTGACTACGACAAAAAAAATTATTTTTCTGTGTGGTGTTACGCAAGTATAATGAGCGAGAACACAAATAAGTTAAAGAAGAGGTAAGGGTTCCACATATTAAAAATGAATATTGTTGATTGTACCTAATTAATGTTTTTCTTCTCGAATTAATAAAGCCTTCGGTCATCACTGTGAATTCGTTACATTATAGCCCCAACTTGAAAGCAACTGTCATGATCTTTTACAGCATAATATGGAATAAACAACAAGAATTGTAACGTTATTATTTATTATAACCCTTCTACCATCATGGTGTAGGTTCGGAAAATAAATTAACATATTCTACCGGATAAGTCACTATAAATCAAGCTATAAACTATTGTGTTTCAGTTTCCCTATCTCGCGTTAACTTCTTAAAGGAGCAGATATAGTAGCAAGTTACTTGCGACAATCTCGCGCGAGAAACTTCCACATGTATTTACACTGTGAGCAATAAGTGTCGCGATAAACTGTCGGGCAAGTTGGATGAGCCATTGCTGTCGCAAGTTCTCACAAACCTGTTTACACTAGCAGCACTTTTAGCTTCCGCAAATGCTGTCAGTTGATACCAATACCAGCAGCTGTTTTCGAGAACTTATCTCACGATATGGCGCCAATATAGGACATCTTTCGTTGCCGCGGATGTAGTGTAGTTTTATGCAATAATGTGAAACACAAAAGAAGTGTTGGGTGAAAGAAGGGATTTCAAAAAAAGAAACGTATGGGGCCTACCATAATTTAATTGATGAGCTGAAAATCGGAGAATCAATCCCAACAATTTAAATATTTTATTCGTATGTCAGCGGTAGACATTCAGGAACTGTTATTACAAAATTAAAAAGCAGGATACTCATTTACGTGCCACAATATAAAAAAACTCGCATGGTCGGCGTTGTGTCCCTTGCACACTTGTCGACGAAGACCTATTCTGAGCCAATAAAAAAATACGTATTTGTAACTGGTTGTGAAAAGTAAAGTATTTGACAACATCATCAACAAGTTTTAAAAAGTGTCAAAATTAGAACAAGTATAAATTGTGCACAACCCTTGTGCAGATAAAGCGCATTTTTTGTTAACCGAAATAGTTTTTGTTTTGACATCACCAATGGATATATTTCTTGCAGACGTCTCAATGTGGTGGTTTCTCCCAGCCGGTACCTTAATTAATATGAAATTAGTAATAGCATTTTTGCAAAAATTATCTCGAAAGCATCTGCAATGCCTCCATTTAGACACTACACTGATTGACTTAATTTTTTAAAGATTAATAAAGACGAATGAATATTGATTACAAAGACTGCCATCTTTTTTTTTATTTAAGAAACATTATTTTTCATTCAATCAAGATAGTTTTATGTTGACAAATAATATTTCAATACAATATGTATGTTTTAAGTAAGTACCGATAAATATATATATTGAATGATTTTATTCATTATTAAATGTATAAATAAGTAATCTTTACAATTAAATACTAAATAAAATATGACTTGGATGCAACTGTACAGTCACAATACACTGTGACTGTACCAGAACTTACCTGCATCATTCAGACACGCTGTAGACAAGATTAACAATCTTTTCACTCAAATTGAAAATTTTTGTTTACATACAATATTTAACATATTCAATTTGAATAATTGTAATTTAAATAACTGTCAAATTACTTCAAGCATATAAGTAATAATATCAGTTGTTATTTACAATTGCCCATTGAGTTTATAAAATTTTAAATTGCACACCTTTATTTGATACTATAAAAATGATTGTAATTTGTGCTTTGGTTTCAACTTATGGAAAACAAGTCTAATGTTATTTAAGAAACGCGTTCAAAGGTGAGCTTTTCATTAAAAGTAACGTTAAGTATTAAACACTGACCAACAAAATGAACTGTTTACAAAAATTTTTTCATTCAATCTAGAATTGAGAATACAGGTACGTACATAACTTATATCTGACACTTAATCCTATCTAATATGAACAACTTTATACAAAAAATGTGCAATTGGCGACTTATCCTATTTTATACGATTTAAAACAAGATCAGCCACCACTATAAGAGCTTTTTGAAATGGGCTTTGTCTGAGCAAATTAGCAATACGCATTGCTTCTTGACAATGTTGTCTTGCTAAAAATTGAGTTTGTTCCAATCCTTGAGATTTGTGTACTAACTCGAAGGCTTTCTCAACATCACCCTTCTCTTGAAACCTCCGCATGATCATTGGGTTTAACTCGGGAAACTAAAATGTTGGTCAATTATACTAATTACAAACAACAAAGCTTTGATACCTTCTCGCATGCAAAAAGAACGGGAGCCGTTGCCAATCCCAACTTTAAATCCGCAGCGGCAGGTTTTCCCATTGCTTCGGACGATGAAACAAAATCTAAAAGATCATCAACTAATTGAAAAGCTAAACCAACATTACGGCCATATTGAAATGCTAATTCTGGTAATTTATCATCATCGGCACAAGTTAACATTGCCACTGCTTTTAATGTGTTTGCAATTAATGACGCTGTTTTCCTATACGTTTTGGTAAGGTAATGAGCAAATCGTTCGTTTTCCGTTTCCTTCGATCCTAGCTGCATAAATTCCCCTTGAACTAAATCAGTTACTACCTGCAATTCAATTAATTAAAACGCCTTTTTGATCTGTAATTCTTACCTGGCTAAGGACTAATGTAACGTCATCATTTTTTAATTTGGCGATCATCATGGATGCGATTGCTAAGATGAAATCTCCAGCCATTGTAACCTACAACATAACATACCGGTCATTAAAAAGATTGCTACTACTGTCTACAATCGTGTTGCTCTTAAGCCCCATTCAGATAGGTGGTAGTGAAGTGCCGTCGCCTTGTTGTGCGATGCGGGCTGGTGCTGTCATGTTGACATTTGCTTTCACAATCACCGCAAAATTGGCCCGCCTACACAAGTATGACCAATCAACCACAACAGCAGCAGCAAATTTGCTTTGACAGATCGCCACATCAAATATGTTGCGCTTCCATTGATGCTTGCTAACGGTAGTGCAGAAAGTTTGAAGTTTACACACTTTTGACACGCGGCTGCAATTCGTCTGCACTGTACATGCCATTGTGAATTGTCATAATGGGGTATGCGTATTTGAACCTTTTATACAAAGGCACCGCACCGCAACAGCACTGCACCACCTATCAGAATGGGGCTTTAGATTATGAAAGCGAAAAGGTCACCAGCCCATTCTAGCTAGCGTAATGAACTGAAATAATAATAATAATAATTTATTTTATTTTTTTATATATATATAAGTGTATATGGTTACAATAACATTGCAAAAGAAAAATAAAATAATGGTACCCACAAAAGCAGAGCTTGTGCGTGGGGGTTCAAGCATGGTATACACCGAATTGAAACAAAACAAAAAAATAAAAATAAAATAAAAAAGAAACATGTACCAAATCTAAAAATAAAGCTAGAAATAGGCAACTAATGATTGGAATAGCTGCACACTGCAAATGCTGCAATAAACTTTTTGCCCATAGATTAAATATCGACAATTGCATCCGAAAGAAACTGCCGCATACTGTTTTTATCACACGCAATTTTGTGAATTGAGAATGATTAGCTGCGTATCATGCAAAATTTCTCATAAAGGGAAGGGAAGGGCATTTCCTTTCATCGGTAAGACATGTCATTTATCTTGTTGTAGGCGAGGTTGTAGGTACCTAGTGTATGTTTCTTAGTTTTCCAAACGAACCGGTACTTCGAGCAAAATGGTAATATTACATTTGTAAATATATCTCAAGAACAGCTCTCGAAATTTACTTTTGTGCTCACATCACAACGCTTCATTGATTGTGATTTCGACCAAAGGTTGCACCGGAAAATGTTCATCAAATATCTCGTCAAATATGGAAATATGCAGTAAGTACTATCAAAACTTGTAATGAACCTGAGACCAACCAATCAATTGTAGCTATTGATCAACACAGTGAATTTAATGGGAGTTGTCAAGTTGTAGTGGCTATAGTAAACTGGCCTTAATTATACCAATGGAACACATCGATGTATATTTAGATTTGTAATCAATGATTATATTAAATCTGCATACTTTCCCATCCTTCTCTATTCTGTTTACTTTACCACGATCATGTATTTTACTCCTTCTATACGTTTTTTTTGTTATTATTCCTATTAGTGGAAAGAAAATTATATCTCTACGCCACTGAACTGAGACGCTAATGATAACGGAAGTGGTGTGGTACTTTAATCACAGTTAGAGGCCACTTTTGGTTCCCGTGGTCTACGTCTGGCCAAGCATTTGATTCCCTCCATTAGTTTTCTAACTCAATGAAGATATGACTGAAGGGGCGCAATCAGAGATGTATACTCTTCTCTTCCTTGCGGATCTTTGGAGAAATAACAACAGTTGTTAGAAACCTTAGGTGTTACTTATTGATTATTGTAACATTGTATGAATGTCTCAATAGCAAAGAGCGTCCCAATAGGAAACACTAGGTTTTATCCATAAAGAAACGATTTTCAGATTCAATGCCTGCTTTTCGAAGAAAAGGCATGTAAAATGCGGGAACACAAAACCTTCCTCTCCTATTAAAAAAAATTCAAAATGACGCACAGTCGCCATCTTGAATCTTGATAGATGTTATGTCAAGCAGTATTTTATATCTTATACTTATACAATTGTTTAAATACTTTATTTAAACAATGCTTGTACTTACGCCCCCTCCCCTACAAATTTCAAATCGATATATCAAACAGTTGTTCCCATTTTGAGGGGGGAAGAAACACGTCCGGCGCCGTCACCGATATTACCATCAGTTTCGTTTCAGTCTCTGTTCAGTCACAATTTAAATTCGCCGTCAAGAATATTTTCTTATTTCGACTGACGTGTTTTCTAAACATTTTGAAGTATTTCATAAGTTTTCCAAATATTGTATCACGAATTTTTTCTTTTTTTTTGCCAGGCTAAATGCGGATCCTCCGAACACAAAATATAAAACCTTGCGCTGTTCAAGAATCACGACATAAAAAAACGCCAGGCTATACCAAGGTACCAATGCCCTCTGAAAACAGCTCTGAAACAGCCCACTACTTCACGTGTCTACATCGACATCTCTTTCTCTTTGAAACAATCAACCAATTTCTCCCATCCAATGAAATACCTTGACAGTAGGTAATCATATTCACGTGAACTTATTTTCCATCTACTCAACGGAATCCCACATAGTGCAAAAACCAGATAACAGCGAATGCGGCATAAAAAAAATGCGTTGAAACCGGTTAGTTCGCTACTCATGCAATTTTATGACCACATGTATTTTGACCAAATGATTTATTATATTTATGTACATCTTCGTTGTGAAAACGTCAAAATGCATTTGCTCGATGTACACAGAAGTAGCAGATTAGTTGCTCAAATTGGTTGCTGTTGCCAAGTTTGAGGTTACTGTAGCGCCACCAGTGATACATGAAGCTGATGAAGTTTTATATATTTCATTGACGCTATCCGCTGCAGATATATAAAACTTAATTTTTTATATATTTAAAACTTTTAATGCAAGTATATAAAAGTTCTAGATATATTTATTTTATTTTATATTACCTATATTAATTACTTACATTAATTTTAATTAAGAGTGGTCTTTAGTTAATTTTTTTAGGCAACCATTTCCAATGTGTTTGTTTACATATTAAGACTGTTAAAAAATGTATTTCACTCGGTAAACAGATGAGCGAAGGTTGGCCTTATGTGAGATCTTGTACTATTTAGATAGGTAGGATTGTTGAAAAAAAACGATTGCGATTTTTTATTTTCGTGTTTTCCATTACCTACTAATTTTGTTGGTTTACTTAATGTTTCACTCCAATAAAGTCAAATTAGCAGTAGAAATATGATATGACATATGACATTTTTAAACCTGTTTATGGCATCAATATTACTTAAACTAAGTGTGTGTTGCAATTCAATATACTTTCACATTTTGATAAAATGCTTTTATGCAAGAAAATTCTGCTATAGGTTGACCTTACGGCTTACATATTCTTTAGTGTAATTATGTATTACCGAGTGTATTACATACCAATACATATGAAAAATATTAAACTAGAACAGTTTCGTCGGATGACAATTTTCATTAATGAATTGTAAAAGGCAGAGAATCAGATTGAAATAATATGTAGGTACCTAACTGATTCGATATACCTCCAGGATATGTCAAGGTAAAACTTTCGGAACAAGTTTTTGTTAAGTACCTAAGTAATTCCTTCTTTGTGAAATCTCATAGCTTTTCATAATTTTAACGGATAATTTTCAATCAATTCTCTTTTTTGGGTTCGCCGGTCGTAAGTCGTTGGAGTAGTAGGTATGTAAGTTAACCCAGTAACAAGCACCGCAAGTACCTACCAATCACTTACAACAAGGTTCAAACTAGTAAATATGTACCTATTACGATATTACTCTATTCGTAACTTTTCACTTTCATCATGTAACAAGAATTTCTCTTTTTTATTGTGACCAAGAAACGCATTTTGAATTGTTTTTCTTTTTTGTAACACTGTATACATCCACTAGAAAATATTAACAAAATACTGGAATAAACATATGGTTCCGTAATAATGGCAACTTTCACAAAGCTATTTATAAATCGATACGAAGTCACTTACAATTTCACTTTGTACCTACTCATCTTTTACTAATAGTGGTTTATTTTATTAACACTATAGGGATAAACAATACGCACTCGAGTGTGTATTTCTAATTAATCATGAAATAAATGCACATTTCAAAAGTAGATACGCAAGCCGTCATTGCCTTACATGAAAGTTTTACGGTGCCGCAATAACGAACTTAGTTTTGAAAATTAATCTAGCCCTAGACCCACTTTCGAACGTAATCATAATAATTAATTTTACACGTCGTTCATTCTTATAATAATTTAAATCCTGTATTGAGGTAAACTGCATTGTTTTTATCCACTTGATATTTTGCAATATGACAAAAGCATTGTTGGTAGTTGTATGCTCAGTCACGTCGTAATGTACATGCGAAAAACCAGAAAGTGATAGAAATTAGGAATTACAGTCAAAATTCCTATCATTTATCACGAATGGACGTGTCGGCATGTTGGGAAACCGATTCTATTTGTGTAGAAAGTTAATGAATGAATAATTTAATATGTGTGTGTTGTACATTAAAGAATTAAAGCTACGAGTAATGTATAATAAATAAATAAGCAATCACTGGCCAAATTTTAAAGCAAAGTCTCCTAATTAATTGGTTAAGCAACACAAACAATTTGTATAGCTAATTTGTTACTCCTAGTCGGTAGCATTGCACCTATACTAAATAAATACACATGGTATCAATTAATATATATATATATATATATATAATACTGGGTCCGCCCAAGACAGTCACTGGACGTATTTTCTTACCATTTATAAATCGAACAAAAAGATCATCAACTATCAAATTTTAAGAGAAAGCTTTTCATTTACGCAAAATAACACGCATTCGTTATCAGTTGCGAAATTAACCGTTATACGAGCAATTTATAAACGTAAAAGGCAACAAAAACTTTTTTAAAGCAGGCGCCTAAGTAGGTATTACCTACGTATTATGATGTTGAAATGATGTTACCTTTTTATGACTCCATAACACGTTTGCACTAGGTTTTCCTCTTCGAAAATCAGATTGGTCAATAACGTCATCGTGAATGAGTGATGCGGAATGGATCATTTCGGCTATCATTGCTACCTCTCTTTGAGATGGTAAAATTGCACTAAAAACACATTTATTAATTATTAACTTACTTTAATTCAAAATAGTATTTTAATCACGAAAAAGTGCCTATCATCTGGAGTTGGGTGGTGACCAGCAGGTAGTTTTTCGCCGGGGCACGTAGACCGTTGCGCGATAACTCAAAAACATGACATATTATAAAGCTCAAATTTAGTACACAGATAGACCATTACTTGGGGAAGAAAAGAACTGATTAAATTTTGGCTTCAGGGTTAAACGTCTAAACTCTAAAGTATGGCAGACGCCATGGTCACGCTACTCCCTTGTGGAATTATTTAATCTAAAATTATCTCACAGAATTCAATGTAATTTGGATGTTATATCCTAAACTAAACGATTATTAATTAATGTCAATTCTTAAGGCATCTTTGAAAAAAATACGCTATTATATACGTTATAACTGGCTGTCTGTCCGGCTGAGATCTCAGCAATTACAGTAGCTAGAGACTTTTCACTAAAAGCTTTCTGCTATAGCATCGTCCTTTTATATACAAGCGGCCAAATTGTGGAACAAGCTGCCAGAAGATGTTAGACACACCAGGTCCTGTAATGGTTTCGATCGCAAGTGTTTTTGTTTGTTGCAGGACTCTGAACATGTTTTTTTGATGTTTAATGTGTAAATTTATACGTAGAGAGTTATTATGTTTTCGTTTTTCTTGTTATACTGTTTTACTTACTTTTTTTTTGTTATATTTGCTTTGTATTTCATAATATTGTTAACTTGTTTTGTTATATTTGATGCGACCAAGTTTGTAGAGGGGGGATACTAATGGCCTTATGGCTTCTCCTATCCCTTAATAAATTTATATTATTATTATTATAGTGTAGATGTGCTTGTATAGGTTCTAGTCTATTTTGAGTTAGATTACTCTTGAGATCGATAATTTTAAACTTTCCTAATAAAATACTGACCTATATTACCAAAAATGCGTTTTCATCATGCATTATGCGCTTTACAACTTGTTTATTGGTACATAATTGAAAATTGTTTTGGATTCCATATCCAAAATTTGAACCGAATTCGTCACCTCGGAATATTGTCAACTATACGTCCGTACATAGAGACGGAAAAAATTTTTTTTCACTACTAGCGTCTGATGACATGATTATTAACCTTTTTTCCACTTGTAAAGTAGGCTTTCTCGGCATTTGTTCAAAGTGGTTAGTAATGTGGACATTATTAACTAGTAGTCAATAATGAGAACTGTCACGCTGTCACTTTTAGAAAACACAACCCGAAATTTCGCTCAATAAACGTTTAGACAAGTTCTCTAAAATGAATAATTGCCACCATCCACCATTTCCAGAGAAATTACATACCTAAAATTGACATTTTCAAAAAATTCGAACTAAATTACTCTTTGAAAATATCTCAATGACAGAACAAAATACGGCCTGTTTGACTTGTACTTCTACGTACTTGATTGACATGTTAAATTAAGAAACAAACAATTCTGTCCAACCGTTAACTCTCTTATCAATATAATATGTTAATTTAGAGGATTTCAAGTGCTAGTAGTGAAAAAAATAGTATATATACCACGGTAGAGAAGTCTATTATTGCCTTCGCACCTTACACCCTTCGGCGCAAGCGCCTCGAGATGTAATCTTGGTGCTCAGGCAATAATAGTGGACTTCTCTACCTTGATATATAATGTACTATTTTTCACTACTAGCGTCTGATGACATGATTATTAACCTTTTTTCCACTTGTAAAGTAGGCTTTCTCGGCATTTGTTCAAAGTGGTTAATAATTTTTTATTATTAACTAGTAGTCAATAATGAGAACTGCAGTCACGCTGTCACTTTTAGAAAACACAACCCGAAATTTCACTCAATGAACGTTTAGACAAGTTCTCTAAAACGAACCATTCGCAATTTCCAGAGAAATTACATACCTAAAATTATCACATTTTGAAAAAATTCGAACGAAATTACTCTTTGAAAAATCTCAATGACAGAACAAAATACGGCCTGTTTGACTTGTACTTCCACGTACTTGATTGACATGTTAAATTAAGAAACAAACAATTCTGTCCAATCGTTAACTCTCTTATCAATATAATATGTTAATTTAGAGGATTTCAAAAGTGCTAGTAGTGAAAAAAATAGTATATATACCACGGTAGAGAAGTCTATTATTGCCTTCGCACCTTACACCCCTCGGCGCAAGCGCCTCGAGATGTAATCTTGGTGCTCAGGCAATAATAGTGAACTTCTCTACCTTGATATATAATGTACTATTATTCCTTGAAAGTTGCTTAAAATAATGTAAAACGTCGACATTTGATGAAATTTTGACATGCCCAAAAAACGGTGATCGTGCGAGGAAGTGTGAGCGGAGCAAAACAAACATTTTTTCCCAACAAAGAGCTCTATGTGTTGCATTTGGGAGCTACCCTCGAAAAAGTGTTGAAATATGGATTTTCGAAAAATTTCTTGCTTAATTTTTTTAAGTAGGTAATTTCAAAAAAACTGTTCAACAATAAATTTTGTTCATTCTCATAAAGTATGTACACAGCAACTTTAGTGGAATTCGTGTTATTTTCGTTGACCGGCCAAGAATTGCAGTGGCATTTTTTTCGAATTTGGAAATTGAAAGGGCGTACCTAAAGACCTATTCAATGGCGTGCCACCCGCAAATGCAAATTTCATGTTGGACTCTCGGTTTTTGGAAAAAGAAATTGGTTTTGGTTTCCTCTATCATCTAATATGTTTTTCTCTACGTATATTTTACACTCTGTATCTAGCTACTACCCTAACACTGAAACTAAGTGAAGGAGGATTACCTAATATAAGAAAAAATGCAAACAATTAAATTGTAGAAAACAGTAAACAGAAGAAAGAATATGTAATGAAGATTAATTTTATGTATATATTTAAGAAAAAACATATATGATACATACCTTCTATCTTTATACATGTGATAATTCATTGCCCTTCCCATTAGAATTCCCACCATCGGCCGAAGAGATTTACCTTGACCATCAAAATAATACGTGGCTATTTCATATAATTCCTCTTGATGCGTATTTAGCCGCAATTGCTGTAAATAATGAGAATTAAGTTGAATAGAGATACCTTGACCTTGATTTGTCCAAAAACTTTAGGAAGCAATTATTTGCACGCCATTTCTATAGGTGACAATATAATTCAGAAAACAAACCGACTTACACGCACCTTTCTAATATCCACGTATACATCTTTAAGGTCATCTTCTAAAAGACGATAAGGGTCAACTTTGTAATCAGGTAGAGAACCGGGTTGATGGGTCCTTAATGTACTAAATGTCCTAGCGGTTGCCGCTATTTCTGGTCTACTGCAGGGGTGCCATGTAACTGACGGTCCTGTGTTTGATGTCGATGGATTTGAAACATTTTGATGGATCTGAAACACAATAAAATGTAATGAACGTCTGCATTTAGGTATTCACAATTGCAGGGGCACGTAAGTGCGCGAAATTTGTTTTGGTTCCTCGCAAAAAATAAATTAAAATCGTGTGTCACTGACCTTAATAAGGAATTTGCCGATTACTGTCTGCATAGACTGGATTTTTAGGCTAATACAAAAAAATAAATGAACGACTCCACAGACGTTTTAAACTTACACGAACTCTAATCGCTGTAATATATACGTAAAACATTTGAAATTAAAAATTAAAAACCGCTATTATATTACTCTTTTGTAAAACAATTTTTAACTGATATCAGATGGAGTTGATACTTGATAGAATGTCCTGTACTGACTCATCTTTAGCTGTATACGGAGTTCCATTTCTAATTCCAAGGAACTAGGCCGTGAGTGTGAGTTATAATCGGGAATCGGTCTCCTAATAGCTATTTATGTAACAAGTTGCAACGTATTGTGTATTGTGATGCAGTATTTTTTAATTTTGTTCTCTAAAAAAAACGTATTTAGACTTTTGCTCTAAAATAATTAGGGGAGCTAGTAATTGACTATAAAGAAATTACCATTGAAATCCCTATGCTGCGTTGCGCTAGGCACCACCCTGTATAGTCATATACAGTCAAGCAATGTTGCTCCCGGTATTTGAATGTGTAACCGCTCCAAAACTTGGCTCGTTAACAAATGGGCTACGATTTGAAAAAATCCGGCCCGTTATTTTTCGTTTCCGTATGCTTAATATTATACCAGGTGTTATACATATCCAAAGATTTTTACATAATTATGCAAAATTTCAACGAGTCGAGCCGTTATCTCGGAAAATTGCCAACGCACGCACGCACGTACTTACATACATACAGACGAAAAAAAATCACGAAACTCGCCTGGCGTTTGCTATCTTTTTTGTGTGCCCTTTTTGTAAAAAAAGATTCTACATTGTTTCCCTTAGAAGAGTAGGTTTTGATCACCGAAGTTAAGCAACGTAGGGCGCGGTTAGTAACTTTTTTTTAAATTTTGCTCATGGTTGTCTATTGATTTTAGATTTTATTTTATGTCACAAAGCAACATATCATTAATAATTGTAATTCCTAATTAGAATTAATTTAGTTTTGTTGAAAAAAAAAATTAGTTTTTTAACTTAGATATTTTTTTTTCTCAGTTTTTTTGTAATAACTTAAAAAAATTTAAGTTGTTATTTGAAAAAAATTCGATGCCGTTGCGGCGCTCAAAAATTTTTTTTCAAAAATCCGGCTCGTAATTTTTCGTTTCAGTATGCCTAATATCCAAAATTTGAACAAAATCCGTCGAGCCGTTAGTCGTTACCTTGGAAAATTTCCAACGTACGCACGTACAAACATACGCACATGCATACCAAGACGAAAAAAAATTTTATTCTTTAAAAGTTGCTTAAAATTTTAACATGTTAAAAAATCAGTGATCGCAAAATAGCCACCTAGCTCAAGCTAGGAAGTTAAAAATAAAATTTTAGGAGTTCAATTATTGAGAGTCGTGTAGATACTGTGGGACTAATGTAGCGGTGCCCCAATCTAGAACTAAACTTTAATTTATTATTCCTTTTGTATACCGTGTTTAATTGAGTTTGAGATATTACAATTACATTTTCCAAAATATGAGCGGTATGGGGCAATTGGTGCTAAAATTTCTAATACTTTGGCCCGTGTTTGGCCCATTTAAATTTTCAAATGATACATACTTTGAGAAATTGTACATAAGTAAGTATGTAAATCTATCTGTATGTCAAGAACGTTACAACAGCCAAAAATTAATTGGCACCTTTCAAATTTTGCGGTTTTATGAACGTAACCAAATAATATATCGTAATTAGCAAAATCGAATTATGGCCATCCTTGACTTCAATTTGGCAATATTGATCGTTGTTAATAAACAAAGAAAGATCTTTAATCTCTATTGCAAAATCACGGCGTGTCTAATTAACTTATAAAATCAAGCCGCTATTGGTTCTTATAAATTGCATAAATAAGTAACAAATTAATTTTGATGAGAATTTATTTTGCAACCATCGTCCTCGAGCCAACAGAGATGATTCTCAGAGTGGGTTAATAAAAAACAATTGCAGCTATTTCATTTCAAGACCACCGGAGAGCGTCATTAACTACTATTTTAGAAACTCGTCGAAAAAAGGGTACCAAGTTCACCGGGCCAAGAACCTACCCACTAACGAAAGTGTATAATGAGTATATCTACTGTCCCGCCGCCCGCGTCTGCACTTCGATAGTACTAAAATAGTATATTTTAATAATATAATTTGTATGTTAATTAGTTTCATTTTCTTCTGGTCCGGTCTGGTTAGAAGATCGAGAAGTCAACGTACAGACCAATACTTTCACATTCCTGCGTAATGTGGGTTAGACAATTTCAGAATAACAGGTGGATGGGTACTTCCCAAACTGTTTGAACGAGACAAATTATAACCGATTGTTATACCTGCCAACGGAGAGAAAGTTATTCCACCTTAGTAGGTAGGTACACACAACGGACTATACACTGTATAATGTCATATTCGGTACACCAAATGCGGCAAAATTCGATTATGTGCCGAATAAGAATTGTTATAGGAGATAATTTCGAAAACGGCCGAGTCGAGTGCAAAACTGCTTCACCTTTTCGAAAATGATGTTTGTTTCATAACGATTAGTTTATATAATATTTATTAATTCCTTCAAATACATTAAGAAACAACTATTGTCAAATATACTTGAGTAAGATGTGATACCGATTTAAATTAAATTAACATTAATGCTAATGTATCACCATTATGATATACACGTTAAGTATAGGTAGTAGCTCGGGTAGTAGGTTGTACCTTAGACTGGTTGTACTATATACAATGGTTGTACCTACACATTTTTCAACTGAAGCTAGGCACTTAAAATAGTTAACAAGTAACACTACCTAAGTATAGGCATAGACCAAGGTCTATGGTATAGGTAATATTGCCTTGAACTTGAACTTCCTCATATTTCTTCAAACTAACATCTTTTATCACTCACGGATCTAAATAGGTATGATATCATGTATTAACGGATAGGTGGTATGTATTTAGGTATTTACAGCAAACGCGTGTATCCAAAAAGTGTTCAGGGAGGTTATATTCAGCTAAATAAAATCGAAACCAGGCAAGAAATACATAGTACTAAAAACTAAAGTGATCTATGTGTAATTTAACATGAATGTATAAATGTTGTGTTGTTTCCTTTGACTTCTGTAAATGTTTTATTGGCATGTTAACAGTAATAAATATTAGCATACTAAAGTATACACTTTTCAAATACTTTAATGGGGGTGGGATGTTCGTCAGATTTTGTAGTACTATAGTAAAAGCTCTAAAACGTATATTTTTTCAGGTGAATTTGGAGTTGAAAAAGCTGCCAAACGCATTATCTTGATGCCGAAAGAGTACATCATAAGTATGCATATTTGATAACCGCGTGTGTATGATTCAAAGATGTTAAATTCTTTTTCTGGGGCTACCTGTATTTTGTACAAAATCGTTAGTCTTGCACCGAGATCGTTGGGAAAAAGACCAAGGGCATTATTTCCATGCCCATGACATGAATTTGTTGCATTTTTGGCGACCACATGCATGTCCAGATTGGTATTCATGCACCAAGATCGTTGAGAAAAAGACTAAGAGCATTATACAGGGTGGTGCATAGCGCGACGCAGCATAGGGATTTTAATGGCAATTTCTTTATAGTCAACTACTAGCTCCCCTAATTATTTTAGAGCAAAAGTCTAAATACGTTTTTTTCAGAGATTTCAATGGTGCAATCACGTTCAAAATGTCCGTCAAAACCATCAGGATCCGAAAATACATTTAACGTTTTGGCTGCAGGAGCCGAAAATTCGAATATAAGTTTAAGAACAATTCTTCCTCAAATCAATGTCTTTTCCTTCGATTATGTACTCTGGTTCCGGAAGATGATAAACAAATAGTATCTGATGCAGATGCAGCATTACATTTTCTAAAAAAACATTACCCTATACCTAGACGCTTTTTCTTGCGTCGCGTCGATTTGTTGAAACAGAATTAAATATGAAAATCGTTCGACGTCAAACAACGATAGATAAATTAGATGCGATGCGCTTGTAGTTTGTTAAAAGATTCCAGAGCATCACTGATTTATAAAAATGTAATCATTAATATTTTATATTATATCGATACCGCCCTTGTTAGCGTATTTTCCTCACGAGTACACGACTGAACCGATTTGGGCGATATGGGGTTCACTTGAAAGGGCTTGGTATAAGGATTCCGTGTGTACCGATATTTTTGGTTTTGCGCATGCGCAGTGTAACGCATGTGCAATGGTAACTTTATTTAAATGAAACCTCGATGAAACTTTATAATTGTAAACACTACCAATACAAGTGAAATTACCGAGGTTTCCAAATATTGCTTGCGCATGTGCGTGCTACCTTTTTTATTTACAAAAGCATTTAAATGAAATAAGATACATACAGGGTGGTGCACGGTAAGTAGGAACATAGAGATTTATCATGGGAAATTAGTTTTATGCAATATCCTGCCATCCTGTACATTTTACAGAAAAAACTGTAGAGTTTAAAATAAGTAGTTATTTTACAATTGACAATGTATTTGTTTATACCTTTAATGTAACTTTATGAAAAACTGACACGTAGTACTTATGCCGCGAGTTGTGCGAACTTCGACGATGGGTCGCGGTTCATTTGAAAAAGAGTCGGGCAAGGATGTCGTGCCTACCGGTATTTTTTCACGCCTCTTGTCATTTATGTTTGTATAAAGACTTTTTAACTTGTTTTTCATATTGGAGCAATTTTAAAGTTTTCTATCATCTAACAGAGAAAAAATTCTGATTTCAAAAGTGTATAACCCGAGGTATAACTAGCAATATCCATTATCCATAGACAATCGAATTTCTCAAATAAAAACCTGATTTGAACTATAATAATAATTGTTTCAGTTTGCGCTCATGATTTTCTAGACACATTACACAACTTCTCAAAACTTGTTCTGAAGCACGTCTAATGTGAACCCTCGGACAATTTTTACATACAGTGATTATGAATGGGCTATCATCGCCATTACCACTACCAAGATTGTGACAGGGCAGTAATGTAGAAATATTGCGTGTACTTAAAGCGGATCTAGAAAAGCGGAAGAGCGGTGTGACTCTACGGGGTCATTGGATTTGACCCATTTTCAGTAGGCTGTTACATGTGGCATATTAATAGGTCAACTGTGCAGAATTAGAACCAAATCGGTTCGAGCGTTTGCCAGTTATCGTGTTCGCAGACAGACAAACACCATAGACTCCTTATAAAGTTTCTTGCATCGCCTTTCTCTGACATAATGGCCCGTATGAATAAAAGTAAGCAAATGCTTATACTTGCAAAATTCAAAGTAAATACTCGTAAGTGCCCCTTCATACTGGTCTGTTTAGCATGGTTTAGCAGCGCTGCACTGCGTCCTGTCCTTCTGCTTAGAAGCGCTGCTAAGTCGCCCAGTGCGAAAGAGAGTATTTACTTTGAATTTTGCAAGTATAAGCATTTGCTTACTTTTATAATTTATTCATACGGGCCAATGTCTACGATTTTACGGCGCGGTTTCCTCCTATTTTTGGGTATAATATCTTACTATCCTAATATAATTCTGTAAAATAGACAGGTGTGTACTATTGAGGTACTATCTGAAAGAGATACATTTACTAACAGTGGTGTGTTGCTACATCTTTTAGGTAGGTATATGAACTCGTATATCAAGGAAGAATGAAAACACATTGTGTAACACATCCACATACACGATTAATACTTTGTTTCTGAAATAATGAGAAATAAATTGCATTTCTGCTGTGATTTACACAATTTGAATCAGGGACGTTTGATATCCGGGCATTTCGTACCCTAACTTTAGATCTTCATAGCTGAGACGACTCCTACCCAAAACTATTTATTCATTGTGCTACATATAATATGCTCCTACGATTTTGCGGTCTCTACGGAAAGGCACTGCATTGTGATTTGTCTTGGACAAACAATTGTCCTTGATCTTGTCCTGGATTTAAAATGTTGGGACGTAATGTCCCTACATCACCCACAATGTCACGTATTTACGTACACTAGGTAAATGTCTGAGAATTTACATAACTAATATTGTGCATTACGTATTGAAGTCAATAGAGTTAATGAGTAAGAAAAACAAAAGAAGGTAGATATTACAACATTCCAATGTTCCTTGTTGCTGACAAAAGTGTGACCAAAAACGTCGAAAGTTTCTCGTCACGCCCTTTCCAACCCAACTGAAATTCCTGTCTCTTTCATGCCCCTTTCGCAGCGCAGGCCATCAGAAGTAGGTAATCGAGGTAGTTAATTAGTAGAAATGCTGTTAAGTAATTGAAGTTATCACATGACTTTACGTAACTGTAATGTTTCTGATTTTAATCCTAAAGGTAGGTATTGAGTAAATGTAAGTAATATGCATTCCGTTAAAAACAAGATATGAGCATGGTTTTAGCAGGGATCGGCTTAATGCGTAAAACATATACCACCGTGCGGTCGGTACCGGGTATGATAAAAAAGAAGAAAGTATGGGGTAGGGTACATACGTCTAACCTACTTTGAAGAAGAGCAAGGACGCTCTTACCTCCCCCGGCGGGCTATAAGCAGTTATTATGTACCCATCAACAGCTAGGAATAGGAACCTAACTAAACGTTTAAAATTTTAATCAACGTGTATCGAAGTATTATAAATAGGTGTCTATCTTACAAAATTCTAATGAACTTTCACAACAAAAAATTGTGAAAGATTCCCCTGTATTAATTAAAAAATCTCTCTTTTAATTCCACCAATAAATTTATTAAATTTCTATAGATTTGCACTCGTACGAGGACCGTAAATGTTATTTACTATAAATAGTGATTTGCATAAAAAGCATTCGCTCTAATAATCAAAGAAGGCGATGAAAACAAAAGTATTAATAACATCTTTTAATCGCAAATACAATATTTAAAAGAAAGTAATACGGATGGGGACGAAGAAATTGAGAAAGTTGCACGAATTACTTACGCTTGCACCGTGTGTATACACCTGTATACATACTATTTAAAAACGCAAAGTAGATCCGTTAGCCTACTTTTTTCGTTCATAAAGTCACTGAGCTTTATTTATAAAAATATGGTCATTAAATATCGGTAGTTTTCAAAAGGAATTATGCGAATTGGCAACAGAGCGAGAAAATAAAGCGCGCTTGCAACAATACAATTTTGAAATTTAATGGAAAAAATAAGTATCATTTCCTGACCTTTCCCTCGTGCAAAATAATCCTGGAAGAAGGCAACGGTCCAAACTTAAAACGATCACAAGAAAAAGTTTTTCTTCTAACTTGTGGCGATTGTCCCAACTGACACAGTTTTTCTTGCACACGAACACAGAGCCTAGTAGACCCTAAACAAGCCATCGTTAAGACCGCTCTGAAGGAGTGATCGTCTGCTGAATGAGTAAGTAGAAGAAAATACACTTTCCACCATCCGGTACCACACGAATTTCGCGTTCACGCTGTACGTCTACCTGTACCTATAGTAGTGTAATCGTCCCTCTACAAACACTCGCAGTCACCATTGTTACAACTGATTAGGTTCGCCATGGCATTTCTGTTACACCATCTTCGTACCCTCGTTCAAAATTTGGAAAATACCGTAGCAAATTTAATTATAAGACGACGTCCACCAGGTAATTATATAATAAGCGATCATCCTAAAACTAACCTAACTTTTTTGTTTTGACAGCGGCCTTATGCTTTGATTTAGGGGTTTGCTCATCACAACCACTTAGTTCCTCTTTAAAAGACATTCTCAACGAAGGATTTTTATGGGCAGTGCCACGAAATCGGCGTACCATTGAAAAACGATTAAAACGACAATATGGAGATCCTTACTATATAAGTAAACTTCTTGTCCCGAAAAAAACATTGCGTGCATGTAACGTTTGCGGAGATGACCATGAAATTGGAATTTTGTGTCGTAAGTTTGTCTAATATTAAGGGTAAAAAGTAAAAAAAATTTCCAGCAACATGCTATAAGAAAGTTATTGAAGAAACTCGAGCAATGCAAGATGCAATACAGAATGAGTTGGGTTTAAAAGTCGTTGAAAATGAGGTTGTTGTGCTTTATAATGGTGAAAAGAACAGCACTCCTTCAGAATATTTTGAAGGAAAAAGGATTGTTGAGATCGACAAACCAAGGCCGGCATGGTTTAGTAAGAATTTGTTACAAAGTACAACACAACAACCAGCAACTTCTACAAACATTAAACCTTCTGATCTTGGATAGTTTAGAAACAATTTATAAATAATTATTAGAAAGAATAAATTTATTGAGAATTGACTGTAATTAACAAAAATTGTCTTGCGAGTTAGCATACTACACTTGAATCGCAACCACCCGAGTCGGTAATTAAAAATCATAACTAAAGCCAATTACAACTTATTGTACATATGTGGAAGTTCAAGGGATACAGGGTGACATATTCCTTGTCCAGAGCGAACACATTTCGTCCATTATAATATCACGTCGGATAAATGTTCGTACTGTCTGTACAAAAAGTAACCATCCAATATGGATTTAAATGAGCCCACTTAATTCCACATTATTTAGTTGCAATAAACAATAAAATTGAAAGAGTTTTTGAGCACAGACAATAAACATGTTTGTTGTTTGGTTTTCAGTGCCACAACTTTGGCAAGTCTTTTTGTTGAACATTGACATGATACTATCACGGAAGTCGCTTGTATCTTAAGAAAAACATAGATTGTAGACCGAGATCAGGTGTCTTGTGACCGGCAATATTTCCTGGTGAGAGGTTTATGTTGCCAAATTGCCCTTCAAAACGCACTGTACTGTGAATTTTATTTCCCATTCCTCCAGGGACACCCTGTATTTAAGTCATATAGGTAGTCATCTTGAAGGGTAGATACTAGGGTAGATAAGATACATAACGTAATCCCCATTTTTAGATCTAAAAATTTACAAACAACTTAACAATACACTAAAACATACAGAAAGGACTGTTACATCATGCAATTGATTTTATATGTTGCGTAATAAGTTAGCAACACTACTATCATACTAACCAAAAAGATATCAATAGTACCGAACATGTTGCTATAGTAATAGTGCATTACACACAATAATACAACATTAGGGTGGAATTTGCTGCTGTTAATATTATAAAAATGATAACTCAAAATGATAGGTTTGCCAATTATCAAAGAATTAAGTGCATTGGAAAGGGTACAGCTCACATTTTAAATTATCACAATTTTCTGCATTAGAGTTTCAGGTGCGTTTGGTACAGCTACATTGTATCACAAATTATCAACTAACACCGAAGTTGTCATAAAAGAGATATTTCTATCCGATATGACTGAATTAGAAAAACAGTTAGCATTTAATGAAGTGGAAGTTTTGGCTTCACTTGATCACACGAACATTATAAGGTCATCTTATGTTACTACAAGGGTAATTACTAATAGTATTTTCAGATACATGGGAAACTTTGAAAAAGATGGTTCTCTCTTCATCGAAATGGAATATGCAAATAGTGGAAATTTAGCACAATTAATAAATTCACGCAAAGAGCGCAACTATCCATTTAAAGAAGCTGATATTGTGGACATAATGATGCAAATCACATCAGGCATAAGTTATATGCACTCCTGTAAAATTTTGCATAGGTAGCATGTCTAGTAATGTTCCTTACATAAATCCATTTGCATAATTTTAGAGACTTAAAAACTGCAAATATTTTTTTAAATAGAAACAGTTCTTTAAAAATTGGGGATTTTGGAATATCAAAAATCATGACGACGCGCATTCAAGCACAAACTGTTGTAGGCACTCCCTACTATTTAAGTCCGGAAATGGTACATAAGTTTTTATTTATTTTGTACACTTCATAAAGGAGAAGTTTTAGTGTGAGGGTCAAGAGTATGATGAAAAATCTGATGTAT
Organism: Photinus pyralis; assembly: GCF_008802855.1. Taxonomy (NCBI): domain Eukaryota; kingdom Metazoa; phylum Arthropoda; class Insecta; order Coleoptera; family Lampyridae; genus Photinus; species Photinus pyralis. Next base: position 1,416,305 of record NW_022170509.1, on the reverse strand, counting down.
GGGCAGTGGGATGCATTCTTTACGAATTGGCGAAATTTCACAAACCTTTTGAGGCTACAACTTTGCCTATGCTTGTGAATAAAATTAGCGCTGTAAGTACTTCTTAGTATGGTAACTAGGTATTTAATTTTTAATTCAATATTGTAGTGTGAATATGAAGACTTGGACGATAGTTATTCGGTATATCTTAGACAATTGGTAAAGGATATTTTGCAAAAGGATTTTGTATCTCGTCCTTCAGCAAGTGAGATAAACGCTGTAAGATTGCCCCAAATACTATCACTTGTAATAGGTCAAAGTAATAAAAATACCTCACTTACTCCAATAAACATGTAAGAATTACATTAAATGGTCAAATTTTGGAAAAAACGTAACAAATTTCTCGTTGCAGGATTTATGAACGATCCGTGTTGTATCAATTAAGTAGTTTTGGTGACAACATAAGCATGACACCAGTTGAATTGCCAAACAAAAAGATTATAAGTTTATCCGCAAGTCAAACACATTGTATTGCTGTGACATTTGGTATGTTAATCATGAGTTTAGGTAATAATAAGCATATAAGTTTATCACAGACCATCTTGTGTTTACTTGGGGTAAAGATAATCATGGGCAGTTAGGACATGGCGTAACAAGTATATGACGCAAATATCCTACATGTGTTCATTATCTAAGAAACAAAAGCATAATTGAGTAAAAAATAAATAACACTTGTTAGAAATTTCATATCGTTTTTGCAGTTGTGCCGCTGGAGAAAATTTTAGTACATTTCTAAGCAAAGATGGCCTGGTATATTCTTGTGGCGATGGAAGGAAGGGTTGTTTAGGTCATAATTCATGGCACAGTGTCTTACGACCCACAATAATACGTAAGTACATAATTATTAGGCATAGGCACAGCTGGAAACGACTATCCTCAGAGTCTTTACTAACACAATCAATTGCACAAATACAATGTGGATCAAATCATGTATTAGCCCTGGCTGCAGATGGCAAAGTGTTCTCTTGGGGTTCCTCGTCGCACGGTCAACTTGGCTTAGGAGATAAGAAATTCTGGTATCATCTTCACAGTCTTGTATACAAAGTAAAGTTAACCTTTTAGTTTCACACCAACCGTAGTCGATGTAAATGGAGATCAGCTGATAAAAAAAATATTTGCATCGTACAATTCCTCTGCGCTTCTCGACAGCAATGGTTCATTATTTGCATGTGGTGATAATGTTTATAAAAAACTTGGTTTTGACAATCAAAGTAAAATTACTCACTTTCAACAGTTGAAACACATACAGGACAAGGTGGATTCATTCAATATTGGCGAAACACATTCGATAATAATAACAAAAAGTAAAAGTACCATAGCATTGGGAAGAAACAACGAAGGACAGTTGGGCATTGGTCATTGTAAACCATGTGTGATACCACAAAGATTAGAATTGCCATCAGGCGCAACTGTAAAATATATTCATATACATGTTGGATGTTCATAATGTCGCACAATTGTAGATGGTAGCATGTGGAGAGAGTTATACAGCAGTCGGTATCAATACTAACGCTCTTTATCTCTGGGGTACATACTTAAAAGTAATATGCACCCAATCACATGAAAAGGTTGGTAATTTGTTCACATCTCCTTGCACATTATTAACGAGCTCCTAGAGAGTTTATAATTTTGCGGTGTCTGTCCGCCCGTTAGCTCGATATCTCGTAAACGAATGGACCGATTATGATGAAATTTTGCAGGTGGATTCTTGATCAAATTTGTAGATCGGAGTTCGTGAATTGGCAATATAGACCAAAAAATAAAGTAGGCCCTTTTGACATCTCCGTTAGTTATGAACCAAATTGCATGAAATTCAATATGCGCATAGCTTTAGCAATATGTAACGCAATTCCAAAAGTTGAGCTTAATCGATCATCATTCACAGTACCCTCTTCCAGAGCTGTCACAAATCGTTTAAAAAACGATTTAAATCAAAGATATTTTTGTCAATAAGAAAGTATTTAGATAATAAATCATTTTGATATTTAAATATTTTTTGTGATTTAAATCTTTTTAGAAAGTATTTAAGATATTTTCAATGTATTTCATTCATTCAAAAAGGTTTAAATCCAATTTTGTTAATTTAAATCACTTATAAAGATTTAAATCATGTAATGATTTCAATCTTTTTCGATTATCGTTTTGTGAAATGATTTAAATCGTGACAAAATGTTCGTAAAGGATTTAAATTCAATAAAACTGATTGGTCTGATGATCTTGCTCGAAACTCTCAACATCATTCATCAATATACCTACCATTTCTACCGTATCTTATTGGTATTATTTATTAAATTAAAATATGTATTTTTTTGCGAAAGAAATTTTAAAAAACCAAGACATTGTCAATCTCTGTATACCAGATTTTGTAATAAATACATATAAACGTCTACCGGTCTACCGAAAAAAAAAACCGTGTTAATTAGGGTAAGCCAGGTTGAAACAAATCAACAGAATTTGTTAGTATGTATTTAAATTGTCTCTAAAAGATTTAAATCACTCGGAAACGATTTAAATCTTAAATCATTTTCCGTAAAAAGATTTAAGATCATGATATAAATCGAAAAAAGTATTTAAATCATAAAAAAGATTTAAATCAAGTGACAGAGAGCTCTGCCCTCTTCGCACCTCGACCATTTATTAGTCGAATTGCAAACTTTCTTATTTATGAAGGTATATAAATGAAATTTGATACATAGCCACTTGGAATAAAAGCAAATGTAGCGCCAGTTTCCAAATTTGGTTTTGTGCATGATGTGCAGTGCCAACTTTCTTATTTATTGAAGAAATTAAATGAAATTTCATACATATACGCTTTAAATAAAAGGAAAACTAACACCAGGTTGAAAATTTGGTTTTGCACATGCTATAGCCATACCCAAGAGCTCATTTTCTATATTTGTTTATACGTTTATTTGAATTACAGACTGGTGAAATCATTGAAAGTAAAGTGTCAGAACAGACTTTACAACCAAGATGTATTTTGGCGTAAGTATTTTATGAAAGGCATATAGGCATATTAAATTCAAAAATATGACACACGAGTAGTGATCTCCAAAAAGATTTTCGGAATTTTTTTAAATCTTTTTGATTCAATATTGAATTTTTTTAATTTGAAAAGAGAATTTAACATGCTATCTTCTTAGATTAAAATATACAGGGTGTTCTATTTAAAAAAAATGAGGTTACATTAGAAAAGGCCGCTTGGCATGGAGCGATACAACACACAAGAATTTGCAGAAAGAAATTGCAAGGTAAAGCATATGCATAGCACTGTATTTGGCATGGTGCAATTCTATTTCAATTGCCACATGTCTGCCAACAGAGGAAAAGCATGGATTTGTCAACAAAGTTGCTAACTTCAAATAAAAATTAATAATGGTAATAATATTTATTCGTGATTTTGCTAAATAAAAAAGCTTAACACAAGTCAAAACAAATAATTATACATGTAGGTACATGAATGTAATAAGTTAAAATGTGTCTTTAAGAATCTCGTCCGTACTATAGTAGGTAATTTTTAAAAGTTTTCGTTTAATAACAGCCGAAAATAGTTTATAATTTAGTTTTTGCATGTCACTGGGAATGTGATTGTAGAGTTTAACACATATAGTCCGGTCCTGGTGAGTCGATGCTTGGGTAATAGAAGATGTTCATTATTAATTCATGAATTGACAAGGCAACGTTAGGATCCATAAATTGATAAACGTTTGTCGGCAATTGGCGATATAGTCAGCTAGCTTTGAACTGCGCACGTTTTTCACAATTTCTTTGCAATTGCAATTTATATTGCTCCATGTACAGCTGGCTTTGGAAGATTTAAAAACATTTTGTTTCGTCAGGACAAGAAACAAAAACACCTAATCAAAAATTAAAGTATATAAAATTCTTTCCAATGAGGCAACGGTAGCAACAAGCACTATGTGCTCACATTCCAACTTCGGGTACCTAAACAAAATGGCAAACTAAATATTTATGTTTATTATTATTTATAAATGTGGAACAAGTACACTATTGTACATTATACGGCAGGTAATAGTTTTTATATCATTTTACATAGGTACCTACCACAAACTAAGTGCAATATAATGTTATCATCTCCTACTTATTGGCTATGCCGTGACTATAATTGTGTATTAAGCCAACTACTTAAATTCAGCAATATTTCTAATGCAATTTTTTTTGTTTTTTGCTTTCCATAATATTGGTTGTTAGCTATTATTGGGTAATAAAATTATTATGAACTTTGCGAGCCCAAAATAAATGTTTAAACTCATGTAAATATTCTGCAGAATTAGTTGGATTAAGATATTTTATTTATATTCTAAATGATGTAATATCGTAAGTTGAAATGATTTAGAGTAGACTCGCGTTTATATGAACATTCACATATACGTATATGAACGATTCAGTAATGTGAACAACAAAATATTCATATTGACTGCTCTGTAGTGTAAACAACGTATACCCTTAGTAACGTGAACAGTACATTGTGCAGGTTCAAAGTTACTTGCAACACTTTTAGTAGTTTATTTAGCTGATTAGGCAGTTTTGTAGCAAGTGCAGATGCAAACGCAGGTGTTTGTGAATAGTGCGCTCATAATTTACAAAATGGCACATAGTTTATACAATAAAAAAACATTTTATTATTATACAAAATAAATATTTTATATGCCTCCGATAGTGTGAACAACTCCAACAGCAGATTTTTATGTACGTTAACCATCCCTTGTGGTTTAATTATTTTAGGTTATATTCTTCCGAAGAGAGACTTAAAGCAGGACACAAAATATGGCTAGGCAGCATAATTTCAATACCTTGCAACCTTTTAGTATTAGTCCACACTACTGCACCTCCTCCGTTAAAAAAACCAGAAGGTGATAAAGAAGAGAAATATGGTGACAAAACCAAATATGTACGCGTCGGAATGAATAAGTAATAGTGACTAAGTGTTACTCATTTCAGTTTTCCAACTGGATGGATACCAATGTTGATTACTCTAGTCAAACGACATTACCCAACACACCACAGTTCACATAAATCACAAAATATGAAGGGATGTATTTATTAATCGTGTAATTACAATGTATTTATATATGGCTTTAATTTTTTCTTTGCCCATTCTTCCGCTCTGCAATGAGGAACATCAATAATAAAATCATGGCAAGTAATTGGTACTTACGAAGCGCTATATTTGTACACACCAAATTTTTCGGAAAACCGATCATGAAATATTTTTGACTTTCCAAACACATTAACTAAAAGATCTTGAGGAAAATCGTGCATAAAAGACTCTCTATCAAATTCTTTTGTTACTACCACTTCTAAAACAAAATTGAAAAATCTTTCAAAATTAATAGTAACACCCACGTCTAGTTAGTTCTCCATTCTCTAAAATATGCTCTTTTATTTCTTTGTCTTTTTTCTCTAAAAGTTCCAAGAGTTTTTTTTGCCTCATTTCCAAATACTGCACTGTTTGTACAGCAGGAAGAGTAAATTGATAAAAAAACTGGAAATTATCAGTTACCAACACATTTTTGTATTTCTCGTTACCGTAGAGTTATCTGTTTGTATCAGACAGAATTCGAACTTGAGTGGGAATTCCTCAGCTGATTTTAAAGCCAATGTTATGCCTGAAGATTGTTTCGAAAGTGTGTACAATACTGACTTGCAATCATTTATCAAAGAAGTTACTTGTTCTATAAGTTCATCGCTGGTAAGTCGAGTAATATCAAATAATGGGTTTCGATTCTAAAACTACAAAGTGGGAAAGCTACAGTGTTAAGAATATTCACCTGAAAACGTTCAACTAATTGTATTGGTGTCAGTTCTTCAGACCACATGTCTAGAAAATCGGTTATGTATATCGTTATATTTGATTCCTTAACACATTTGAGAAGGTAATTAGTGTCATTGATAACAACGGGTGTCCACATTTTTAAATTAGATTAAATTTGTGGTGTGTGACAGTCTTGTTATTTTTGTCATTGGGCGCGTTCAGCCTATATATGGTTCAGCCGTATTCAGCGTTTACACAGCTGTTTCTGGCGATGAAATTGTCTGAACGCATTTTTACTTATAAATTTTTTGATTTGGCATTAGCATTGAATTTATAACTATCATTCAATGGCATTAGTTTGACTTTTATTCAAGGTGCGTATATACAAAATTTCATGCAATTCGGTTTATAACTAAAGGGGATGTCAAAAGGGCTTCCTTATTTTTGGCCTACATTGTCAATGCACGACCTCCGATCTACAAATTTGCACTGCAACCGACAAAGTTAATTGTTTGTGATGACATGAATGGCATAAACTAATTTATTAATACCGTTCCTACTTATGAAAAATCTCACGAAAAAACGAAAGTTCATCATAACAATCTATATTGATTGTGACATCAGTACATCACTAATGGCACCAATTGCGTAATGTCATATCTTATTTTCTCTGTATTAATGAGTATGGTCATTAGTTGTATCTCCCCTATAATACCTAATCTTGCCTAATCTAAAAAAAGAATAAATATGTAACAATATACTCTGGAATGACAACTTTCAGTAAATCACCCTGTAGAAACAGGAGCGTGAAGAATTTTTCGAACTATTTGGTTCGAACTTAACCGAGTTTGTTTTTAGATGTAAATCTGTGAATTGATTGGTCAGTTAACGGCTTTCTGCCTCATACTATCATATATATACTTCTCTTATATATATGCATACTATCTGTGGGAGTCAGTATTCAGTTCTAACCTTCTAGGTTTATGAGTAATAGAAGTAAAATAGTGATTCATAAGAATCCGTTTGTATTTTGGGTGTAACACCTTCGAACTGAAATGTAACAAACCATGTTTCATATAATTTTAAGTTTAACTGTTTTTATTGTACATTTAACAAATGCAGGTACAGTAATTGTTTTGTTAAGCACATCAACAATTATTCTTTCCCATATCAGTTGATCTACTTCTAATAGAATGTTCAGTTCTTCCTTATTATGGCTTTTTCAGATATCTACGATGAATACGAATGTTTTCTGCCACTCATGCAACGTGCTGTTGTCACTGCGACTTCGTCAATGAGAGATCGAGAACCGAAGAATGCAATTTTGTATGGTAAGTACGTGAGGTTCTCATTTCATTGTTTGAAATTAAAAAATGTTTATTTATGGAATGAATGATAAATGATAACAAATGAAGTCAAGGGTCATCAACTGGTTTTAATTATTATAATGTGGTAGTTCTGGTTTTATATTTTTTAGGAGCGCACTCCTATTATGGCCAATAAAAATATCCGGTGGGCATTCAATTTTTCTAAATGGTCTCCAAAGCACTCTGATCTAATGCTTTCAACAACCTGTATACAATCAGATGAAAAGGAACGTTTGGGCAGATTTGTTTTTAAAAAAGACTTTAAATCGTCTCTTATTGGAAGATTGTTAATGCGGAAATTTGTGCACGAGGCAACTTTGTATCCCTACAATGATATTAGGTTCCTTCGAGACGAACGAGGTAAACCTGTTCTGAGCATACCTCACTCAGACCTTGCATTTAACGTTTCACATCAAGGTGACTATGTGGTGTTGGCCGGAGATGTTGGTGAAATATTAGGTGTTGATGTAATGAAGTTGGAATACACGGGTGGGAAAAGCGTGCGTGACTTTTTTCATGTAATGCGACGACAATTTTCCGAAAATGAATGGGTTACCATAAAAAATTGTGGAAATGAGAAAGATCAGATCGCTATGTTTTGTAGACATTGGTGCTTGAAAGAGAGCTATGTCAAAGCTGTGGGTGTTGGTATTACAGTTAATTTACAAGATATAAGTTTTAAAATCAATACACCTGCGCTCTCGAAGGAGCATATCACAGCAGACAGTGAACTATTTGTGGAAGGTGTTAAACGACAATGGTGCTTTGAAGAAATGTTGATTAATGACGAACATTGTGTCGCGGTGGCGAGACCAAGTAATGTTTGCACGACAAATATGGAGCTGTTTAGGGAAATTGATTTTCATAATGTTGTACTGAATGCTGTGCCACTATTAGAACAAGACGTGGCGTTTTGTGCACAATATTTTAATAAGTTAAATAATCCATAGTGTATATTATTCATTCCATAAATTTTGTAATAGCTGTAGCTGAGATGGTACCACCCTTTGTATGGCACAGTGTAACTGAATACAGTTTAATCTATAAAATAGGTTTGCGTGTTTACTTCCATTTTTTTTAACTGCTTTTTCGAAGGATAATTTAAAATGTATTTGAATCAACATGGAAGCTTGATGATAGATAAATATCTGAATTCGGTAACATATTAAATGTAATCAGATTTCAGATTTATCTTTTCTATGTAACATCGTAGCTTTATAATCTGTGGTAGAATAGATCATACAGAAACGAAATTTAAAATCTCATCATAATCATATTGTTTGTGTTGGTAATGACAAAGAATAGATATAATCAGGGCCGAGGTTAGCCTCCATGGGTCACTGGAATATATTTGATGACAGGGCCCCTATAATGGCAAATTTTTTTGTCCATCACTCTTATCTTAAACTAGACATGTTCATTCTTTACTTCTTGGATTCACAAGGAGAACATTTGAATAATTTTCACACAGACAACAATTTTCGTAATTAATTATGAATTTATCATATCTTATTCAATATCACTTGATCAAAATGAATTTCTCCAGAAAGTTGGGATTGAAAAGCAAATGTCTCTAGACTGATGAAACGATTTTGCCCCATAGTCGATCTCAGAAGGTTTTTTTCTAGAGAGAAGACTAAATGAACGCTCGCCTTCTTCCACTGTGGCGTAATTAGGAAATTTTGCATAATGGCGTAGTTGTGCATTTTTAATAATTTTCTCTCATATTGAGGTGTATGCGTATGGACTAGCACGGAAGTCCTTGACACTTTTGTGGTAGTATATGGACAGCACGAGGATGAGAAAGTGGAAGTTAAAAACTTTTTTTGGGAGGAGCGTATACATAATAATAGGTGACTTCAATAGTCGAGTTGGAAGCAAAAATGAATAATTTTATTACTGCTCATGCTCGTGGGAAGAGTATTGCAACCGAAATTGAATTAATGGCAGAAATAGTAAAAGCAATGGGAGAAGAGGGACCACATTATATGGGAATAACTCTGTTTCTTGCGTCGTCCGGTTAGTGTGACGCATTATCACTGATCCATTTGCCATTGTTATATGCGGATTTCTCTGTAGTTCCAAATAATGTTTTTGTATGAAAATGATTATTATTTTTCATTAAATAATACGGATAAAGTAGCGGTTGCTCCATAATCTTATCATTTTGCTTCTGATGTAGAAAAGTAGGTACACGCATTTGAATTTGTGTCCTCAAAAAAAGCAGTAGTAATCATAATGAAACTTAGGGGGAATTTTTTGGAGTTATTCTCAAAAAAATGTTTTAATTTTTAATTTTATTCTCAAAAAAAGGTGGCAATGCATGGACGGCACATACCAGTGATTTTGAACAGAAACTTGTTTTTGATCTTGGTCAAGTTATGAATATAACCCGAATATGGACACAAGGTAGAACTCATAGTAACGAATACGTTATGGAATTTAGTGTAAGTTATGGCAGTAATGGTTTTGACTATACAGACTACAAAGAACCGGGTGGTGACGTTAGGGTGAGAATATTTTTAAATGTAAATTAGTTTCCATTCAAGCCTCGCTTAAATGTGTCTGTGCATACATTAACACAAACTTTTATTTCTGTTTTCTGCTTTAGTTTATTAGACAGTGGTGGAATCCTGATGCCCGTTTAATCCTGCACTGTATTTATTTCTTTACAATCACTAACTTTTGCTTATTAACACTCTAACGCTTTAGGGGACTCGGCATGGAGCCCACAAGAGAGTAATTATTATCAGTTTTTAATAATGGAGTTGGGAGGTCGCTTTGAAATACGTTCGATTGCAACACAGGGTCGCTCACATCCCAGAGGGTACGTTACGGAGTATATTGTACAGACTTCTGATGATGGGGAAGGTTGGCGAAGCATTACTGATCCTTATGGCGAGGCTGAGGTGCTATATTAACTAACTTTTCTTTATACTTTATTTTCCATATTTCTATTTTATCTACTTGGTTTATATGTAACATTAATTTAATGAATTATTTAGCTATTTAAAGGCAACACAGATGGCGATTCTGTACACAAGAATGAATTTGAAGTGCCTATTATCGCCCAGTGGATTAGAATAAACCCGACTCGTTGGCGAGACCGCATATCGCTCAGAGTGGAGTTGTTTGGATGTGAATATGGTAAATTTATCATATTCGTGTTACATTGATTTTATATTTTTGGTTTCAGAATCTGATGTTATGTATTTCAATGGAACCTCATTTATTATGTTAGATCTGTTAAGAGAACCAATTGCAGCGTATAGAGAAAGTATAAGGTTTAGATTCAAGACAAATACGGCAAATGGTGTTGTGGTGTATAGTAGAGGAACGCAAGGGGATTATCTTGCCGTACAATTGCGAGATAATCGGATGCTTTTAAATATTGACTTGGGTAAATTTTTAGGAAATACATTTACCTATAATTTGTTACCAAATGCGGTTGTAGGTTCTGGTATACTAACAAGTTTATCGGTTGGTAGCTTACTAGACGATAACATTTGGCACGACGTTGTGATATCCAGAAATCATCGTGATATTCTTTTTTCGGTAGATCGAGTTGTTGTGCAAGGTCGCATTAAGGGGGAATTTAGCAAGCTAAACTTAAATAGAGGAGTAAGTCGAATGGACTATTTACAGTAGCTGTTAACCATTGCCGTTTTTAGTTTTACGTGGGTGGAGTGCCAAATGTCCAAGATGGTTTAGTTGTGACTCAAAATTTTACAGGATGCATAGAAAATATTTACTTAAATGCCACCAATATATTGCGAGATATGAAAGAAGCATACAGCGCAGATCGTGCTCTACATTATTCTAGTGTGAACGCAAGATATGGTTGTATGGTAATTTGTGCCACCTGGCTGGCCTATTTAAACATTTGACAATTACACTTTAGGATGTTCCTCTTATATCGGTTACATTTTTAACTCCCGATTCATTTGCTCGCTTAAAAGGATATGAAGGCGTCAGTTCCTTAAATGCCTCTTTTGCATTTAGAACTTATGAAAGTACTGGATTGATGCTGTACCATGCATTTTCATCATCTGGACATGTTGCAGTACGTTAAAGATTTCTAAATCAAGTTTCTTGTGTTTTACATTCAATTTTAGATCTACATGGAAAATGGCAAAATTAAAGTAGAACTCATCACTCCAAATAATCCACAAATTAACTTGGATAATTATGAGGAAACATTCAACGATGGTAGATGGCATACAGTGGTACTAACAATTGGAATTAACACACTCACACTTAGTGTCGATTATCGCCCTATGAAAACAACCCGTTTCTTAAAAATGACCACAGGTGGAATTTATATGATAGCAGGTAACATTTATAAACAATACACATTTATCATATTACAGATTGTTCTCCAAATTGACTTATTTAGGATTATATTTCACTTTCACTCTCAAGATGTTAGATCCTCGCGCATTTTAAAGGTCAAACGTTCCTCTCCCCGTGTTACTGCAATTAGAGACTTAAAAGCTTCGTTAGCACTTTCTCGTACGTTTTCAGACAAATGTACAGTAAGATAAACTAATCGCTACGCTCGGATTTTAACCTGACATCTGCGGCTGTTATGATAGTCATTAGATACCTTGGTACGTTAATAGCTATAACAGGTAAACTGACACAAAGGTTAAAAGTCTATTGTTCCTAAACGTGTCTCTACATGATTCGTTAAATTTTAGATTGTATATACGCCGGATTACTCGTTTTTGTAAGGTAAACACTACAAGCTTCTGTTGCTTGTCCCCACACGATAATGTTGTAACTAAAAGCGGAATACACTTTGGCATAGTAAACTGAGAGTAACGCATTTTTGTCCAGGTAATTAGTTAAATTAAGGAAGAGATAGTGTAGTTTTCTTAATTTTGTACAGACGAGGTCAACATGGTCAGAGAAAGTCAACTTACTGTCGATAACAGTTCCCAGAAAAGTAGCTTTTTCTCGGCGGAGGATCGTACCCATTTCGAAAATTTTATCTCGCCGGCCAGTAAATATTCAAAGCTCGTTTCAAAACTAAAAAAACAGTGAAATGCACCGAGTATACATTTGGAAATTGACAAAGATGAAAGAGGTGAAACAAAAATATATGGGATTATAACATTATAATACAGTTAGCAGATAGGGAATCTCGAATCGTTCAATCTAAAACTGAATGGTTGCTGACAAACTTTGTTTTTGAACAAATTTGCAAAGCATACGGCCATCCTGAATTAGATCTTTTTGCGTCTAAAAATAACCACAAACCCTGAGAATGCATCTCTTGACTGAGAGACTCTGGGGCAATCGCGTCTGATGCTTTTATAATTTTTCGGGGAAACTTCTCCCTTATTCATCCAGTGTTACAAAAAATAGTAAAGGATCAAGTGGAAGGTATCCTAGTAGGTCAGCTTGGTATCCGCTTCTCATAAAACATTTCGTCGTTGAACCTATTTACTTTGAACCTAGCAACCAGCTCCCCTTAAAGCCAGAATCATCACTCCCTCGCAAACCTCCTTACTTTGGTAATCTGCAAGTTATTCGGGAAGCGTTGGTAGCAAAAGTGTGCTATCACTACTACAACAGTGCAATTCCTAATTGACTTTAACATTATGCAATATCAACCCATGTAACCATTTTATTTATTGCACAATGCACAGTGTGCACCGTAGATAGAAGATGATAATTGATTACCTGCGCCGGCACCTCTTGCAGATATCATCAGTGGCTTATCAGTTCCATGAAGGTACTTGGCACTTTGGACGCCACTCAACCTAAATCCAGTTAAATGAAATACAGAGTTGAGTATGTACAAAAATGTTTGTAACAGGTTAACTATTGATTTATTTAAACTTATTGAAAAAACGGCTGATAAAAGTAGGTAATAAATTTAACGTGAAACGTTAAGGGAGAGGTTAGAGGGGTTAGTAAAATTTGAACAAATGTGACCAGGAAATCCATTTAGCTTTTGTTTACAAGTACATATATGACGGTTGAAGGTACCTTGCCTCCCTTAAGTAGCTGTCTTGGATGTTCCGGTGTGCCATGCAACTATAAATAGATTGACGGACCGATACGAGGTAACATAGACCAATTCTATGGTGATAACAAGTGGATTACAGCACAGCACAGGTGTAACGTTGTTGAGATTTTCCAGTTATAGATGGTGTAGATGTAGTAAATTGTCATTTTACACCCTGATGGGTAGGCAACCAGCCGTAAGTGGGTCCCTCATTACTCCATTAATGCTTTGAAGCATGTGTAGTTATCCTACGAGTACTCTGTAATTGGGCGCAAGCCTGTTGAGGGCCCAGAACAAGAGAGTGTAAATAAATAAATAAACAAATTTTGTCAGAGAAAGTTCGTCAAACCATACCTTTATGTCGTTTTCGTTAAACATCTTCTTACTGGGTAGGCAACCTCTCATAACTCTGGTTCCGAGGGGAATTGAGCATGGCGCCATATCTGATCTTGAAGAGGAAGGGCCAAAGACCATCTACGTAATACTGATTTTCGGTTTTTTGTTTTACAGTTCAACAGCCACAAGTAGTTCCAGTGTTTCCAATTGTTCAAAAAAAGATTTTACGAAAATCAATTATCTTTAATGTTAAGAATGTTAAATCAACTAAATTCGAGAAACGTCCCCTAGCGGCCAAACGATTAGACATACCTAGCTGAAATCAGTTTGCGCCAGTGATTTTGTTTCTCTTTAAAATTGAACACCTAGATGCATATTTTTCTATCTCTTAAAATAAAGAGTGTTTCCGTAAGAAAGTGTCCAATTTGGACCATATGTAGATTGTGTTTGTTTTTCTTGCGTGACAGAAAAGATAAGAGTTATAAATAATTTTAATTAAAAATGCTTTTATGACATGCAATGTCTAATGTTTCTTGGTGGTTTTATTAATCGCGTGGGTTGATTGGTCTATTGTCATAACTTCAATTTTATAATTCATACATTCCCTTTACTTTCACTTCCAAATACAGTGCGTTTATCTTAAACTGGAACATACGATTTTGCATGAAATGTTATTTCCCTACGTTCCATTAAAAAAAAACGCGTCAACCTAAAAATAATTAAAGGCTGGTTCAGTTGTGACTCGCACACCTCGCACATTAGAGAGATATCGGAAAATGGATTGCCGCGTGCAGTATTACACCATTAATTATCAGACCAAACATTAACGTAATTTCTTAACCTAAGTTTTTATTGGTTATGTATCACGTAGTTCAAGTGAAATAAAGGAAAACTTTGAAGATGTTGTAATTTCTGGTGGAAATTAAGGATATTGAGGCTGCTATTTTAATTAATATCTTAAAAGATGATGTTCATTTCACACAAGATAACCTACTACTGTGTTTACAATTTGAAATTCCCGTCTTTTTACTACAAATTCTATTGTGCGCAAGTCAATTTAATACGTTATAGAACTACCGCTTTGTGTAATTGCCCCGTAAATTACGTCAAGCGCTAAAGGTGGGTTCATAACTCTCCGTTTATACGTTTCCGTTTGTCCGTTAGCCAATCAGAACAGAGTAAATTTTTAAACCGTACGTCGTCCATTTACAACGTAAAAGTTGGTTGAAGTTGAACATTTACGTTCCCGTTGGTCCGTTTTTTAACTAGAGTAAAGTTATGTTTGTTATATTGTTGACGTTTAAGAGCAAATTTAACAATATTCGCCTATTACGTTCTTGGCGGTGATAATCCGATATCCTATAGGTTGATGCGTTTTTTTCAAAATAGAACATAGGGAAACACCATTGCATGCAAAAGCGTATGTTCCAATGTAAGATAAACGCGCTGTGTACAGTGACGGGATTAATCGTAAACTATATACTCAATCTCAACTTTCATCTATTAATGACAGATGGTTTTCTAGGAGGAGTAAGTGGTGCGATCGGTTTGTTGGGGCAGAAAATGCCAGGTTTCATTGGGTGTATGCGTACCATTAGTATTGATGGAAACTATAAATTACCAACTGATTGGACTTCAGAAGAGTACTGCTGTCAGGATCAAGTGATTTTTGATTCATGCCGAATGGTAGACCGTTGTAATCCAAATCCCTGTGAGCACGGTGGTATTTGTAAACAGACCTCGCAGGAATTTATGTGCGATTGTGTTGGAACAGGTTATGCAGGCTCAGTTTGTCATACCTCGTTAAACGCATTGTCTTGTCAAGCTTATAAAAATGTGCAGACAGTGGGTCAAAAGGCTGAAATAAAAATTGATGTAGATGGAAGTGGACCTTTAGCACCTTTTCCTGTAACATGCGAATTTCACGCAGATGGGCGAATTATTACCGTCTTGCACCACATAAATCAACAAACGACAACTGTCGATGGCTTTCCAGAACCGGGCAGTTTTAAACAGGATATAATTTATGATGCTGATGATGACCAAATAGAAGCGCTTCTTAATAGATCTGTTTCGTGCTCTCAACGTATTCAATATTCGTGTCGTTCTTCGCGATTACTTAACTCTCCTTCTAATCTTGCCGATTTTCATCCATTTTCTTGGTGGGTCTCGAGGCATAATCAAAAAATGGATTACTGGGGAGGTGCCTTGCCAGGATCTAGAAAATGTGAATGCGGCATCTTGGGTACCTGTATTGACCCAACAAAATGGTGCAATTGTGATGCAGGTTACGAAGTCTGGGCAGAGGATGTAGGGGATTTAACCGATAAAGAATTTTTGCCAGTAAAACAGCTACGATTTGGTGACACCGGAAATGCTTTAGATGAAAAGGAAGGTAGATATACATTGGGATCTTTAATGTGTGAAGGTGATGATCTATTTAACAACGTCGTCACGTTCCGAGTATCGGATGGTACCATTACCTTACCTACATTTGATATGGGCCATAGTGGCGATATTTACTTTGAATTTAAAACCACTATTGATAGTGCAGTAATTATGCATGCTCGCGGACCATCCGACTACATCAAGCTAAGCATCGAAAGTGGAGATATGATTCAGTTTCAGTATGAAGCAGGATCGGCACCTTTAATTGTTAATTATAAAACATCCTATCGATTGGCCGACAATCGCTGGCACTCTGTATCCGTGGAACGTAATCGTAAAGGTGCCCGACTTGTAATTGATGGTGCATTAAAATCAGAAATACGCGAAGACACCGGACCTGTACGTGCCCTTCATTTAACTTCCAACTTAATAATTGGAGCAACGCTAGATTACAAGCATGGTTTTACAGGATGTATTAGAGCTTTACTGCTTAATGGAAAGTTGGTCGATTTACGTGGTTACGCACGTCGAGGGTTGTATGGCGTGGGTGAAGGTTGCCAGGGACAGTGTGACAGTAATCCTTGTCTCAATAATGGAACATGCTGGGAAAGATACGATGGTTTTACTTGCGATTGTCGGTGGACAGCATTCAAAGGACCTATTTGTGCAGATGAAATTGGTGTAAATCTCAGACAAAATTCCATGGTCAAATATGATTTTATGGGTTCGTGGCGTTCTACGCTTTCGGAAAAAATCAGAGTAGGATTTACCACAACTAATCCGAAGGGTTTCTTACTTGGATTTTATTCAAATATATCAAAGGAGTATATGACCATTATGGTCTCAAACTCTGGACACTTACGTATCGTATTTGATTTTGGTTTTGAAAGGCAAGAAGTAATTTATCCCATCAAGCATTTTGGTTTGGGACAATTTCACGACTTAAGAGTGTCACGTAAAAATGCTGGAGCAACATTAGTTATACAAGTCGATAATTATGAACCAAAGGAGTACAACTTTAATATTAAATCATCAGCCGACGCCCAATTTAATAATATACAGTATATGTACATTGGAAAAAATGAGTCAATGGCTCAAGGATTTGTTGGTTGTATTTCTCGAGTCGAATTTGATGATATTTATCCTTTAAAGTTATTGTTCCAACAGAATGGGCCACCTAATGTGCGTTCTATAGGAGGTAGTGTATATATATATATTGATTTATTGGTAAAAGTATCATGACCATTTCTGTTCTTATAGAACCTTTGAGTGAAGATTTTTGTGGTGTGGAGCCAATAACTCATCCTCCACTTCCTGCAGAAACAAGAGCACCCCCCATCGTTGATGAAGATAAATTAAAGAAAGCTTATAATCAAACTGATTCAGCTATACTTGGAAGTAAGTGTTGGAACAGAATTTAATTTTTTTTAAAATCTGAAATCTGATTAACTTGAGACATACATATATCCTTTCCACGAAAGATTGCATAATTTATTTGTGTTGCAAACATTATCAAACATTATTGATTATGATTATTAACGAAGAAGCAATCTTTCTTGGCATGGATTATGGAGTTACCACTTAATGGTAGCATATGTGATAAAAATGGCTAATTTATTAAAATACATACTATATTAGACAAGTAGGTACATTTTGCTTGTGTTGAAGTGTAGCAAGATGTGTTTTTTTTCAGGTATTCTGGCAATTATATTTATTGCATTAGTGATACTAGCTGTTCTCATTGGAAGGTACTTGCATAGACACAAAGGTGAATATTTAACACAAGAGGATGCTGGCGCAGAAAGTGCAATTGATCCTGATTCAGCAGTAATCCAAGGAACTACAGGCCATCAAGTCCAGAAAAAGAAAGAGTGGTTCATATAGTATACATATTACACATATTTTCATTTGCGGGCCTAATAGTACAATATTGATGAAACTTGTCAATGTTAATCTGAGCCAGTTACACTGCCGCTTGCCTAGAAATATCGAAATGACAACACATTATTTTCTCATTGTATAAGGTGTAGTGATAACTGTTAAGTATTATTTTATCCGTCCATTTCTTTTATACATTTTGTTAATTTTGTAGTATTTTTGTTTTATAAAATTTATTTGAAATACATATTTGTCATATTTATTGTAAATATCAACCGATATTAAAAAAGAGCTGTACAAATTTGATATTTCAATAACTATTAAATGCACCATGTGCCTTTTTGTGGCAACATTTTGATTTACATTAACAAATTTGACTGTATGTCATAAAAGTAGTTATAAAATTGACAACTCTCTGTATATTTCATTTTTATAATAAACTTATAAGCTATCGGCGTAGCCGTTTGCATGTCTCTCACTTTCTAATAGTGTAACTTTAGCAGGAAAATAATAATGTGATAAAACAGAACACAGAAGTATCTGCGGGCAGTAAACCTGTAACTCTGGTCCCTGATTAGGGATGGTCTGAAATGTCAACTCTTAGTAGTAACTAACAAACTAACTCTAACTAGTAACTCTTAAACTGAGGCAGAAAATATACAGGATTAAGACATTCTCGCGGGGAAGGGATGATGTAATTTTATCACTTCAGCCTTTCTCCACATCTATTCTGTGTGTTATAGTATTGTTTTATGAAAATCACAATCCCGGACATTTAATTATACATATATAATAATAATAATGGCCTTTATCCACATTCCGTTCAAAAAAACACAACTAAAATAATATATAAACATGTATCAAGAAAAGAAGAATCGAATTTATCAACCGCAGTGAATGGGCGAAGTTCAGTTTAAAATATCTGCTCTTACACTTTACCCGCAACACATATATATATATTTATTTATGATGGCGAATGAGAATCCTAAGTTATAAAATTTAAAGAGAAAAAAAATTCACATCTGTAGCGTACAAGTATAAAAAAAAAAAAATAAAAAAATAGACCAATACAAGTAATCAAATTTTTATTAATAATTGACTCTCAAATAACCACTTTTTTGTTTTTATTTTGAATGCCAACAAAGATACATTTTTGAAAGAGTCCGGTAGAGCGTTGTAGTGTTTCGCTATGTAGTAGGAGAAGCATTTTTCAAATGAGCTATATTTATGTAAAGGAGTAGTTAGAAGTCATTTATTCCGAATGTTAATATTATGCACGTCCGTACGGTATCTCACTTTATTGTATAAGTACTGAGGTGGTTGTATTAATAACACTCGATGTGAGAACATAAAAAGTGTAGCAACCGACAGGGTGAATATTCCAAAACCAAACATAGGCAATTAAATGGTAAAAAAGGTTTTTTGCAGATTGTTGCTCCCCATGTTAACTTAGAGGGTTTATAATGACACCAACTAAAAGATTTAATTTTTCAATTGCCTATTATATGCCAATTATATCTGTCATATTTTCATCTGATTATAATAATAATAATAATAATGACATTTATTGAGCACACACCACACAAAGAACAGATATTATACATTACATTACCTAATGGGTGACTCAATAGGGCGAAGTTCAGACTGGAATAAACCGTGTTATTCCGTCTGCTCTACCACTCAACCCCCTACATATGAAATTAACAACAAGAGACCAAGACATAAAAAAAAAACCTAGCAAGAAAAAACTATATGATAATAAAAACTATTCAGTATGAAGGCACAAATGAAAACCTAAAAAAAAAATGTAAAAAAAAAAAAAATTATAGCAATAATGATGTTAACGAAGGAACTTATGCCCTCAAACGGTCTGCGAAATATATTGTGGAGTGATATGTAATAAAAAAAGAAGCTACTTGATTCACTTGAAGCACTTTAATGTTGGGCAAGCAATAATCATTACATTTGTATATTGAAAATGCATTATTTGGACCAATGAAAAATGAAATTTTGTATGCACCTCAGGCATTACTTGATATTTATCCCTCGGGCTCTGAGACCCTCGGCAAAAATATCGCCTTAATGCCCTTGATACATAAATAACTTTTTTCTCATCTAATGATATACGAATTAGTTAATTGGTCAGTTGTATTTCTCATTATTTTATCAAAAATTCGGTAATAAATCAAATTAGCAAATTTTCTAAAGAAATTAAAAAGCTTTCGACACAGACGAAATAAGATGCTCATTAAAGTGCACGGAAAACAAATATCTCATACTATGGTAGATTATACCACGAGTCAATAATGATAGTTATAATTATTCTCGAGGAATATTTACGAACTGAGCCGCTTCAACGGCGAGGGAGTAAAATTCAAACGACTTCACCTAAACTTTTGTCTTTAGGAGTATCTGATTTTGTAAGAAAGTTCCGAAAATTACCTTATAGTTTGGAAAATTAATAGTGACATTTCTTTTACTTTGAAGGATGTGCCCAGCCAGGTTCAAAAGACATGTCTAAAGTGAATTAGGTAAGTAGATGGGCAGTCAGATCATTTAAAGGTAAGAACGGAAAAGTAGGTATAGCAGTGTCATAAGTAAAGTCCCTCGGGTACCTACACTACTACGTACGACATTGAATTAAAGGTATCTCAAAATCATTAGTTTTAACTAAGTATGTTTGTGTTGGGGTCAAAGTAATTAATGTGACGATTATAAATAACGATTGGATAAAGTGATAAATTTTTGTAGTAATACAACAAAAATACTGTCCCTAAAATATCTATGTCACCAGTATAGTATACATATTGAATATTAAAAAAATCGTTCAGGAAGTTATTGAAGAGTGCTCCTCTCAATTATTCACATTGACTATAATAGTCATTATGAATGATTGCTATATTAATCATTTTTACTGTAACATATACTTACATCAATAAAAACCAGGTGCCAAATTCTGGCCAGAACAGCTTACTTTAACTCAAACTAACAACGTGCACTTTTTTTAACTTTAATTTGTGTTTATTACTAATATAATTCAATTCTTATCCAAAATCAAGCAATGTTGCTCCCGGTTAGTATTTGGATGGATAACCACTCGAAAACTCTTCTGATGAACAGTTGAAGATCATGAAATTTGTCTAGAATTTTCTGGAGAACCCCAAAATGCGATAATATATGGGTACCTATATCGCATCATGCATTCATTAACTCGCTTTTTCAGCATTCATCAATCATTCATGAGTGCTGCAACCACGCACACCAGTTTATGTTTTATTATTTAGAAGCCATATATGTATAGTCTTTCGTGCGCAAAACATTATATGTATATTTGGGAAATGGGTTAAGTGGAACAGCGAATGCAGTTTCTGTTGATACTTACATTCGAACTTCGCCCAATTAGCTTTTGTACTTTATATATGCATGCATTCAGTTATAATGTAGCTAATAAAAGATATTATTATTATTGTATTTCTATTCAATGTTTCTATTTAAGGACAAAAAATTTTTCATTTTATGTCAAAATATGCGCAATCTAAACACAAAATCGACGGGCCCAAGCGTACTTTCATTTCTATTAAATTTATTCGTTATTAAATCACAACCTTGTAGGTATAGTATCTATATATATACAAATGGTAGTATATGCAGAGCTTAATTGTTAGCAAACTGTTGGTGAATCCTAATAATTGGGCACAATCGTCGAAAAAAAAAACGATCTCTATAGTACAATAATAGAGAATAAGTACCTATTTATTTGTTTCATAATCACATCATAATGTTTTATGAGAGTTTATTAAGAAATATGTTAATGAATATGTTTGCTTTTGATGAGGAAGTTCAAATAAAACCAAAAGCAAATTATGCTTATTTAACAATTGCATGAAAGATAGATTTATACTTAATTATTTTGAAGATTTGTCCAATTGTTCTAGAAAGAGCAAGGACTACCTGTAATACCTACTCGTATAAGTACCTACCTATAGATATATTTGTATTTCAAAAGGTGAATTTTTAACGTAGGTATGTGTACCTTACTGCTGTCGAAGCATTCATTAAAATTGACCTACCTACTCTATTTTTAAAAAGGCAGCTTGTGTATATAAAAATAAGCTTCGGTTGGGACAGATTACGTGCTCACTTTGTTACAACCTACTCGTGTTTACAGCTAAAAATATTTTCGCGTAGGGAAGACGGCAGATTTACATTATATTAATCAGTTGATTTTGCAAAATCGCTTGGTATGTCCGGATTAATGTGTGCATAAAGTGTGAGTAAAGTGAATTATAGATGCCATACCTACCTACCTAATTAGAGGAGAGACATATACTGCATATCACACATGTATCTGCTTCACATTTACTGATATGTCAAAACAAATATTAAGTATAGGTATACCTAACTTGTACTACTGTGGTAAATATGCATTATGCAAACGCCCCTACGACCTACGTTATACCTACTTATATGTACCACCTACTTCAATATTTACTTGTGCTTATATCTACTTAAAGCTAAAAGGTGGTTTCAGTTTCAGTTGATACCAAATAAAAGAATAACTACCTACGTCAAAAACCGTTCAAATAAAAAAATCGAATTCTTAGCTTAAAGGTTCGTTGCAGTATTTCAAAAACAAATAAGCAATGGGAACGTTAACACAGAACGGTTCGAACGCCTGCGATGTTATATGTTTGCAATTGAAGAAACCAAAAAGTTGGAATTGGGAGCTCTCCACATCTAAATCTTCTCCCCAAATAATATTACCTACAATTAAATTGTATAATTCAAAAGGGGAATTATTGTTAGAAGCTAAGGACCATTCTCTGCAAAGGCGTAGTTGGAATAGTTCTGACGTTGATACAGAAGTATCCAAATTAAGACAATTAAAAAAATCAAAAAGTGACATTTTTCATAATAGTTTTGTGAGCACCCGAAAGAGCAAGGTGCAAAGAAACGATAATAATAATGCGATTTCACTCCAAAAGTGTTGCAGTGACTTTTCACAACAGCCCATGGCAAAAGATTCACTACGGAAAAGTCGATCTGTTCGCGATTTTCATTGTCAACTAAATGCTAGAGATGATGTCCTTTTTCGGAAGATTCTTAAGCAGAATGACGAAAGTGTAAAAATGGCGACTAGTGGTAGTAGTGGATCCCTGTCCAATGAAGAACAAGGGAGAGTCCTGACGAAAGAACACAACGGCTATAAACATTTCCTGAACAATAGTGGTGTTTTACCGGAAGTTAATTGTTTGACTCACAAGAGGTATAAAACACGTACGTGTAGTGCTGGAACTTTAATTATAGAGGAAAGTTTTAAATATGAAAATCGAAGAAGACGTCAACGAGTAAATCCAAAGACTAAGATTATTCATGAAAAAGGCGAAGATAAACATCTTGGTTCGTTTTCTCAAATTTTACACAAGCATAACCGCGAAAAATGTGCATACGATCTTAGTTCACCTGTGAGCGTGAAAAAAAAGCCTATGTCTAGATCCAAGTATTTAGTAAATGAGCTTGGAACTCCATACAGTAATGCAACTGTAGGAAAAGGAAGAGATTGTGTATTAGATTTGCGTGGAGGTAAGTCTTTAATAGGTAGGTATCTATAATATTGCTGTATAATATTGCTTCATATTGATCCCATCAGGCCAAAAAGGACCATACACAAAACGCTACAAACCTATAACTATTAGTTCTTCAATTTTAACTTTTTCCCAGTATACAAATCCTCACTCCATATATCTACAGAAGAATGATTTAGATAATTCTGACCTAAAATTCCAAACGCTCTGTAACAGATTTTCAACATTTCTGTTAATAGCAATTCATAAAACAACAAAAGTCATGGCTATATTGCTACCAATAACAGAACTGTTGAAATTTATTTTTAAATTTGCGGGTATACCAAAAGCTTAATAAAACATGTAAAAACAGTTTTGTATGCACCTATTAACTCTGAACAACTTTAAACTGTACAGTTTTTTCTGTAAAATATACAGGAGGGCAGCATATTCCATAAAACTAATTTCCCATGTTTAAGTCCCTATGTTCCTACTTACCATAATGCACCACCCGGTATACGACTTATTACACCCGCGTATACCTACCCTACAATAATAATTGCATTATACCTTTCATAATTACGAAGGCGTCTAAGGGACACAGTATTTTTTTTTGTTTCCTATACATTCCAACGCAAAATTTTGTGTTATAACACAAAATTTTGCTTTATAACACAAAATTTTGCGTTATATCGCAAAATGTTGTATTATAATGCAAAATTTTGCATTAAAGTACAAAATTTTGCGTTATAACACAAAATTTTGCTCTATAACACAAAATTTTGCATTATAACACAAAATGTTGTACTTTAATGCAAACATATGCGAATAACGGCATTCCAGGGACAGACTGCAGGGAACGGTCACCCGTTTTGTTTGGGATATAAAATTATAAATGAAAAAAATTGTGTTGTAATATGACGTGTTATTCGCAAATGTTTGCATTATAGTACAACATTTTGTGTTATAGCGCAAAATTTTGTGTTATAGAGCAAAATTTTGTGTTATAACGCAACATTTTGTACTTTAAGAGTCTTCTGTATACCCACTGCACCCAATGTAAATTTCCATAAGAGCGCCCGCCATAAAAACTCTAGTTGTTTTTAAAAAAAAGTAGACCTTTATCTACAAAATGTTCGGACTATTTTTTTAAAAAAGTGTAAAGCAACTGAATATCGATTGTTTAAAAGATTAGCTGTTTTGCGCCGATTATTGCGCTAATCTATTTCATTTTTTTACTCGCGATCAAGACGATTTATGGAAAAAGTAAACCGACAGTATTTTAGATAAGTTCCTCTAAACATTACCCCAAAAAATGAAATCATATTTTTTGTAAATAAAGTCTGTATCTTGGCGGGCGGTAAATCAACAATTTCAGTGTAAGTGTGGTGTCACACTATGCGTTTTTACCGCTCCCGCTAAAACGCTCCCGTTTGACGGGATGGTAATATCACACGTTATTAAATGATACCAGTCACATATATGCGTTTTCGCCGCACCAACCGGATGCAACCGCATCCTGCTGCCGCTGCGTAGAATAACATGACAACCACAATGACATGAAACCATGTGTTGTTACACGTTGGTTGTCATCAGTTGTCCCACTGAGCGTTGCAACCGGGTGTTTTGTTAGGTTTACAATGTTTGATGTCGGTTTATTCATCGAATGCGTGCATGCAAAAACTGCACTGTGGGAAAAACAATCTAAAGAGTATATAGATAAAAACTGAAGGGAGAAATCATGGATAGAAATTGAATTTTTGGACATTCGGTAATATACAAAAAAAATTTTCTTGTTCATTCGAATTTTTTCATAAAACTTCGCGAATCTAATTAGATTCTCGTCCTGAATTAAAAGGATCAATCTAATATTGACGATATATCTGCTTTCGCAATAGCCCCTCCGCCTTAAGCGCATAAACCATCTTTAACAATAATTGAGACATGACACTACTTAGACTGCCAAAATATAGCAAAAACGCATCCCGTTAAACCGGAATAGTGTGACAAGTAGATCTCATCCGGTCAAACCGCATCCGTTTTAGCGGGAGCGGTAAAAACGCATAGTGTGACACCACACTAACAAGTGGCGCCGCTGCTCAGTGTCGGCGGAAACTAACTAAGGACCAAGACAGGAGTTGACAAAGCAAAAATACCATCTTGTCTCTTGCAACTATAATCGTCTATATACTATAATGTAAAAAAGTTGCGCTTGGGTAAAGAAGACTCTTAATGCAAAATTTTGCATTATAATACTACATTTTGCGATGTAACGCAAAATTTTGTGTTATAGAGCAAAATTTTGGGTTATAACACAAAATTTTGCGTTGGAATGTATAGGAAACAAAAAAAATACTGTGTCCCTTAGACGCCTTCGTACATAATATATTAATATATCTAATGTATCTACGAGTAGGCCGTAGAGGGTTGCATTGTTAATTTAAATTTTCAAAGTAATTCGTGTTTCGTGTCAATCTATAATTTTCTTGCGAGCCGTATAGATTGCGATTGTATATGATGACCATACACAAAATGACAAAAACAAAACGACGAGGATTGAAATTAACAATAACAAACAAAAATTCAAATACTGAAATAGTCGATTGCATACTCTCGTGACGGCAAAACACGGTACCCCGGTTGCACGTTGCGCTGGCGCATGAGCTGGGCGACCTCGCCTCTGCACCTTGTTCTTCCAGCGAGCGGCCGGTCGCAGTCGCATCAGTGCACTCTTTCACCTCGTTTTTGTATTGTTTATACGAAAAAATAAAATGGGAGTGCTTATTTACCTAGTTGTTTCAATATTTTTGTTTAAATCTGTGACAGTGGTGTGAGCGAAAGGAATAAATGTGAGAAACTCACGCAAACCAGGTGGAAAGATCATAAGGGTACGTTACCATTTTGCATTGCATTCATTATCTTTTATCTTTAGCGTTCTCTTGTATATCGGTTGATGAGTTCGTTGATACATACGAGCTAAGCTAATTTATTAACAATCTGGCAGTTTTTTTAAAGTATAAATACCGATTCTCATATTATTTACGAATGAACTCGGAATGAATTAAAGTAAAATCGCTAATTTTATTAAACATTTCAATTATTTTATTGGGATCAGTTATAGTAACGTAAAGGGTAAGGAATAATTTAATTTTTTTAAGGATCGGCGTAAGATAAAGGGGGTTACACACGTTAACTCACAATTTACTCGCAATTTACCCACACACGCAAAGATTATATTGTTCGAAATAATTATGATAGGTTTCAGATGAGCGATGACTAATATAATTATAATCTAAATAATAAATAAATAATATAAATATAATCTGATTTGAATTTGAATCTCAGGCTCAGCACAGTACCTAGTACATAACATCTGATGCGGAGCGACGAGAAGTAGGAGTTTGTTAAAAGCTATATCATTGTTTAAATACTTTAAACAATGGCTATATCTTGCCTACCTAAGTATGTACATACATATTATGCACTTGGAAGTTCATATAGAAAATGTACATTATGAATTTCTGAACAACTTAACACTACAGCTACACAATTTTTATCTTGAAGAAAGTGACAGAAAAATTATGCATAGGTATCAGTTTTGTCCGTTTCTACCAGGGCATGTAACATAATTCTTAACTGACAGTCCAGCTTTGGAAATTCAACATTTTAATAATTTATATGTAGTAAGCATTGAAGAAACACAAGACTCAAGAGACCGCTGAAGGGACGTTTTCAGTACAAGCAGTAGGTATCGGGCGATCAAAAATGAGTGACTTTCGAGTCGCCTTTGGAAGTTCGAGTTAAGTACGATTTCCCATGTAAACAAAAATTCCAAAGGTGACTCGACGGTCACTCATTTTTGATCGCTATGTACCTATGTAAGTGAGAAGGATAAAAACTGCATCCAATTCAGAAAGTAGTCCAAAAAATCAACGAAAAAAGTAATGATCAAACTTGGCGGTGTTGACTAAATGCATTTTATTTATTTCTATTTTTGACCCTAATTGGAGGGGATTTCAACCAAGGGGGCGGGAAGGAGGAAGGGGGGGGGGAGATACCTCATTTCTTACATCTATTAGTTATAGTTTCATTTTTTTAATTTTCTGTGAAGTTTCATATAAATTCGTAAGTTCAGTATTCTACAATCGACCGTCACAAATCTCATTCTAAGTAATTTTGATCAGTTCAATTGATAAGGGAAAGAAACCCTTAAAGATTCGGTTATTTATTACTTCCTTAAGACTAGCTAAAAAATTAAAAATTGGGTTGTATTGAATTTTTTTTGTGCACCGTTGAGGAATTTATTTTTTTTCAGTGAGTTTATTACTCACTACCTTGCGAAATCGCGAAATTTTTGAAAAAACTGGAAATCACGTTAAAACTTGCAAAATCGCTTGCGAAATCCGCGAAATCGCTTGCGAAATCGTTACATTTCTTGCGCCTACAGTGGAGGCTGTTTCTTTGATTATAGTCGAAGAGCAAAAGCTATTTGAAATCTGTTGCAGGTTCTAGCACTCGCCGATTATTTCGCGAAATCCCTAGGACATCTTCCTAATCTTTTAAAAGCTGCGAAATCCCTAACTATTTCGCGAAATCCCTTACAATCTCACGAAATCTCTTGGAAATGCGCTAAATCCCTTAGGTACAATTGCGCGAAATCCTTGCGAAATCGCATCGATTTCGCGCAATACTGTTACAATTAACCCCTCGGTAATGCCATATGGAATTATGAAATCAAACAAAAGCGCCTGCATTTGCCATTAGTTAGCTTTGTTTGATCTCAAACTGCCATGGCATCACTGATTTTCTTAAACGCGCCAGTTTTTAGTTAGGTATCCAAATTCTTGGTTTCAAAGTTAAAAAAATTAAAAGCTTAGTATAATGGATTCTTAATTTTTTTCTCTACAAAAGACCTAAATAGACTTTTTCTAAAATAATTAGGGATGCCAATAATCGGAAATGAAAAAATTACTATTGACATTCCCTCGGAAATTCCTATGGTGCATTCGTCAAGTCACCATCCGGTATAGAGACGCCTTTTGACTGTTCAGACTGGTAAAAATCAACCATATTTTAAATAAATAAATAAATAAATAAATAAATAAATATATATTTATTGCTCAACAGCAAAGCCAGTTACAGAGCAACATCACAATTAATCTTACCTAGTGGGCACGTGCTAGTAAACACATGCATACTAAACTTAAAACATGTAAGAACAAAAAAAAAGGTAACATAAAATAGGAGAGCATCCATTCACACTGAAATTTAGCTTCATACTGTTATGTAATGACACAATTATAACAAAAATATTATTTCAAGTACCTAGAAAGAAATTATAATTATTTGAGAAAAAGCCATAATAGCTACCAGTTATCTACCATTATTAAAAATGACATCTGCAGTGTTTGGGTAACAAAGATATTACACTGCTATATCCATACGTAGCTATCATTGACTGTTCGCGGAATACATTTGATACAGGAATTTTTTTATAACGCTTACTTTATCATTAAAGATATCAATGTCGCTATTTAGGGAATTGTACAGTCTACATAGTCTGATAAGGGGAGAGTTCATATGATGATTTGTATTACATGTCTTATAAGTAAATGTAATATTACTTCATGAAGCAAGTCTAGGTACATTGAATTGTAACAAAGACAGGAAATATTGGTCATCAATCTGGTAATTCACAAGTTTGCTCAAGTAAACTATAGATACTATATTATGACGATTTTCCACTGAAATAAGATTGAAGGCACTGAGCAGATCCGCATTGCTAACGGTTCTATTCGGATAAACGCCCGATTCTCGAAACAGTAGATATCTTATAAATCTTCCAAACTACACTACCGTAGTTACTTATCACATATGCATTAAAAAGAGTCATGAGCGTATTAATTTGTAGTAGTTTGCCATTCCTTATTATAAATCCCATTATTTCCGAACACTCAGAAGATAATTGCGATACATGATTATTAAATGACAAAATTTCATCAAACTGTATTCCAAGATCACGCACTACCGAAACCCGGTTTAATGCATTACCATTAATTGAGTAATTAAACATTATTTTGTCCTCAACACGTGCAAAAGTCATACAAGTACATTTTTTAAGGTTTAATTGAAGTTTATTAGTAACACACCATTGGGATACGTTATCCAAGTTATTTTGGAGAGTATGGTAATCTTCCTTACTATGTATAGTGTTGTATAGTTTTAAGTCGTCGGCATAGAGTAAACATGGACCCTTCACAACTGATTGTAGGTCATTAATAAACAATAGGAATAGTGTTGGCCCTAGGTTGGACCCTTGGGGTACCCCACTGCTTGCTACATACGATGTGGACTGGTGACCATTATAAGCCACAATTTGAGGTCTATGATACAAATATGATCTGATAACTTGCGATATGTTGTTAGGGATATTATATTTCTTTAACTTTTGAATTAAAATGTTGTGATTCAATCGATCGAACGCCTTACTGAAGTCAGTGTAAATGACATCTGTTTGAAGCCTTTGATCTAAATTTTCTGATATGAATTGTGTAAAACCAATTAAATTTGTCGTTGTTGAGCGCTGTGGCATAAACCCATGTTGACATGAAGATATTTCGTTACGGACAATGGATAAAATGTGTTCACTAATTATGGATTCGAGGATTTTGGAAAAATTGCATATAATTGATATAGGTCGATAGTTTGCATATTTTCGTATTTTTGTAGTTTTTTCTAAAACAGTAGAAGAATTTTGAAGGCTCGAGGGTATACTTAAACGGAAATAACCATTTTAGAACAAGTAAAAACTTATGAAGAATGCATTTTTCTTAAACAGTATAGGCGAACCAGGGACATGCTGTAGATACAGTTGGGAATTTAGAATTTCAATTAAATTCTTCATTATCTGCAAGCATCTATCTAGGCTCTCCTTATTCCTCAACTCTTATACTCCAGTGTTCTATTCTATTGTACTTGTACCTTTATGGATAATGTGCCACTGATGAAGACGTGTGAGATAATATTTTCTTATGTGTAGGTACATTCACATCAGGATAGGTTAGGAAGAATATGTTATAGGTAAAAGTGGCGGGAATTTGTATCTCCTCAAATTACATGCATGCAGCATGCATGTTTTCATGTACAGCATAAAATTACCCCAGAAGTATTTTCAAAGAAGGATGTAAGTAATAAATACTATCTACTTACTAGTTACTAACTCGCCTGAAGATAAAAATTTCTTTTACCAAAAGGAAGTCTGCAAATTTTTAATTTCAAGGATTTAACGGAAATGTTTTTTACATATTGTATTATTTTGTTTTAGGACAGACTTCAAATCACAGTAACCAACGCAAAGTAGACGACGCGAACTACAAGCGTCGCCTTTGGGTCGACCATGATATTAGAATGGGAGCCAACGTAAGTAGGCATTCCTCCAAAGGTTTGCATGGTAGAAGATCGCAATCAAGTGGTAGTATTTGTAATTCAAAAGATCGTCATGCTTCTTCGGATAACAAGATGTGCGGTAGCCTTCCCAGTTATTTAGATGATCGCAATTCCCACTCGTGCAATAATAATCATCATGATTGCGAAAACTCGCAGTTACATGGTGTGGAACGCATACCATCATTAGGAAATGCGGCTCCTTTGCATTGGAAATTTTCCGATACTCAAGCTGTCCTGCAGTGCGACCAAGGATACGGATCCGAAAGATCGCCCGAAGAGGAATATACATCAGCAATACATGACGGAGCATTCTTACATTACATGGATTCTCATACGTGTTATCCTTTCATAACACCAGGTTTGTGACTATAATATTCTTCTTACTAATCCAATCAGGATGTGTAAAAATCCGTCTTTGCTGAAAGTGTCAGATATTTTATCTCCCTAATGTACCTAGGTACTTTTATTAGCCTGCACAGTGTTTGTTAATATGTTGTCAAAATTTTATAGGCACAGTGGAATATAATGATCTAATGCCCATTTGCACCGACAAATTTAAGCGGAACTTAGCTTTCAAATGCGAATATCTCCGAAACGAATCAATAGAATTTAAAAAGCAAAGCAGATTAGTAATCACGATTAAATTGGCTTTCAAATAATGTGCCATTTGCCATAGGAGTCCATTTAAAATTTTAGGGGTTAAGCTCCCTACGTAGAGGGGTGAAGACTTGGGTTCTTGATTTGTATTCCAAAAGTTGTCCCCCTCGAATACAAAATTGACGTGTTCGAGGATTTTTCGAAATTTCTAAATTTAATACCCTAAAAGCCCTCTGTATACCTACTTCTCGTTGGGCCACTCTGTATAGCATCCTTGGGTAACGCTAACGCCAAGTAACACATCTAAACCTTTCAAAAGTATAAAATTCGAAAAATAAATATGAGCTAATAAGCTCTACACTAGTGGCGTCAAATGTGTAGTGGTTTAGTTTATTGATCAGTATGTCATGTGCAACGCAGTGGAATGCCTTTTGCAAGTCACAGAGTATGGAGACTGTGCACAAACCAGCCTCAAAACCATCTACGATCATTCCTACTAAGTGGTTTATGGTCATAGTGGTGGACATTCCAGCTTGAAATCCAAATTGGTTGGTGTTGAACAAATGGTTTACTTCAAAATATTTGCAGATTTGATTTTTTAAGATTGATTCGACCACTTTTGATACAACAGGAAGGATCAAAATTGGTAAAAGGTAGCCGGTTCACATTTTGGGATCGGTATCATCTTAGCCATTTTAAAAATGTCCGGAAAGCGCCCAGTTTGTATGATTACATTATTAATTTCGTTAGTGGCCCTACAGTTATGTTTGTTGTTGCTTTCAGTGTTGTTATTGTGATTCCAAAGGTATTAGGAGTATGTATATTTTTTAAACTTCTAATAGCATCTCGTACTTCAATCTCAAAAAGGCAGAGATTATCTTAAAGTCGTTATGGATTTTCAAAGCAATTGATTCCTCATCCGACAGAGAAATAACAAATAAACAATGATTAAGAAAAATATTAAACTCATCAATTTTATTTTTGATAGACCTAATATTTAATAAAAGCAGATCGGTACGCTGACTCTCACGGTTTTCAGACACACAAAGAACTTGCTATACAAAATTTTAAAACTAAACTTCAAAAACTACTTAGTCATAATGTATGTATGTACCTCTTAAATCAAAATTAATCTTGATAAGCGTCTGTTTTTATTAGAATTTATTTGTCCCGTTAAAAATACTATATTTCACTTTTGCGATGCCATAATAAATTAATGTTATTTAGTATATTCAAACTTCTGTACTTACTTGTTTGAACTTAATCCATTTGGAAACAACGAGCGTGCAGTTTTTAAAATATTCAGTTCTCTTCAGATATAATGTGTGATCCTTATTTTTGTTAATCTTGAACATGTATAATTTTGTTTTCATTATTTTCAATAAATGCCTTATTATTATTACTATTATTACAAATGGATCATTTTGGATTGGTCACTCACTGTGTATACCTACATACACCATCAATTTTATTAAACTTGCTAATTTCTTCGGATTTTTAGACATCATGGTTGAATTTTACACGGAAGAATCATGGAGGACTGTCAGTTATCTGTTCGTGGAGAAGTACTCAACCTATTTGGCTTGAAATTTCGCTTATCATTTTTAAAACTGTCTTTCTTACTTTATGTGGAACACCTTTGTAGTTTCAAAGAAAACCAGGTCTCAAATTCTTGGCAGAACAGCTTCCTTAGCTCAATCCAAATAAAAAAAATCTTTTTCGGGTCGGCCGATCAGGTGTAGGCAGATTTCTTTCCGCCATTTTGTTCCAATATGGCGGAATGCGGAATTCACGAAGTTGACCGAGAAATGTAGGAGTCTCTTAAAGTTCAGTCGAAATCGGTTCATGATTACAAAAGTTAGAATGTTTCTTGGAAGTGATATATACAGGGTGATTCAGGAGGAAATATTTTACAGACATGTCCAAGAAGCAAAAATAAGCTCATAGGTTCAAATCTGATTTTCATTTATTTCAGAGATATTTTGAAAAATAGTAATTTATAAAATTCAAGAAAAATGTATTATTGAACTTGGAAACAAAAAAATCAGTAGCATTAATTCACGTTACATTTTTGAAAACTCCAGCACCCATTTCAATACATTTATTTGCTCGTTTATGAATGGACCTGGTAGCCAGCTTCAGTGAACAATGATTTGCTCCCGTTAACGCCGCAGCATTAAGAATTATCTCTGAAACAAATGAAAATTTGAACAAATGAGCTTATTTTGCTTATTTTAGCTTCCTAGACATGTCTTGAAAATATATCCATTTCTTCCCGAATCACCTTGTATAAACCTATAACGAGACCTATAAACATACTGGTACCATTACAATAGGTAGATAGATAGAAATCTACCTTAAAGACAACGTTTTTGACAGTCCTACAATATCCTTTATGCCTAATGTACACTGCTTCATTATTAAACACTAAATTGTTTAAATTCCCCCAGGAAAATTGTTGTGGTCTCTTACAGAATCAATTCAATGTAATTTGGATGTTATATATTAAACAATTATAAATTATGGTAAATTTTAATTGGTACAAAATTGAAAATTGGTTTGTTTTGGATTCCTTCTTTTGTTTTGTGCATATTTTTGTTTAACATGAGACTCACGCATTTTCCCTTTGCGATCTTGACGCACTTTCCCTCAAGCATGCGAACGTTGTTTAACGATCTTTTAAAAGAGTGCCCAAAGCTCAAATCCCCTAAATTCACGGCGCGTTTGCTTCCTTTTCGTGAGCTCTTTTTTGCCATCTAGTCATAAGATATTAGAAACCTAGGTACTTATTCCTGAAACTATGAAATTAAGACATTCAAATTGCCTTCGAGCTACTTGATCACAACTACATTAGTATATTGAAAGACAAGTGTTACAATGCGACCTATTGTAATACACCTCTCTTGTGGACACTCGTGGCTCATAACTAAAATTACAAACTTAGTAAATTGGGATTCGAACAAGGCACAAAATCATGTACACTTAACTTATTTCAGCATTATTCTACCTACAAAACTGCAATTTCATTGGTTGGATTCATATCTAAACAAGGACAGTATGTGTTTTGGCACTTTTTGGTTTCACAAAGACTTTTCAAAAGTGGGCGAATGCAAGATTTCAAGTCGATAGACACGGCTAACTGATGTTCCTCAAGGCTACTTGATCTGTTTGTGTAAATAATATTTGTTATCAGAGAGCACCTTTAGTGTAGCCTTAACAAAAGGATCAAGAGGTTTGGGTTTAAGTGTTTCTGGTGGGACTGATAGTGGAAATTCATGGCCTGGTCTAATTCGTATCAAAAGACTGTTTCCTCATCAACCTGCAGCGACAAGTGGCCTACTTAATGTAGGAGATTTGCTTTTAGAAGTAAATGGAATTACGCTTACCGGTTTAACAAATTATGTAAGTAAATAAAACGTCTTCTATAAGAAAATATAGTGAAATATGTATGTAGGAAGCTCTTGAAGTACTTCGTACCGCATCTAGTCAAGTGGAATTAACGGTCTGTAGGCCTCCACCAGATGTTTTAAGTTGTGTAAGTCCTATTTCTGAAGTTCCTCCCCCTCCCCCACGAAGGGATCCGCCTAACAGTCTCAACCTTACACCACCTCCTTATCAACCCACGCCCGAAGACGACCTGTATCATGGAGTAAGAGATATATCTTAATACACTCATCTAAAAAATACCAAGTAATGCTTTTGCCCGCAGGAGTTTGAGATCACTCTTACAAAAATACATGGATCATTAGGATTTACTTTACGTAAAGAAGATGAGAGTGCTTTGGGTCATTATGTGAGAGCGTTGGTTCGGGAACCGGCTTTGTCAGATGGACGAATTCGTGCTGGCGATAAAATTATTACAGTATGTGTTTGTAACATTTTTATCTTCTTACGCTACTTTTTTTAAGGTAAATGATGTAGAAATTTCATCAATGACTCATGAACAAGCTGTACAGTATTTGAGACAAGCCGGAGATGTAGTCATATTAAGACTTTATCGAGATCCAGTCCAAACACCATTATCAACATTATCTCCATCAGAGGTTACACCAAGAAATTCTCTAATTCGAAAGCCAAATCTCAGGTAAGTACATTATAATCGTGACAATAGTGTAAAGAATAGAATAGCGAGATGACCTTACAGAGAATATGGGGTTTGAACATCAAGATTTTCGTGTTAACTGAATTAAAAAGTGGTAGATGTGAAAAACCTTTAACTGTAATTGCCACCTTATGTTGCATCCTTAAAGATGACGCTTTTGGCTAGATATTGTGGAGGCCTGGCACCATTAGGCAACACATAATGTTTACTCTCTGCTGCTTTGATTTTATATTGTCCACAAACAATCTGCGCAAGTGACGCAGCTGTTTTTTTTTGTGAGAAATGAATATATGTTGTGCTTTCGTCAGCTACCATTATTAT
The DNA here is from genome assembly GCF_008802855.1 of Photinus pyralis. Classification (NCBI taxonomy): domain Eukaryota; kingdom Metazoa; phylum Arthropoda; class Insecta; order Coleoptera; family Lampyridae; genus Photinus; species Photinus pyralis. The sequence continues at coordinate 1,380,475 of NW_022170509.1, read as the reverse complement.
GTATCTATTATCTGTAGTGTTATTTAAAGAGCATGTATTAAAACTGCTTCTTTCATTGCTGTGCTACCATGTAACTAGAGCTGTATGTTTACACAGTGTATTGCATCAGATGCATTGCATCACATTTGGATTTCAAGCAGTAGTGACATGAGCCTTGTAGACTTGAGCCTGACGCGACTTCTTTTAAGTTTGCGGTGTTTGAACAGTAGTCTCACTATTCTATTCCATACACTATGTTACTTTCATATTGCGACTTACGTAATGTTTTAGGCCAGAGGCGCTAGATATGTTAAACGATATTGCCATGCGTAAGACAAGTAATCAAGATACCTATCTACATTCCACTTCGCCTAATACCTCGCCCCGACGTTTACGTAGGCAACCTTATTCATCAGAATCCTCACAGGCAACTGACACATCTGCCAAGTATCTTATTTCTGATGAACAGTTTCACGAAGGTTTATTTAAGAAACCCTCTCTGGCATTAGACGATGAAGCAGATCTTTATAATTCTTTGTTTTCTGTAGACTCCGATGATTGTGATAGACCGTCTCGTCCAAGTTCTTTAGATTTATGTAACTCAAAAGGAACACCAGTTATAACTAGAAAACCAAAATTTAATTTTTCACTTGCTCATAATGCCTACGAACTCAACAATTTAGACCCAGAAATACTGGATGCCCCTAATCTCAGTTACAATTTAGGAAAAGACGACATAAATAATTTGGAAGCAGAATGTAGCGATACTTTTCCACAACAACCAGTTAGTATGCCACATATTCCTTCCGATAGTCCCGAGTTTAGTTATAAAAATCCAGCTTATCAATCTGCTCATCCACCGTGTGGTAATGAAAATTTCGCAACCGAAAAAGTTGTCGATGGAAACAGTATTAAAAAATGGAAAGGTATTGTATTCAATGTAGATGAGAATAAAGGTCATGCTACCGAGAATGGTGAAATCGAGAGTGAATATGTGGTTTGTGAATCTAGTGGAACTGAAGAAGACCAATATAACCAAATATTTTTAGATATTGTCGATTGAGCTAAATCGTGGGTGGAATAGCAGGTTGGGATTCAGTTTACAAGGAGCTGCATGTTATACGTATGTTAGTGCTGTGCATGGAGATAGTGTCGCAGCAAAAGATGGACGTTTAAAACCAGGAGATCGCTTACTAAAGGTAATTACCTATTATCAAATACCTTAATATATTAATACAGGAAACTGCCATTGAAAACTGGTCACAAATTACAGCGCCACTACGTTGCGGTAGGGAGTGTCAAAAGTAAGCCGTCATCAGAGACTTGCCATGCTGTCATACTTGGTTTAAACTTTATTGATGGTTTTACGTGCTTTGTGCTTTGTTATTGTTCTGGATAAATGATGTTACGGTATTTAGTAATACCACATATCACAGATATTATATATGGTATAATGGTATAATAACCTTGGTAATATAATTAATTTACTCCTTTATTTTTCGCCATTCCACACTGGGCCTTGTACATAGCGCTCTTTTTCCTGTTTCGCCATACGCAAATGCAAGTAGTAGCCTGTATTAATATATTAAGGTATTTGCTATTATTTATGTGGCCATATACCTATTTCAACATACAATCTATAGGTGAACGATGAATCCGTTGAAAATATGAGTACAAGTGAAATTATCGATTTGCTTCGTATTGTAAGAGGTCCAGTATGTATTGTAGTAGCAAGGTATAAATCAAACAAAGACTGTACGTACAAAAAGCAATGTTAAAAAATTATAGTACAAGGAATATTCTAAGAGAGCGTTTTATCAAACAAACTGGTTTGCAATTTACTAGGAAAGTAACTTTTTATGTTATGATATTGTTTTTCTGCTAGTTGCATATTTTGTGATAATTTTGTATACATGATGTGCACCATGTGAGCACTCGTTTTTTTTATTAAGTTCATAAGATGTACTTTGATTAGATTCCTAATATGTTACCTATTTCCATCAATGAGATGTTTCATAGTCTCAAAAGTTTGGTATTTTTTAACTAGTCTACACGATTAATGACCGTTCGCATCGACAAATTTATGGCAACCATTGTCGCAATAGTCGTTGGATTTTGAGCTAAGCCTCGCTTAAATTTTGTCAGTGCAAACGGCCATAATTATTTTTTATCTTAATTGTTAACTACTACTTAGCGAATTGTCCATACTCTACAACTTACAACAATATCAAGTTATACATAGGTTTGTTGTAAATTTTAGGAGACACTTGTAGTGATGCAAGCAAATTCTGTGTTAAAGAAATACCATCAATTTAGAAAAAATTTAAATGTATGTTTGTTCTACATAGTTACAAATTTGCTTATCTGTTAGACAATTCAACTATACTGTAAATAAAATATTCTAAAACTATGCCTATATACTAAAAGTATTTTTAAGATAAATTATGTACTTAGTGATATATTGACTATGTAAAAAATTTCTCGTCTTTGTGCATCTTTTTTTGTTGAAAAATCTTGTTTTCTAAGTAAAAAGTACATTGTGTTTTGTTGAAAACCAAAGAAAGTTAAATAAAATACTGTTATTCTGTCATTTATATAACTTAACTCGAGACGTAACTGTATCATTGCATTTCAATGGTAAATTCTTTTAAAAACATGTAATGGTTAAGGTTGACATGTTGCATTTTCTTAGATCCTCGTATGATACAGTACTCACATTTATGTAAACATTCGCATATATATATATCGACCAATAAGTCTGACCTCCTGTGTAGGAAAACTGCTAGAACGTATGGTTAACGAGAGGCTCCAGGAGTTCATGGAAGGAAACGGAATATTGGAATCGTACCAAGCGGGGTTCCGAAAAGGCCGGTCAACTACTGTCCATCTAGTTCGGTTGAGTAATAAAATATTAAAGGGAACATCTGGTGGCAGTATTTTTCGATATATTTGGTGCATACGACGTGACTTGGAGGCACGGAATCCTGGAAAAAATGTTCAAATATGGACTACAAGGGAACCTACCCAAATTTGTGCAATCCTTTATGGATAACCGAAAATTCGTCGTTAGGATTGGTGATGTTTTTTCAGACGAGTATGTGTTAGAAAATGGTGTCCCACATGGATCAACTTTGAGTTGTTCTCTGTTCGCCATTGCAATTAATTGAATAGCGATGGCATATGGAGCAGATCGATAGATGGTTATACAGTGTGTAAAGCGATGGGGTATACAAGAGGGAATTTTTTGTTAAATATTGATTTATGAACAAAATTTATTCTTCATGATATTTTTTGCTTGCTTTGAAAGTACTAATAACGTTTCGATTGTTCGTGGTTTGATAGCAATAAGCCGAGTACAGACCGGATTCCAACGCCAAGCCAACGAATCCAAGCACATGTGACGTTGGCGTTTGTCGTTGGAAATGATTGGAATGCCCTCGTCCACACCAAAATTTAAGATTTGAGTTGGACTTGGTGGGACCGTGTTGGGTAAGGTTCGGTAACCGGTGCTGCTGGTCTGTCAAACAATGTCAAGCGACGAGGACGATTTACTGCTGGCGAGTGCGGGGTTTTTAATAATGAATTCTTTAATTTCAAAGAAAGAGAAGAAAAAACGGCCTAGGCGTTGGTGGGTAACAACGCCATTTAAAAATAGGAGTTTGTATAGTGGCAGTCACTTACTAGAGGATCTTCAAAATGAAGATGGTGGACATTTTAAAAAGGCAGACAAACGACTAAAAACTAAAATCGCGACAAATCGTGTCCAGACCACATCAAATTTCCCTTTGATGTACCGCTCACCGAGCGAACGCAATCGAACGCCAACAGCGTCGTTGGAAGCGGTTGGAAACCGGTGGCTTGCGCGGTACACACCAATCCCAACACCTCCAAATCTGTAACCACATATGCCTTGGCTTGCGTTGGAAACTCGGTCTGTACGCGCCTATAAGCTATTTTGATCATAATGTAGAATAACTTTCAATAAAAAAAATTAATTTTATTATTTTTCCAGATTTCTATAAATAAATTTTAGATTATCTAAACGTTATTGGTACTTTCAAAGCAAGCAAAAAATATCATGAAGAATAAATTTTTTTCATAAATCAATATTTAACAAAAAATTCCCTCTTGTATACCCCATCGCTTTACACACTGTATGTTGACGACCTTATGGTATGCTGCAGCGGAAAGACAATTGGTGAAATTGTACGAAAACTGCAGAGATCTGTTAACCTTGTGTCCGAGATGCAAATGAGGTAGGTTTTATCCTATTGAAGGAGAAAACGAATTGCTTGCACTTCTGCAGGCTCCGTAAACTCCATTATGGCCCTGTACTGTTCTTGAATGGTCGACCTATCAACGTAACACCGGAAGTCAGGTTCTTGGGAATGACTTTCGATAGCGAACTGAGATGGTCAAGTCACTTGGAACGATTGATCACAGCGTGTAGAAAGTCACTAAATACACTACCGATGCTTGCACACCACAAATGGGGAGCAAACCCCAAAACTCTTCTTGACGTACATAAAGCCCTGATATTGTCACGAATAGACTACGGGTCGTACGCTTATTCTACATGCTGCGATACAACGTTAGGCAAACTAGATAGAATCCAAAATCTTGCCATACGGTACGCCCTAGGTGTCTTCCGAACTAGCCCTACTAGTGTTCTACACGTTGACGCCAATATACTCCCACTTCCTTTTCGCCGTAAGCAGCTGATGGATAATTATTACTACAAAATTCTGATAAATAGGGAACATCCGAACCACCAGGAATTTGTTGAACATGTAAGAAGGGGGCGTCTTGATAGGTGCAGACCTTTGGGCATCAGGGCAAGGGAAGCGATAGCGGAACTTGGTTTGTCAGACCGGGAGGTGTTGCATCTGTCAAAGACAGCACGACAGACCCTTGTAAAATGGAGAATGTGGGAGTACTGGGGAAGACAATGGGCAAACTCAGAAACTGCTTTGAGAAAGGTGAAATCGAATTTGGCACTGATGTTTTTAATAAGTGCGGCACGAATTGACCTAGTGAGGATATATAGATTGCTACTGGGACCACACTGCCATCACACATGAATATTTACTTTCTAACTAACCGACCCCAGTGTGAAAACTGTAAAGTTTATCTGTCATTGGAACACAAGTGTGTCAGTGCCCACAGTACGAACATTAAAGAAGGCGACTCGACATTTGTGCAACAGTAGAGGCAAACTTAACAAGTATCGACAAGTGTAAAAATATGCTAATCTTTTTTAAAGAAATAGGACTCCTTAATAAAATCTTAGCAACTGACGCCTAAGGAAGGGTTTTAGTGGGTATACCCAATATCCGGGGGAGCCCCACACTTTGTGCGTAAATGTATTTCCCCTCCTAAGAAAAAAAAAACAGCGTAGGGCAACGTGGATCTCAATGCTCGTACAACATAGGGACTGCGAAAAAGTCAGAAGTTACCACAAAGTGTAACTGTCTAGGTGACCATTAGCCATCAGAGCGACCTCCGATGATGTCCTTTTTAATACAATTGTACAGTTAGAACATAATTTGTATTATACAAATTAAAGTGGAAATTATAACAGTAACAAAATGTAGTAAAACGATATTTATTTGTAATGAAAATAATACTTAAAACATTTATTAGAATATTTATCACAAACATGTAACCTATAAATAGAATAAATATTAAACAACATAAGGTGAACAAGACTAGCAAAAATAAAACAGAAATTGGGTTCAATGTTACATGTCTATCTGTAATCAAAATTCAATTCAAATTTGTTAGAAATAAAAATTTAAAACTGATATGACAGGATCCTACACGTTGCAACTGCTAATGGATTGTTTTAAAACCTTTATCATAAAATTTTTAAAACTTATAATAAAAAGCTAAAATAAACATGAACTAACTAGAATAAATAATGTTAAGATCTTTTATAAAAATATATCTATATCGCCTACTTGAAATATTCACATCAGGTACTTACACCATAGCTTCCTTTTTCAGTCTTTAGACCATAAACGTCCACAAATGAGAAAACTATGCTATGTAGTTGAAAGGAAGCTATTAAAGAATGTTAATAGTTTCTAATCGACCCTAAGATTGGTCGACGGCTAACTTTTTCACACATGGATATTTCTTCTAAAAATAATGTGCATAACTGTTTGCCCACATTCAACTCGACACTTTGTCCGTCTCTACATTTAAAAAGAAGATAGTTGTTATTGTAAGGATTTCTCAAGTTCCTAAAATAAATACTTGTCAACTAAGCGTGTAACGTTTTTAGGAATTGCTATACCAACCTTTGACTTATAATATCAAAAGATACGATAGTAGTACTTAACCATTGAATTGAACAAGGACGGGTAGTATCACCACCATTTGTGCTCAGTAATCGAGCAAAACCTTGAAACTCGGTTGTTTTGAGTATATTAAAAAATAAAATGATATAAAACCCTTGCTAAAATATAAAATTTTAATCAAAGAAATAATCTTTGAGTGTACTAACAACAAAACATTTAAAAATTTTCCGTTCCGATTGAGGTGCAAATATCCAGGAACTTGACGAAATGCCCTTCTGCAAGCATTCATAGTTAGGAGGTTTCACTATGAAAAATACAGTGTTAGCTGGAAGCTCTAGGCTATGCAATGGTAAGATATCTTGCGTGACCTTGCGGCCATTTATGTAACTATTTGTTGGTATTAAGGCTTTAAGTAACTTGTCCGATTTACTTTCGACAACAATTTGCGATTTTTCATTAATTTTGTAATTCCAGTTATTACCACTAACATTTTCGGGAGCTGATTGAACACTTCTTGATCTACTTGCCGAGGGTGCCGTAATATTTAAGCGACTTAAAACCACATTCGATATATTGTGCGTATGATTTGTTCTCTTGTGATGGTTGTGCATAAATGTTTTAGAAAAGACTGGAAAACATTTAGGAATGACACCTATATCATTGGGTTGCGCTAGTTGACACATTTTTTCTTCATCAGACAGCATTTTGGAAACTATTTTTAAGATACTGTTTTCTACATCATTAAATGTGTACTCTGGACAGGAGATCTTTTTATTAATGATTTCATGTAATGCCAAACGGTATTCGGTTAATATCTCATTACTTTGTTGGAAATTCAACCAATCATCTATAACCAAACTATTGTCTTCTTTGATCTCTTCTTTTCCGCACATTAGAGCTACCTGAAATATTAGAAAGAATAAATACGAAAAGGTCTACTTAATTATACAATCTTACAGTAATTGGAGTAATAACAGTTCCATATCTAATACTACAATGCTGACCAGTTTTGGACAATTCTTCATATATTATGCAATAATCCGTGCCTCTATTTGTATGAGGGTGTAAGTTGCTCAAAATTGAGCATTTGTTAAAAACGACTTTTTTTTCGTTCCTAAAGTTGAATTATAAAATAGTCTAAAAGTAATATTCTCTTACTTAGTCGCATAATGACGATTTACATTGAACGCAATGTTTGGATAACTTCCTGCGGCTAATGCGCCCTTCACCATCGGCCAGTTGTTTGAATTAATATTCAGATCATGGAGAGTAAACGGCTTGTTCATGCTAATAAACCCCATTCCTCTTAAGTGAGATAATAGCTGAGATCGGGTGGCATAGATTATTTCCATCGCAGACCAACTGATAAAATACTCTTCCGTTACTTCTTTTTTGTTCTGACTTGATCTAGCTTCCTACAAAAGTGTTTGAGTTGATGACACTAGTAACAGCAAAATTTAGAATTACCTGCCAAAGCTGAAAAACGCGCAACAGTATCAAGTGATCACTTAAATAATCTCCTCCTAGCTCTTTTTGTTTTTTAATTGAAAGCTGCTTTAAGTTTGATTGTAGTGGTATGACAAATGGATCCCTATCATATTTCCATCGATATTAACATCTGCTGGAGTAACATTTCAAGTACATACCTGTATGCTAAACATGAAACGATTGTTAGAACAGGATCCAGACATCTAAACACAATGGCGTAGATTAACATCTTTCCTAGCTTCGGATCTATAGATAATTGAATCAAATGTTGTCCTAAAACAGTTAATTCTTCATTCTTGTCCAGGGCATTTAACGTTTTCAAATTCTGAATTGACATCTCCACAGACATTGGAGAAGGAGGTTCTATTGCTAGTTTCAAATACTGTGCGATGCTTACACCACTTGGTGCCAAATATTTGGTTTGCAGACAAACTTCCTAAAATAATAAAAAAAGATATTTGACGTTCTTAGAAAAAATTCAGAAAATCGTACATGAAGAGGAACCCTAAGCATTTCTGGAATCTGATTGTCAAGCAGGGAAAAATATCGTCTCTTGGAAAACATGTGGAAACATATCCCTGGACACGTTCGACCTGCTCTGCCAGCCCTTTGTTTCACGTTAGCCTTGGAGATCCAAATTTTTTGCAAACTGCAAGTTCCACTAATCTGCAATATGCATAAGCCTACTATACTGTATTACATGAAAAAATTCGGTGTTACACAAATATATGTTTTAAACTAACTGCTAGGCTTTGTTGTTTGTACAACTTGAGACGGTAGTATACAACAGTTTGTACGTAACCCAAATGACTCAGTGAGTACGATGGGTAGCTAGGGAAAGTATACAAAATAAATTGTGTAAAGATTCTAATCAACTGTTTGTTGGGATACATCTGTGTTGCCGCACCATATGCCTCGCAATACAGGCCAGGTCTTGGAACCTGATAGTTGTACAGAGCAAGTCAACTTCAAATGGAGTTAAAATTAACAATGTGTACTCTGAAAAATCTCTACTGCGGTATACAACATGTGGGAAAAGGACTGTGATGGTTGTAATAACGCCTCGGCTTACTATCACTATCACAGTCCAGGAATATGCAACTTTTTCTAACTCATCATATATTCACTATTTCTACCCAATTTTACTATAAAATCTACTGGCATTCCTTTAACAGTAGAACATTATGCATATGAGAAAGTAGTTAATTAGAATCACTCACCGAATCATACGACTTCTCTTTAGCTCGTCCTGTATCAATAACGTATACAACATCACTTATCGTAAGGCTGGTTTCGGCAACATTCGTCGATAGAATAACTTTATGCTTGTGTCGAATGGTTTTAAAAACTCCTTGTTGCATGTTAATATTCATACTGCCGTGAAGTAAAAATAATTCAAACTCGTCTACGTTTAATAATTTTGAGAATAAAATAGCATCTTGACACATTATGATGTCTTCGTATCCAGGCAAAAAAATTAAAATGGTACCACGATTATCGTTAAGATGAATGTATTCAATAATTTTTACAATTAAGTTAAAATCAATTACATCATCTGATGTAGAGCGATCGTACATTTCTAGAAGAGCTGCACTTTGATCATCATCACAAACATCATTTTCTGATAACATCGATTCGTATGCTTGAAGCATATGATGTACCTCAAATTTTGCATAGTGCCATGCCCAATTAGCCGCCGTGAATCCTTCCCAGTACGATTTTAAAGCGACATTCCCACCTAAATTGAGTAGTGGTTCTACAATATCCAATCTGCCGTGCGCAGCAGCGGCCATGAGTGGTGTGTAACCTTTACTGGTTTGATGGTTGACATTGCTGTTTTCAGAGAGGATTAAATGTAGTAACTGTTCAAAATAACTATCGTCGCCCGTTTCCATACAATTAGAAACAACCTCATTCATCAGATCAAATTCGTACATCAAATCATGTGTAGTCGACGGTGTAGTGGTAGGGACAATAAAATGTGAAGTTGTGCCTTGGGAGTTATTTTGATTGATACGACTTAAAATATCCTCCAAAAACAGTTGAGTAATGGAATGATTTCTACCTGGGACATGTAAAGTTTTAGCATCGTTAAAATAAGAAGCAAACAAATCTACATCAGCCGTTGCGGACATTAAAATAATCTTCAAATGAGGATAATGATCCAAGTTTTGCTTAAGGGCTATTAAAAGAAAATCTGTGTACTTGTCTCGTTCATGTATCTCATCGACTATAATATGACTAATATTCATCAAATACTCTTGGTTCTTATTACTCATAAGTGTTTTTAACAGGATTCCATTCGTACAATAAATTAACGCAGATTGAGGACTACACACGTATTTTAATTTGATTTGATAACCAATGGTCCCACCCAAAGTTTCACCTCGTTCCTCAGATACCCGTTCTGCAACGGCAACTGTTGATATTCGACGTGGTTGTGTACATATTATCTTGCCCGGTGTCTGCTTTGTACAGAGGTCTTCTAAAATAAACTGAGGAATTTGTGTACTTTTTCCAGATCCGGTCTCTGAAGTAATAATAACTACTTGATTAGAATGCATTAAATTAAGAAATTCTTCCTTTTTGGCCCAAATGGGTAGGTTTTTTCGAAAACTGTCAAACTTACTTGATACAGGCTCATTGACAGTAACTGTACCTCCAGAATTTAACCTACCCAACAGTTTATTATTAGAAAATGAGCTGGCTTCTTCATTGCTTATCTGATGAAAAGCTTCTCTATACTGTTTCAAATAAGAAGTGCAGCTCTGATATGAATTTTCATGATGAAATAAGTAAAACGTCTTGCAATACAATTTTGTTTGTTTCGACATGTGTAGTTTGCGATTCGGTTCCCTACCGAGTGACTTAGTTAACAATCCCATCCGCTTGCATTTTTCATGTACATATTTACGCTGTTCATTTGATAGTGTCGAGGGAAATATAAATTCAGAAACATCTTCATTAGTACAGAAATCTCGAATGATGTTATTGATAGCAATACGAAATTTTTCTGACAATCCAGTAATTCTACACAGATCGACTAAATCCATGTTAGCTTGGCCTAAAAAATGAGCAAAAAGTAGTAACTGTAAACAACTACAGACCATAAATGTTGAGGTTAGGTTTTAATTACAGGTATATTAATAAATGCCTACCTTAAAAGGAAAGAAATCACACGAAGGTGGGTGGGTAGGTAGATATTTTGACCACTTCAATATAATTTCTAAAAACTTACATCTATTAAAGCAATAAAATTTTTAATTTGCTGCAAATATGAGTAAAAAATCAGAGATGGTAAAAATCCGACGGTAAGCTAAAACGCCTAAATCTCCGTACAATCTGCGCATGCGAAAGAAACGTCAAAAAGTAGTTGCAATTTGTTATTAACTCATATAATTAATTAATGTAGGTTGGGTTATTCAGTTATTGTGAAAAATGCAATAAATTGTTTTAATCACAGGCTATTATAATGAATAGACATATTCGTAATGTATATTTAAACTCGCAGCCATGTTTTGCTGCACCCTGCAGCAGTATAAAATCCGAAAAGGACAGTATAAGCCCCATGTTTACAAATCGTAACCCAAGACATTTCAAATATCTACGAATCGCTCATAAACCGGACGGCTACTACGGTGATAAAACTGGGACACTCCTACAGGCATAAGTATACAAATTTGCTTTCCAATAAGACAGTCCGATCGTAGATAACAACTGACACAAACAGGTCGTCTGCATTGTTTGTGCACCACATCAATGGACCAACCCTCACCGCGAGCAAGAAAGAATGGGCCATGAAAACCAGGCTGTATAAGACCATGCACCAAGTCCCTGCATTAAATTTAATGTTTGCTACTTGTAGGTTTCAGTTCTTCGTACAAAGATGCCTTGCAAGTGGTCGTGCGATCGCAAACCCGAATGCAACGGCAGTAAGATCACAAAGTTTGTAACATGCTACAAGATTTCGGTTTGAAGTTGTCCGAGCCGGAGCAGTACAAGACGACATTGCCATAGACGAGAGAAAGATTACCAAAACCGTGGGATATAATCGAATAAAAGCCGATTTACATTATCAGTCAAGTCACATTGCAGTCAATTATTACAGTCTGTATTTCTTAAGGCCAATTCACTATAAGAATAAGAATTTTTTTTATTTTTGCTCAAGTACAGCATAACTAAGGTGCACTTTTTATTATTGTGTAGTTTATTATTATTTAATGTCTACTCTTAAAAATCAAATAAACGTTTTTTATACAATCTATAAATTAGTAATAAGCACCTCCTTCTTTGGAAGAACCTTTTGATTTAGAAATGGGGAAGATTCTCGAGAGACTGAAAGTAGGGCTTTCTATCACTTCATTAGAGCCACCCAATACAGCCTTCTCTTTACAGAAACTATGGAAGCACAAGTACAAATTAAACTTTATTGTCAATTAGGTATGTAGCTACTTACCTAATAAACAACTTACGGTCGATTCACATTATCTGTCAAGTCAGGATTGTATCCCATGGTTTTGGTAATCTCTTGTCCACTGCAATATGATCTTGTACTGTTCTGGCTCAGACAAATTGAAATCTTTCAGCACACGTTAGAAACTTTGTGACCTTACTGCTCTCCTGTTCAGGTTTGCGATCGCACATAAACTCTATCGGACTGCTTGCAAGGCAGCTTTGTACGAAGAACTGAAACCTACAAGTAGCAAACATTAAATTTAATGCAGGGACTTGGTGCATGAACTTATACAGCCTGGTTTTGATGGCCCATTCCTTCTTGCTCGCGGTGAGTGTCGGTCGTTGATGTGGTGCACAAACAATGCAGTTATGTGACGGCTTGTTTGTGTCGGTTGTTATCTACAATCGGGCTGTCTTATTGGAAAGCAAATTTGTATACTTATGCCTGTAGGAGCGTCTCAGTTCTATCACCGTAGTAGCCGTCCGGTTTATGAATGATTCTTTAAATGTACATTACTAATATGTTTATTCATTATAATAGCCTGTAATGAAAACAATTTATTGCATTTTTCACAATAACTTAACCTACATTAATTAATAACAAATTGCAACTTTTTGACGTTTCTTTCGCATGCGCAGATTGTACGGAGATTTAGGCGTTTTAGCTAACAACGGTGGCTTTAACGTGAATCACGAACTTGGAATATTGGTTTTTTGAACTTGTAGGTTATGTCTTTTGTAATAAAATCTAATAATTGTTTATTCATTTAATAAACAATGGTCTGAAGATACGATCCTGTTTTGTGAACGAATCAAATTTTATGAAAAAGTCCACTTAGTAAAAACAAAACGAAAATGTCTATCGAAATAGAATCAGCAGAGTAAGTATAATGTCCTTCCTTCCAGACTTGAATTTATTACATCTTTTTTAGTGTAATTCGCCTTATACAGCAATACTTGAAAGAATCAAATCTTATTCGAACATTACAAACACTTCAGGTTTGTACCTAAATGAGTTTTGTTTAATTGTTGTATTTTTATCCTTATTAGGAAGAAACGGGTGTCTCGCTTAACACTGTTGATAGTGTTGATGGTTTTTGTGCGGACATTAATAATGGTCATTGGGATACTGTATTAAAAGCAATTCAATCTTTAAAGCTACCAGATAAAAAGCTAATAGATTTGTATGAACAAATTGTTCTGGAGTTAATTGAGTTGCGAGAATTGGGTGCTGCTCGATCTTTGCTTAGACAGACCGATCCTATGATTATGATGAAGCAAAATGAACCAGAACGTTACATTCATTTAGGTAACATAAACCTTTCGCCAGGACAGATTGCCGGTCACAGAACACTTGATCCTGGTCTACAATCTATGTTTTTCTAAAGATGTGAGCGACTTCCGGGATAGTATCATGTCAATGTTGAACAAAAAGACTTTTCGTTCAACATTGGCACGATCCTATTCCGGAAGTCGCTCGTATCTTAAGAAAAACATAGATTGCAGATCAACATAAGGTGTGCTCCGACCGGCAATCTTTCCTGGCGAGAGTTATATCTACTCCAGCAGCCAGCGCCTCTGTTTTTCCAGTGATTTAATAACCGGTCGGATCTTCGTGGGTAGGTTGGATTAGACGAGACGGTCAGTTTTTCTCCTCCGAAAATTGTCGTTACAGGTGGCTAATGATTGACGCGGGTGTTAAACCACTTCCAAGCGTTAGGACTGGGAAAACGTACCACTGAATTTGTAGGACTGTATGACCATTTTATTATGCAAACATTTATTAAACTGAGGAACACAAAGTTAGCATACGGTAATGGCAGCACTGACGATATATTACAGGCCAGGCGTTGGTCCTTCGTTAGTGCTTGATTGTGCACGAAAAAGTAACCCCCAGCATGCCCACCGTCCTTCAATTCTGCAACAGTTTTTTCAAATTCTTTGAAGAAATCACTCAAAGTGCCGCCATTATATTTCATATTACGTAACTTCCTTTGTAGATCAACTTGTATGGATAATCCTCTTTTTGTGTATATTGCCTTTAGAGCATAGAACATTTCTTTTGCCGTTCTCGTATGCTTTACTGTTTCCAACACATTATCTGTAAACCACTGTACAATAATATTCCGCGCTTTGACAGCCTTTTTCTTGAACACCACCAGGTCATTTGCGTTGGTTGGGAAAGCTTCTTCAAGAACTTCTAGCACCTCATTTTTTTCCAATACCAATTTTACTCTAAATTCCTAATTTGAGAATCCGGTGCCATCAAATTGCTTCACTACATTACTTCCAACTTGCAAAGGGCGCGTTCACAAGATGAAGCGCTGCGCTAGCGCTACCTAAAATGTCTGGTGAACGACTCGCTGGAAGATGTTTAACACTTGCGCAGATCATTAGCTATCTCTATCGAGAATTTTCACAGAGGAAAAACTGGCCGTCTCGTCCGAATCCCACCTACTCACGAAGATTCAACCTGTTATTAATCACTGAAAAAAACAAACACTGTGACTGCTTAAGACTACTGTATGATTGTATGATTACAAAAGAATATTTGTAGAAAATTTACTGGCACGTTCGTACTTTGATCCTCGTGAAGCATATACAGATGGTAGTAGCAAAGAAAAAAGGCGGGCTGCAATTTCGCATGCATTATCGGGAGAGGTTTCGGTTGTGCCTTCTTCACGTTTACTAGCTCTGTTGGGTCAGGCACTCAAATGGCAACAACATCAAGGCCTGTTACCACCTGGTATGAATGAGAGTAATATAGTATTCAATTATTTCCTCACTGTTTGTGCCAGGTACTACCATCGATTTATTTAGAGGTAAGGCGGCAATTAAAGAACAGGAAGATGAACAATTCCCGACGCAAATGGGAAAACAAATTAAATTTGGACAAAAATCGCATGTTGAGTGTGCCCGTTTTTCACCTGATGGTCAATATTTAATTACTGGAAGTGTTGACGGAATTATCGAAGTTTGGAATTTCACCACTGGTAAAGTAAGAAAAGATCTAAAATATCAAGCTCAAGAAAACTTTATGATGATGGAACATGCTGTTTTATGTATGTCATTTTCACGTGATAGTGAAATGTTAGTAACTGGTTCACAAGCTGGTCGTGTAAAAGTCTGGAGAATTAGCTCAGGTCAGTGTTTACGCAAGATTGAGAAGGCACATTCCAAAGGAATTACTTGTTTACAATTTTCTCGCGATAACAGTCAGGTCCTTAGTGCATCATTCGATCATAATGTTCGGTAGGTACCCATTTATTTAGATATTCTACTGTTAAATATCATAATTCCTTTTGAAATATACAGAATACACGGTTTGAAATCGGGAAAGGTCTTAAAGGAGTTCCGGGGACATACTTCGTTTGTTAATGAAGTAATATTTACACAAGATGGACATAATATTTTGAGGTAAAATTTTGTTGATAACGCTGGGTTCTAGTTATTTATATTTTAGTGCATCATCGGATGGTACCGTTAAAGTTTGGAGTATTAAAACAACAGAATGCATTAACACATTTAAAGCCCTTGGAGCTGCCGATATAACAGTAAATAACATTCATAACTTCCCCAAAAATCCTGAACACTTTGTTGTGTGTAATCGAAGCAATAGTGTAGTGATAATGAATTTGCAAGGCCAAGTAAAGTTATCATATTGGGTGAATTGCAATTTCAACGCACTATGTTGTAGATTGTAAGATCATTTTCTAGTGGGAAAAGAGATGGTGGAGATTTTGTGTGTTCGACAACATCGCCTAGAGGTGATTGGATTTATTGTGTTGGAGAAGATATGGTTTTGTACTGTTTCTCTACAAATTCAGGAAAATTAGAAAGAACCCTTAATGTAATAATTCTTGTTAAACATGGCAACGGTCTTATCATTAATTTTCCAGATTCATGAGAAGGATGTAATAGGGATTGCCCATCATCCAAACCAAAACTTGATATGTTCATATAGTGAAGATGGTTTAGTACGCCTTTGGAAACCATAAATTCGCATCATATTAAATTTTGACTGGATTGTGACTGTGCTCCAAAGTTTAACAAAAGAGTCGATTTTTATATTTAATACAATTGTAATGTAATTGGAAGTAAAAATAATTTGGGTTTAATTTCATTAGTAGGTACCCATATTATGCGTCGGCTAATGCGACATGTAAAATCCTTTTCATAATGGAGCGTTTCAGACGGTGATATGTACCGTTTGATATATTTCTTCAGATGTACACCTTTTCTTTAAGTTGTTCTCGTACGGACGTTCCGGTAGGCGATATGCTTGGTGACATCGTAGCATTTGGAAATAAATACATTTCACTATCTATAGTTATTGTTAATTGATATCTAAATTTACTACGTACAAATATAGAGATATTTTATTATAGAGCTGTGTGTAGGTATTATTGATGTTGAGGATTGTTACAACTTTGCGTGCTAATTAAGACAAAGGTCCGAAGTAGTTTAAAAAAATACTGAATCCATTTTCAAAAATTATGAAATTGATGAAGGTAACACAAATAGGAAAACAAGACGCACAAGCAAGAGTTGGGCATCTTTTGCCAACTTATTGAAAAATGTTTCACAGATATATTTTTACGACTAATAATAACAGTTATTCGTCCAAGAATCGTTGTCTTTTACAAATTTACATAGTGCTGTGGTAACACACTAAACAGTTGAGCGAAACTCGCTTTAGCGGTACAACAAACTATGAGCTTATGTATAATCTACAGCTACACTGTGCAAAACGTATATGCTCGAATGGGGTCTATGGTTTAATAAAGGGTGTCAAAAGAAACTTTGACTTCCAAAATTGCATGTTTGTTGCTGCATCAAATCGAATTGAAAGGCCACACAAACATTTACAAATCTATTAACATTTTGTAAAAAGTTTATTGAATTGACTTCCTCAATTACCTACCTTTCGACTGATTCGCTGCGACGAAACACGGCCGAGTTGATTAGAATGTAGGTACCTACTGTATTATGTGTCATACCAATTGATTTGAATATAATAAATTACCTACACTTTACTCAATGGTCATACATATCGAGTACGACTTTAGATTCAGAAGAAATTGGTCGTCTCAGTTGCGAGTTGATCAAACGTAAAACGCACATTGTTGTTAATTATTTCAATTGCGCTGCTGAACCAACTTTTCGTAGAGCGAACTCTATTCGTTTTCAAAAACATCCTAAATGTGCACGCAGGAAAAGGGTATAAAATGATAATAATAATTTTTTTATAGTTATTAAATAACAAACCTAAGTAAACGGTATTCTGATTAATCCGAGGATTAATCCCATTATTTAAATATGAATTACGGACAACGCAATTAATCGCGCTACGTTCTAATTTATGGATTCGACAAAAAAGGAGCATGCGCAATTTTGATTAGTTTTCATCTCATTTTAAGAAGATTCGATCGGTGCGTCTGCAACCAGCATCTCGTATTTCGCACCTAGAAAAGCTCCCGTCGCCAAAAAACGTTAACAATCGTCGACCGTCGAGAACGGAAACTCGAGATTTAAACGATCAACAATCTACCTAGAGAGCAAATAATAAACGCCAATCGCTTAATAAAAAAATTTTTCCTTTTTTGTTCAGTTTTCATTTTTCGCGTATAAACACACGATGGCGGATGTAAAACATTTTAGTGACAATGTTACAAATATATCTAATAGGAGTAATGGAACATCATCTCATTCCAACAATGCAGGTATGCCTACGCTTCCTATTTTAAACATATAGGTATATTTCTTATGTTTATTAGTTTATTTAGGTAGTAGTTATACCTATAATATTAGGATGCTGCTTGTTGCGCAATATCTTTATGAAATTTACATTCTAATTTGTTTAATTAGCATTGGAAAAGGTTGAGAATTTACCTTCTATTTTTAGTGCCAAAATAAGGAAGTCAACAAAAATCTTTGAAGTATAGGTGCACCTACCTGCGTATTTATACTTAAAAACATTTCCTTGATTAGCGACAAGCGCACTTCACAATTTGTTGATCAATGATTGTTGTAATAAAACCAGTACCTATACTTAATTTGATGTAGGTAATTTAATTAGATATTCTTAATATTATTACATATAAGTATAAAGAAATCGTCAGTTATAAGCACACCTGACCAGTTCAACTCGAAAACCTTCGTGCAGAAAGTCCTTTGAAACAATTTGTCTTTAAAGTTTATTTTAGCCGTGAAGCTATTTATTTATAGGGCGAGCATTTGCATTTATGTCGGTCACTACCTATAGTAAATGACTCCTGCATAATAGGAACAATTCCCACATCATTTCCTCTGCGGTTAGCAGTTAGAACCTTAGATTTGAAATGTACCTAAGTAGGTACAAGGACATTTGGCATTCTGAAATTTCGACCACAGCTAGCACTACCTAAGCCAAGAATGAAAATGAAGTAGCTGTACTTACTGCTAAAGAAATATTAACATTACATTTTAGCGTTCCACTGTCATTTACCCATCGTTAGTTGCCACTTGACATTTTCGCTTCCGTAAAAGAACACGGATAAACGGCCGTACAATAACGAAATAGTACATATTATATATCAAGGTAGAGAATACAGTATTATTGTCTGAGCACCAAGATTACATCTCGAGGCGCTTATTGCGCCGAGGGGTGTAAGGTGCGAAAGGCAATAATAGACTTCTCTACCGTGGTATATATACTATTTTTTCACTACTAGCACTTGAAATCCTCTAAATTAACATATTATATTGATAAGAAAGTGAACGGTTGGACAGAATTTTTTGTTTATTAATTTAACATGTCAATCAAGTACGTGGAAGTACAAGTCAAACAGGCCGTATTTTGTATTATGCTGCGTTGCGCTAGGCCACCCTGTATAACTGAGCTAGGACAATCTTTCCTTCTTCTGCTGAGCTAATTAGGTACCTACCTATTCATATTTTAGTTAACAGGTATTTGAGTGCTATTATTCTACACCCTTTATGTAGGTACTTATACATAGTTATTACAAAAAAAAATTAAAATCAAACAAAATTCATTTTATGAACTGCCGGCCCTGTTACCTCCGAGGATTAATAAATCTTATGGGGCGAATCCTACGGGAGCGGAATCTTTCTGGGGCGAATCTTACGGAGGCGAATTAACCGGGGCGAATCATTCTACAACACATTATACAGACACTTTTTAATGGAGATTTCGAATATGACATCCCGTTTTTAATAACTTTTAAGGTGACGGAGAAACACGTGGCAACTTTAGTTTTTCTTATGGGAGCCATTTTGAGATTTTCTTTTTTCTCTCTCTGAAGAGTTTTATCTCTCGAAAAGATACACCCTGTATAATTTATACTATTCATTGAAACAGGTAGGTATATAGGATAAGTTTTAAGAAAAAAATAAAGCTTTGCAAAACTGTATGATGGACAGGAAGTCCAAAAGTTCGTTTCTTAGTCCATCCTCGCAATACCTAAACAAAATCTTTTATATAGGTAAACCATCTACCAGAAACTTTGTTAATAGTTGTAGGTAACCTTATAATAAATAATAACCGGGGCACTTGCGTTCCATTCTTATGGTTATGGTCTTATGACTTATGAGGTAGGTATGTCAAATGTGGCGAATGTACAAATATTCCGAAAACATACACTGTGTAGTATTTCCAAAAGTATTCATCTATTATAATTAACTACCCCAAAAGTTAATTAAACATGAGAGTAATGATATAATACGAATTAGGTACGTAATAGTATAGAAATAACCGCCTTTTTTACAGGTACCTCAAAAATTGCCAACCGCCAATACTCTCCTTTAAAGCAGTTAATATTAAGATCACAGATAAAATAAAATTATCTGCGGTATACATCCGTAAATTAAGTACTATAAGGATTATTATGTACCTACTTAGTTTGGGTTGCAAGTTCAAGGTATAGTAGTTGTGGTGTCATATTCATTTTTATGCATGATAAAATAGATGTAAGATGAGCAAATTTTTATTTATAGATAAATAGCTCGTTTACTAATTATTTGGATGATATAATAATTTATTAAGAATTATAGTACAAACACTATATTACATACTGTATGTTAATTATATCCAAAACTTATAGCCCGTATAAACCGCCTATCTTTTTTAATGCAATGAAATTGTTCAGGATAAGTGCATAATATTTAAATTAATAAAATAATTATTTCATCAGTAGGTATCTAATGAACGAGTGACGTAAAGTCTAAAGTAATAAAATGACTCCACACCTTACATTTCGGTGAGGTATTTAATAGGCGCGTTATACCACAGATTACACATTTAATTAATTATTATAGTACATATACAGGGTGACAATTTGAAAACTTACCACCCCCCATATCTTAGTAAATAAACGAGATATTAAAAAAATCAAAATCCGTTTCGGTAATTCGGAGGGGGAATCACAATGACATAGTTGGCGACGCACCCCCTCACACCCCCTGCGCCCCAGCCACCCCAACTTTTAAATCTTAAATAGTGACCCCCCATGTGTGATACGTCGTTGGAAAGCTCTGAAAAAATGCTTTCCAACCATACCAAATAGCATTACATTTAGGTTAGTAATTATCGTGCAAATCAAAAAATAAACATGGAAAATCGTATTTAACTTGAACTTCCAAAGCCGACTCGACAGCAACTCATTTTTGATCGCCAGTTATAATCTATTCTCAAACTCTTGTCGAACCTTTTCAAATGTTGGTTTTGCAATATTTCGACATTCTTGAATTATTCTCTGTCTTAGTTCGTCTAATGTTCGCCGGTTGCGTTTTAAATACGACAGATTTCAAATGTATCATATTAGTTTATTTTTTGATTTGCACGATAATTACTAACCTAAATGTAATGCTATTATGGTTGGAAAGCATTTTTTCAGAGCTTTCCAACGACGTATCACACATGGGGGGTCACTATTTAAGATTTAAAAGTTGGGGTGGCTGGGGCGCAGGGGGTTGGAGGGGGTGCGTCGCCAACTATGTCATTGTGATTCCCCCTCCGAATTACCGAAACGGATTTTGATTTTTTTAAATATCTCGTTTATTTACTAAGATATGGGGGGTGGTAAGTTTTCAAATTGTCACCCTGTATATTATTAATATATATTAATATTAATTATATATTATCAATTATTATAGGTTATAGCATTGTAAATGAATATACAATGGTTACATTACAGGTATACTATTGAATAATAGTGTGTAATAGTGTACTGTTTATTCAATGGTCATACATACTATATAACGTCAATTCAATATGCGATTTATATACCTACATGTTCATTTATATACAATCAATTTTAATTTTACAGGCAGGAAGGAACTACTAATACTGTTAACGATAAACTAAATCATTTCCTTTCATCTATCTAATTCACAATGCTTTCCAACCTCTCTTGGTAAAAGGTGATCGTTTAGTGTTTGTGAAGGTGTGCGTAATTTTAGAGTGTGACTTTGTTTCCATTCGTGATCTTTGCGTTGGGTCAGTGTTTGAGAATTCTAACAATGCATTGTCAAATTCTTTTCGAAGGGATGTGACTATGTGAGTGTTTGGTTTGTGTTATTATTTGTATCTATCGATTGCTGAAGTGCGCAAATGTCTGTATTTCAGAGTTGTTTAGAACGGATGTATTATCTTGTACGGTGAATGTGTTGTTTGTGTGGAGTAGTGCTTCAATTTCGTGCTTGATTTGTTCCTGTGTGTCTAATATGTAAGGAGTGTATTTTTAATAATAACTCTACGTTGGTCTGCAATGCGTTGTTCATTTAAGTGCGCTAAATGTGGGTATTGTGTAATGAAAGCGTGATGTAATTTTACCTCCGTACATGGTCCTGTCCGTTTCCATTTCATTCGTCTTTTGGAGGTTTCCTTTGCGCTGGTCCCATCCACAAGCGGTTGAGAAGCAGGTACAAAGGTCTCTTCTTGGTGGTCCTCTTCAATTGATCGTTCTCGTTTTCGTAGTCTTCTTTCGGTTGTAGAGGTTTCGGGTATCCCGACAAGAGCCCGCTTGTTTACCATCTCGTCCCTATCGGCTCACATGCTACAACGCTCAGCGATAGCTCCAGACGCTCCTCAGGTAGCGTCATCTTTCCGAGGTTTTGTTTTAACTCCAATTTCATACGAATATGGGTTGATCAGGAACACGTGAAGGCGTCAATCTTCAACATATTCGCATAAGCAAATATCCACCTGCGGGATGTGTATAATGTGAGAGAGTAGAGAACATGGGTGTGGGAGTTGGAAAGTAAAATGGGTAGGTATAAGTACTACATACTAGTCACCTTTAAGGTACGTTTCTTATGAAGCGTCTGACGCGGTGCAACTGACGCAATGCACCGCATCAATAGAAAGCAATGGAGAAGCATGTTCTGTCAACCTGCACGCGGCGGCCGTCTCCAGTTGCATACGTAAAAGCCACACCGCGTCAGACGCTTCATAGGAAAAGTACCTGCCTTTAGTGCCCAATGATCGCCTTTTACGATCTTCATCCCCGGAATCGTAGGGGTATTATTATTTTATTATGGTCGGTGTTTCTTGTGAGAACTCAGGTCTAGCCTGGTTAACTAATCGCACGGATTAAAATCAAGTAACGATTAGTGTCTGTGTCTGGTGAAGTTATGTAGGGTTCTAAAGAAAAATAAAAAATAAAATAAATATTCACACACTCACATTGGAAATCTAGGGATAGTATGTAATTCATACTTACCAACATAGCTATTGATGGCCACAATTGTCAACGCTATCAGGAAAGAGGAAAACAAAACAAAAAAATCATTATAATAATTCCTGTAATTTTATTAAATAGAGCTTATTGTGTAAGTGTTTCTTTGACTTTGCGTTTGGGTTGAACACGAGTGGGTTGTGTTTCTGTGAAGAAGGAGTTTTGTGTTTTTTATCTGCTAGGGCGTGTAACTTTATTGGGTGGACCTGTCTTTGTAGTGCATGTTGCGTTACTTGTATTTATGGTGTTTCTTTGTTCTTGAGGTTGTATTTGTGTGGTTGCTTGGGTTATTCGTGGAGATATTACAGTATTTTGTGAGCCTGTGTTAAGGTTGTTGCGTTTCGGTTGAATACGAGTGGGTTGTTTCTGAGAAAGAGGAGTATTGTGTTTTTTAACTGTGCTAAGACGTGTAATTTTATTGGGTGGACCTGTCTTTGTGGTACATGTTGCCTTACTTGTATTTATGGTGTTTCTTTGTTCTTGAGGTTGTATTTGTGTGGTTGCTTGGGTTTTTGGTGGAGATATTACATTATGTTGTGAGCATGTAGTTCTGTTAAGGTTTTCGCGTTTCGGTTGAATACGAGTGGGTTGTGATAATGTGGTGTGTTTCTGTGAAGAAGGAGTTTTGTGTTTTTTAACTGTGCTAGGACGTGTAACTTTATTGGGTGGACCTGTCTTTGTAGTGCAAGTTGCGTTTCTTGTATTTATGGTGTTTCTTTGTTCTAGAGGTTGTATTTGTGTTGTTGCTTGGATTATTGGTGGAGACATTACGGTATTTTGTGAGCCTGTAGTGCTGTTAAGGTTGTTGCGTTTGGGTTGAGTACGAGTGGGTTGTGATAACGTGGTGTGCTTCTGTGAAGAAGGAGTTTTGTGTTTTTTAACTGTGCTAGGACATGTAATTTTATTGGGCGGACCTGTCTTTGTGGTGCATGTTGTCTTACTTGTATTTATGGTGTTTCTTTGTTCTTGAAGTTGTATTTGTGTGGTTGCTTGGGTTTTTGGTGGAGATATTGCAGTATTTTGTGTGGTGCTGTTAAGGTTTTTGCGCTTCGGTTGTATACGAGTGGATTGTTTCTGAGAAGAAGGAGTATTGTGTTTTTTAACTATGCTAGGGCGTGTAACTTTATTGGGTGGATCTGTCTTTGTAGTGCATGTTGCGTTACTTGTATTTATTGTGTTTCTTTGTTCTTGAGGTTGTATTTGTGTGGTTGCTTGGGTTATTGGTCATTATCATTATCGTTTGTTTTACAATCGGCCAAAATTTTGTCAGCAACAGTGCTAACGAAAAGATTGAAATCATCGCACGATAACGTCGAAAGCGGTTCTATGATACAGGCTTTATTCGATTTCACTTGACAGTCCGTCTGTTCCTCGTCTACTCGAGAACGCTTCGCCAATCGATTTTTACGAGTGCTATTGAATATGAGCCGGATAGAAAGTCTGATTTTCGAATCCTACGAGCTGAGTGGCAAAAAATTCCCCTACTGAAAATCGTATGCGGTTCTTCGTACCTTGTTTATTTGTTCTAGGACGTTTTTTCTGCATGTAAATAGTTGTAAAATTTGGCGCAGTTCGTTACACGAATGGAGGAAATACACTATACCTACACCACAGAATAATTGAAAGGTATTTTCTATCAATTGAGATAGTTTAAGAAGGATCGATACAGCCGCGTTTGCGTGATGTAAAAGAACAATTCCTGCCAGTTTACTCGTGCAGTGGCATCTACCTAAAACAGCGCCTGTGAACTCACCACTATCAAAGAGGGTAACAGGTACTTTCACCTAGACACGCTCCGCACTTTTTGTTTGAATATTATGATAACATATATCTTCCCATTTTTGAAGCTTACGACACGCATTACACTTTTATTGTCAACACATTCACATTGCGCTGTAGATAGTCAATGAGTCACACATAAATGCGTCCTTTCGTATGTATAACCGAAAAAAATCGATTAAAACTTTGTAAATACAGTGCATCTGTTTTAAAGCGTCTAGTGGGAGTATATTGAAAGCGTAGAAATCTATAGGTAGAAATAGTATAAGAAATGCTCAACATGGTTTCTCATAGAGTTTCAGGGAACAAAAATTGCGTATGAGTGAACCTCGGTAGGTACTTTCACTCCCTGCATCCCATAAATCACCCGTAGCTTTATATATGACAACACGCTACCAATTTTTCACACACCTCATAATTGGTTACCGTTGAAAAGCATGTTTAAGAACTTTTCAATGATGTACACATTCCGCACGAAGGGAGGTCAAAATTTAAGAACAAAACTGGGCTCGACCTTTTTAGAGCAGCCGACTGCTATCTGGGCGTCGGGACAACGGGGTGCAGTGACCACTAGGTGTAGGACATTGTTTGCTCGCCTCCCGGAATTAGTTTTGGATTAAAAAATCTTGCATAGATCATCTTTAAAACTTCAGCATAACTTGGCAACGTGTATTTGAATACTACTACTAATCATTGGAAAAACTCTGTATAAGGTTTTTCTAAAATAATATCCATAGGGCGCAAAACTCATTTAGCAGTTCCGTCGATGTACGAAATGTACTCCTCTTGTGTACCGATTTAATGAGTTGGCACAATTTTGGCCACCTCTTAAAATAGTGACTACGCACATGGACAAACAACAACCCAGAACCGTGAAAAATCGTTTATAATAATGGGTGCGTTCACCATAACCATTGAATAAAAACACTATTTTATTCAATGCCATAACCAAACATGTTTGCGCTTTGATTACGTTTGCAAACACAAACTGTTTAGGCGCAGGTGAACGATAGGGTGCGTTTGCCAGAACCAACTGTTTGCAAACCGTTTGCGCTTTTTCGATAATTACGTTTACTGAACGCGTTGCTAGTTGTTAAACTGTTTGCAAGCGGACGCCATTTTTTGAATCGCAATTTAAACTCGCTGAAAATCACAAACATGTTTGTAATTTTGTAAGGCATGCATATTTGTTTAAACCATCGGCATATAGGTTTATGCGCGAAATTGGAGTAGGTAAATTACTAGTACCTATACATCATGACCAAAAATTGGATATAAATCGAATAATTTAATTATGAATGAAAAAGGGAGCATTCCATGTATGCAGGCTTATTCAAATTCGAGGGCTACCATGGGGATCTCGGGAACTGTAACAAATAGAGGTTGGCAAAGTTGGGTAGTTTGATACTTAACAAAATATCGTTTTGAAACTAAAAAAATTCCGACTACTTTCGGAGATATCCAGAAAAAAAATGACATTTTACAAAATCGTTTTTATTTGTTACCTAAGTTATTTAAAAAGATATTTCAAAATAAACGGCGCATAATTGTGACCACTTTTTTCCATATACAAGATGCTAGTTTTAAATTTTTAGTCTGACGTTTCGTCTCCGGTTAACCATCATCAGCTTTGTTTTTTCTTATGGAAGTCATTTTTACTTTTTGTGTCATTTGATAGAGCTTTTTCCTATCAATAAATGGTGCTGTTAATCCGTAAAAACGCAAGAAACTGCGAACGTACACTGCCCACGACAAAGTTGCCAGACAAAAAAAGAAGATATTTTAACAGTATTACTTCAGTCTCCCTTTGACGAATGTCAAATTTGAAATACTCGGCGAGTAATAACTTTGTAGTGAAATCGTTCCACACCAAACTTCTCTTCGAATCTAATTAGGGTACATTATTCGTATACTAATAATTAACACAAGTATCTCTATAACCTATAACTGATACTGGCTGAGTGCTCTCGATTTCATTTGGACTTGTACCCCTTCATATGCGGTTTATGAAGGCTCCAAAACGGCATGAACGATTTGCTCGTCTCCTAGTAGATTGCTGGCCATCTAGGCGCGGTTCCCACTGCAGCGATGCGATAAGCGATGCAACATGAGCAATCTTTTATCGCCCGATGCAGATCGGGTTGCTTATCGAATCGCCTGTTGCATCGCTTATCGTATCGCTCCAGTGGGAACCGCGCCAAACCCTGCCTTGCAACACTATAACCACAGATATACGTCGTATATCTGTGCTTTAACTATACGTTTTTCACCTATACAAATCTTAACTCTTTCCTTAAAATGACTATACTTATGTGGTGAGTTTATTAAATTTATTAAATGTAACAATCTGAAAATAAAAACTTCTCATAAAGCAGGTACAATTTATGGAAAAAAAATATTTACTCAAGGATCCAGTGAATATGCATTTAATACTCCAATCTTGATTTTCTATAGGACAATTCAATTCATCTCGTATAGCAGGATGTATTTAAACTGTAAAAAGGTTGCCATATTTTTATTGAAATGTACAAAAAGAATACAAAACGGTTTTCTCAAAATTCACTCAAATTAAATTTGACGTGTGGTTTCCAGGCAAATTGCGCGCTTAGAACAAATGCGCATGCCCGATCAACATGTTTGTGATTTTCAGCGAGTTATGATTAAAAAAATGGCGACCGCTTGCAAACAGTTTGACAATTAGCAATGCGTTCAGTAAATATGCTTATATAAAAAGCGCAAACGGTTTGCAAACAGTTGGTTCTGGTGAACGCACCCAATGTTCTTACTGCGGTTCCTACGCACGCAACGGTCCCAATGCCCAGTTGTCCCCGCGCCCAGTTGTCTGGCTGGATTCGTGGTGAGAGAGTACTGAGGTTCGTTTATACAGGGTGTTACATATAAGTATGAAAACAAATGTGGGTCGTAGAGGGGATCAAAACAAGCACTTTTTCCAAATAAACTTAGGATCGTTGCCTTCGGATCAGAAACTATCCCCTGCCTACTAGTGAGTCATATAATTCCGCATGGTTAACAATTTAAGTCGATATTATGATTAAATTATATCAAAAAATTCAATATGTCGATCATGGTATTGAAGTCGACAAATTCGATTCCAAGAAGATGCAGATTGTAGGTACGTGACAATGTGACATGCGGGTGATGAGAAAATGATATTTAAGTAGAGTTCGATAACAATAAATATGCATTATTCAAATTATCACAACATCGACTTATTTTTTTGTTATTTGTGACATTTTCAACGAACTACATGAACTACATGCCAAATTAGATGACGCACTAGTATGCGGGGGATACTTTTTTCTCCTTCCTTTCAAACGAGTATAACTTTTGTTTGAAAAGTGATTAAAAAAAAAGTGTTTGACAGTTTTGTTCCTTAACCGATCAAATATGTACACAACAAATTTCGTAAGAAAAATTCTCTCCATTTTATATAGTTGCGCGGTCAAGAATTGCAGTGGAATTCTCGAATCTTCAAAAACTAATTCCAGATTCGTGATTTTCATGTTCAAAAACCCCCCGATACAATTTTTTCGCGCCCCCCCCCCCCTCCACATTTTTAAATATCCTTATGACGCATTTTAAAAGTGATACAGTATACACATGTAGAGCTTTTATCAAAAAATGGTACTCTTTATTTTAGCTACTGTTATGCTTTGTTTTATACGTTGGGGTAGTTATTCAGTAAAAAGCAAATCACGTAATGTGAATCATAAGTTATGTCACACAACTTGGTTGCACATGTAGTTTGTGCTTTTTTGCATTGTTTAGGTACGGATTTTAACAATAAGAATATGAATAGAGATACTAAGTAACCCTCGAGGTAACCAATTTTCCAATGTACAATATCGAATCGATATAGTACATCTACAGTAGAGTGCCTTTGTATTACAAACCTTCATAACTAGTTATATAAATTTAACAATTTACAAAGCTCTCTTCGATCGTTTAGATATTCTTTGTGCATGTTTACCCTTCTTCTTTGATTCAAAATATTTTTTAGTTTCGAAGAAACGAAAATGCCTTAAGTAAAACATTAGTTTGAACCGAATCGGTCCAAGCGTTTGACAGTTATCGTGTTCACGGAAAAACGGACACCATCAATTCCCCTATAAAGCTTCCATCGCTTTGCTCTAAACCGATACAACGCAACATCGAAGGATCCTCAGTATTATTATCATCAGTTTTTTGCTAGAGATAATACTTAACCAATAGGAGAAGAAAACTTCATAAACCCTGCGTCCCAGATGAAACGCATTATAAATAGGCAAACATAATTACTTATAATGTACTTTTTCGCGGATCTACGACGTTAGCGTTCAACGTAGGTACGTTATTGCGCTTGTCTAATTCTATAGAAACTGATTGGAGTAGTAGGTACCTTGACGCTAATTTCAAACACATCGTGAATCCTTCGCGAAAAAATACATTTTCGTTTCCCTATGGTGCGTTCTACCTACTTAAGACGCACTGTAGGTATATATCGTGCGGTATAGTAACAGTAAAATCAAAAATTATAGCTAGTCAATAATAATACCTACGAGTGAAAAGAAGTAACCAACAAAGTACCGATCTTCACATTTATTCGCATGTAGGTGGATAAGGTTACTTATATGTATCTTTTCCATGTAGATAATTGATAGTAAAGGGTAAGTATGCAAAACCTTTGACTTTGGAATACCTTAATAAAATATCTGCAAAGTGGTACGCAGTGGAACAAAATGGAGTTAGTGACCTATGAAAACATACTTTTCCAGGCCTTAGTAGATCAGATCACAGAATAAAGCCGATCAATATGTTAAGCGTCGACTTTAAAAATTTTCTCGAGACACGGAATCGACTTTTATAGGCATAACCTAATTTTCCTTCTTAAATTGGGGTTAAGACGAAAATAGATATTTTACTGCCTTGTGGCGACTGTATTTGAAAAATTAGAAAAAGAAGAAGTAGATACACCTATACCTATTTTGGTAGGTAGGTGAGAGTGTCGTATAAAATCAATGTAAATAGGTACCGATGCCTGTCTGCAACGACAGCAATAAAATAAGGGTTTTCTCCGGAATTAAAATCCCCTCTCTTTTGCGAACGGTTTCCTTGCCTATGAAAACGTGCTCTCTCGGACGATCAACACTTTCCGGTAACATCATATTTTGGCAACATTTCGCCGATTTCAGCAAGATGTAATATGTCGCATTTGCGTCGGACGTAGCGTACATTATTGCCAGAAACTCGGCAGACTCAGAATAAGAGCTGAAGTTTTCGACTGGACTTTCTTTCACTTGTCTCTCACTGTCCAAAATCACACTTTAGAATGTCGTATGGTGAAAACTTGATACCTACTGACTGAGCAATTATTATACCCAGAACACGGTTTGCGCGAACTTCAGGAATTTACAAGTTTTCAAAATTGCGAAGACACATTCTTGTGCGTAAATCTCCATTTTAACTATGGTTTGTCAATTTTGTTCGCAGTTATTTTTGTAACATTTTATTGCTTTAGACGGAAAATATCAGATTGGTTTCAGAAACTGTTCTATTTGTATATGTCCAGCTCTAAAATTTAGTAAAAACGTTCGCACAGTAGAAAATGTAGAAATAAGGTCAGTAATACTGCAAGGACCAGTCATAAAACACATTGTATAAGTTGGGTGGCACATTTACAATAAAACGACTTATACTTAATAATTTGGGAACGAAATGTGATATCACCATGCACTTTTCACTAAACATATGACACCGAGGGAAACACATTGAACGGTAACTTTAGTTCACTTTTCTCATTTTACCCACACCGCACCTTTCCTAAAGAGCGCCATACCACGTGTGTCATATTATAATGTTATACCTATGTTTAGTAAAAATCTTATGACGATATTACATGCCTGATCTAATCAATTATTAAGGATTGATCGTTTAAAATGCCCCATCCTCTATAGTACACATATGTATAGGTAGTCAGCTTGCATATATTATAGTACGTTAGGTATTGCTTTTCAGTACCTATCTCTTTGTCTTTCTTAACAGAGAAATGTCACATTCACAAAATCTACCGAATGGGCCTTCACAAGAAGTACCGGACAATAAAAATATCTACGAGTTGGTAAGAAAAACATTGAGAGTATATAATTGGGTTAGTGAAGTATTGATATTCAAATAATAGAAAATGAAAGTTATTGAAACAACTTTCCCCATTTGGTTTTTCGAGCCAGGCACCATCAGAATAACGATAACCCTGTTGTGTGACATGCCATTCTTAAATTCTCAAATAGCTGTTTTAAAGATATTATTGCTTAATTGTATAGACAATTTAGGGTTAACTTTAAATGCCCAATTATAACATTTACTTACATTACATTTTCGACGGATATTGAAAGTGTATTTCGTATTAGGCGAATGTGCCGGAAAGGGTTAGTCAGTTTGAGCAGCCAAGCGCACCGCAACAAGTAGATGGAAATGTTCGGCCGTTATTAACTCGAATAGACAGTAGAGTTAACTTAAATGTGCGTCTAGGCTTTCCGAATCCACTCCTTAGGCCACAACTGTCAAGGCCACCTCCACCGGGAGGAACCCCGTTCGTTCAACGTCCTTTAATACAACAACAACGTCCTCCGCTGGCTGCACAAAATTTATATCCAAGACAGCCAGTTTCACATAACATCATACCAACTACCAGACCACAGATCACTCCCGGATTTAGGCCCACACCACCAAATTTCGGTAGACCCCCTTTATTAACTCCGAGACCGCAGAACATCTATCAGCAAAGATCGTTTCCTCTTCCAACAACAACAAGTAAACCGACACTTTCTAACAATTTAACAAAAAGTCAAACGCTGGATTCCTACGAATGTAATTCATCTCAAGAAGATAATGTGTCAGCAATTGAGGCAGCTAACAATGAAGAAGAAGAACAAACAGAGATCAACTTAAATGATGAATTTCAAAAAGACCAAAAAAGTTCAGTTGGGGATGTTGAAGATGAAAACCTCATTCCAGATTTATCCAGACAAATCGAGCAAAATCCACGACCCGAAACGCGGATGGAAGGACGGATGGACAACCAACCCCTTGCGAACAATTCGCGCGAAGAGCTAAACAAAGCAACCACAAATTTGCAGTCGAACCCACCTTCTCCTCAGCCTTACATGAGAAGAGCCCATGTTACGAGAACGCCATCACCAACACAGGAAAACCCAACGACTTCTTCGCCAAAACAATCTGCGTCAAAGAGAGCAGAAAAACCAAAGTCGCCCAATTTATTGAAAAATGATAGAAAATCTCCCGAAACTAAAACACGGTCTTCCTCAAAATTACGTCTTTATAAAGCAGGTTAATTTTAAAATTTTATTCATTTTGATCATGTGAGAATTAATTGAGGTTTTTGTTACAGAAGGAGATAATGACAGTGGAGTGGATGAGTCCACCCAAGGAAACGTAAGTATTCCTCTTCTCCTACCCATTGTAACGTTTTTAATTGAAATAACGTTAAACAGATTTATTCCATACAATGTTTTCTGGCGCTATTGCTATATTTATAACTTTCTCATTATTATAGGCACGATTCAGGAAGTCTGTTGAATGACCAAAGATGAAACTTTTTTTCAGGATTACATTACAATGGTCTAAAGACATTTTTTCAGAGAAAAAAACACTGCATCTGTTCATACACTCATAAACTCATAATTTTCCGTTTTTCAAAACCGTGGAAATCCACAAAATAAAAAGGTACATTTTACAATAAATCAGATATGTCTTGGAATTACCTAAAAAACAGCGACAACGTTTCATTATATGCTATGTTATTTAAACTATATATTTTATAAGAAATACCATAGTATATACGTAGGCGTTTTTTTCATTTAACGTCAAATTTTTAGTATAATTTAATGATCGATATTAATTTTAACTATCGCGAAATCGACTTATGTCTTTTGTTATTTTGAACATTTTCCAGTAACTATAGGTACATCATACATGCGAAGTGAATTTAGTTGGCTCACTATAGTAGGCTGGGGACACCCGTCTAGCTCGAAGGATAAACGAGCATAAGTCTTGTTTTAAAAGTACCTAGTTTAAAAAGAACAGTTCGATTTTGTTGGTTGCCTAGAAAAAACTTAAAACATAAAAGGAACATAAAGGGGAAATGCAAGCTTAACCATTTTTTTGAGGGTTGCTCCCAAACGTTGGGCCCTCGATTTATGTGGAAAAACAATATACAGGGTGGTGACTTGCGTAACGCATCATAGGGATTTCAATGTAAAATTCATAACATGCGATTATTGGCTCCCCAAATTATTTTAGAGCAAAAATGTATTAAGGTTTTTTGTAGGAAAAAATTTTTACGTCAATCAACCCTATTAGTTTTCAATTTTTTGCATAATAAAGACGGAAGATTGGAAAATAAAACCCCCATCTTTTTCACTAATCTGTGATGGCATGGAATTTTATAATACGAAAACTACGCCAATATCCGTCATGCCATGGAATGTCGGCTATGAAACAAATCAAATTCTATCAAAAAGTATTATATTTAGAACAGCGAATTCAACATAAAGAAAGACCAAATTACTAAAAACGGTTTCCTAATATAACAATTTACAATAAATGTTCGAATAAAAGCCGCCATTAACTGCAATACAGTAACCAAGTCGATCATAAAATCCATTTCGAACTGCTGCTAATTGATAACTGGATATCTTTTTGTTTTAGAAAATTCCATGGCATCGCAGATTATTGAAAAAGATGCGGGTTTTATTTTTCCAATTTTCCGTCTTTATTATGAAAAAAATTGAAAACTAATACGGTTGATTGGCGTAAATAAAATTTTTCTACAAAAACCTTAATACATTTTTGCTCTAAAATAATTTGGGGAGCCAATAATTGCATGTTATGAATTTTACATTGAAATCCCTATGATGCGTTACGCAAGTCACCACCCTGTATTTGTTTTGATCCCCTATATCACCCAATTTATTTTCTACATAATTTTTCTTATTGCGGAAAGGTGTTTTATTACATTGATTGAGATTTCGCTTGGCAAGAGGACATTGTTTTTTAGCTATTTTGTTTTCTATATTTGCTTATAGACATTGAATTGTTCCTGATTTGTCCATGCTTATGATTTATAAAGACGAAGTGGGAATATGATACTAAATATGTTTTTATTATTTATAGGATCACCTAAACAGCGAATATTCTACAGGTAAAAAATCATCGAAGAGTTCCACTCCACGTTCTGCAACAACACCCACAAAAAATAAATCTTTCACAAGAGTCGCAAAATCTCCAAATCCAAAAAGTCCAGAAACTCCCACGTCTACCGCCGATAAGAAAAGTATTTTCCTCGCGCCGAATATCAAATCATTAAATAACATTTTCTAGAAGTTCCTATGAACAAAATTCAAGTCGGTTCGGCTCCGTCTCCAAACTTAAAAGTAGTGAAATCGAAAATAGGATCTCTAGAAAATGCAACGCACAAACCGGGCGGAGGAAATATCAAAATCGAGAGTAAAAAGATAGATTTTTCAACAACATCATCAAGAGTTACGGCAAAAAATGACACTTATTTACCTGGAGGAGGTGATAAAAAGGTTGCGATAGTATCTTATTTATAACCGCATTGCGAATTTAATCAACTTTTATTTCAGATTCAGCAACAAAAACTGAATTGGAGTGCTAAATCGAAAGTGGGTTCTTTGGAGAATACAACTCATAAACCTAAAGGGGGCGATAAGAAAATAGATATTGTTAAGTTAGATTTTAAGGAAAACGCGAAATCAAAAGTTGGTTCCAAGGATAATATTAAACATGTACCCGGAGGAGGCGATGTTAAGGTAGGTAAATTATCACAGCTAGTAGTATCTCACTGAAAATATCCTCCTAAGTGTGTTTGAACGTGAACATGAAAACCCTTTGCAAATAATAGTTTCTGCAGAGATTTAGACAAAGTACAAGTTTCCTGATGGTCATTCTTTTGTTATGAGAGTAAACCAACAAAGGTACATTTGGAATGAAAACATTACTCACCATAATTTTCAAAATAAAGGCCGATTTATAAACTTTGTCGTCTGCGTTCGCGCTGGCAGTTCGTAGTTCACCGAAGATATTGACCATTGGAAAAAGAGTAGGTACCCATTTGGCGCGCAAATTAATGTCCTGTCAAATTGCTCGTTTTGGCTTGTGAAGCCAGTCTTTTATATATGCTCATTTATCATAAATCTTTCACAGAAATAATTCTTGTCCCTTGCATGAACAAACTGTAAACTAAAATAAGCTCTGCAACGACGGACGCGAACAGCGAACGCCAACGCGAACGTAAAGTTTATAAATCGGCCTTAACGATTATTTTATTGGTTTACATGTGTGTAGGTTATTCCTTTGAAATAAATGTACAAATTTAAAATTTTGATAATAATATGAGTAGGTACGTAATAAATTGCATCAAGTGAAACGGCAATTCGGTACTCACATGGCTAAAGGTACCTTATCCTTATCCTTATTCCCTTATTATGTACTCTTACCTTATAAACAGATATGTACCTGGGTACCTTATTCGATTTTTGAAAAATTATGAATAACAAGTCCAATCACTTTAATCATTTTGAAAGTAGTGGTTCGACTGATAAGTTGACTTTCGACAAAATTGGCATGATTTAAATATGATTATGAACGTTACTAATTGATAATTGGGACGGTAGAACGGAAGCAATTGTTCTCGCGTCGCGTCGCAATGGCTTCGCACCGTAATGGCTTTGCGCCGAAAGAGCTTCGCGTCAAAACGGCGACGCCGAAACGGCCCATTTCGTGCAGCGGTATTCAAAGAAGGTTAATTTACAGAGTGTAATTCAAAACCAGACCCAGACAATGAGACTATAACTAATGATTTGGAACAATTTACCCAATGATAAACGTAGGAAGACGAACGCTCACTTTTAATTCAATCGTCAAAATAAAACTTGAAGTTACCATGAACAATATTTGTTTGGGGAACAGAAATTAAGAGAAAATAAACGCACTTTACGCATTTATTAATAGCGTCGTATAGGATCTCAACCTTCCGTCTAATTTTGATAAGTTTACTGCAATAAAATCGATATACATATCTTCTCAGAGACTGAAGGTTTCATGTTAGCAATGCAAGATCCGGTTATATTAACACACGCAATTATAACAAACACACAACATAAAGACAAAACACTGACACATGGCATGATTATTGTCCACTTTGTTCACAAATCCCCGACAAATCAGAAACAGTCCAACGCATAATAGCGACAAAAATCTCCGTACATCTTTCATTCACATTAATAATTGAAATTTATCGCTTTGTTTAGTCTGAATCTGAACACAAACTGGAAGAAATTAGAAGAGATGTGAGTAAACATATTATGGTCACAAAAAATCACAATAAAATTTCTACTTTCACGTAGTCTACACAATTACGTAGGCAGAGACATTTGCACTTTGTATCTTTACTGCAACACTTGTTGGTTAGTTGCTATAAATATGTATTTTTTTAACAGATTGAAACAAAAAAAGTGGATATTAAAGTTCAAAGTAAAATTGGATCGTTGGATAACATAAAACACAAACCGGGGGGTGGAGATAAGAAAATATATGACGATAAAGGATATTTACGTCAAATGTCCGCCCATTCCAACGCTTCCTTGGACGGATCACAGGTACGTCTCTACTTCTACCCACCCTTATTATTAGGAACCAGATTCTGATTCTATATGCATTATTTTCAGAATGTTGATTACTTATATACATTCTATTAGTTTTCCATTCATACCATTTTATCGTAGGACAGTAAGGTAAAACAGTTAAGTGAGCGCAAAGTTTACTAACAACTTCTTTGTATTTGAGACTAAAAAGTAAACACTTGCCTAAACATTTTTCTGTACGCACTCAAACAACCAATTGTGCTTGTATGCAGAGCTGGGATGATTACTCAAAAAAAGTATTCAAATACCGATTACAAATTACTTTGTCATAAAAGTACTTATTTAATTACAGTAATTGATCACCTACTTCAGAGTTTGTATTCGATTACTGATTACAATTGCAATGTATTACCTAATTTAGTATTGTAATTACAATTACTTTTTTATTATACCTGAATCACCATCTCCGTTTTAAACACTCAAATGCGTGCGAAAAAAGGCCTTTAAAGGGGTAGTATACCCAAAGTCAAAAAAATTGTAGAAGAAAATCTAAGAACAAAATTTCAAACCGGAGTTTTCTACGATGAGTAGTTTTCAAATTATTAATGATGAAAGTTTGAAAGACAGAACATGTGACGTCATCCCGACATCGTGGGTGCGGCGGCAAGGATCCAAGCAGTCCAAACGTGTTAGTTCTTTCATATTCTAGTTCGCTTTCCTTTGAAAAAAACAAGAAAACCTTACTGAAGTATCATCCGAACATATATCCTCATATAAATTTCTATACCCAGCTCAGATTGGATACCTATGCTTTCAGTAAGCGGTATTGGTTTCATTTGATTCAGTTCTTCTGTTTGATTGTGGCATATGTTTGATGTTGAACTGGTTTCTCCACTACGAAGTTGATCGTTTATAAGCAATCAGACACAATCTTACTTTCTTAGATAAGTTGACTGAGGTTTGTATTAACACGTCAAACGTCATCGAATCCATATATTGCTAAAGCGCGCCACCGACCCATTTGTCGGGATGACGTCACAACGACCGTTTTTTACATTCGACACCTTACCATTTAATAACGAAACGGCGTAGCGACTTGCGGTTTTCACCGTTACTCTTAGATATTTTTAATCTATCTTTAGACGAAAACATGAAATTTGGGTATACTGCCCCTTTAAAACACACGTGCTTTAAAGTTGCTAAGTAACGATACTTCAAGTATGACTTTTGAAACTGTGATGTGGATGAAATAAAAAATGATCAAAGTCCTCGTGTGAGATCGAAGGGACTTCAGCGCATTTTTGTGTGGCAGATCAGTGTTTTATTAGCCAATATTGACTCCACCATCAATAAGATCTTGCCAAAAGCTACCACGTTCACTTTGTCGGTACCATTTTCTCACTTACCGTGCACTCGCAATTCGCGTTTGAAGTTTTGACTCCATCATTGTCGACACCCACTTCTGATCACCCGCAACAATTCGGATTTGAAGTTTCGACTCCACCATCAGTAAGATCTCGTCGGGGGTTACCACATTCCCTTTGTCGATACACAGTTCCGACGTCCCGTTCATTCGTAATTCACATTTTGGTAGATTTCGCTAAAATCCCGGCATAAAATCGTATTCAACTTTTGGGTACTTCACATAGCTCGACCTTCTATTAGTGACACGAGAAAGAGAGACCGCGATTCGCGCTGTAAGAAACTTTTGGGCGCCCAAAGTCGACTACCCCTCGAAGCGCGCCGCGCAAAAGGTGGTTTATTTCGCCCCTAGGAAAAAAAACAAAATTCCGCCACGCAGGAGTTGTGCGCGTTGACAAGATCTTCCCGACGACACCAATTTGAAAACAATCGGAGAAAAACTGTAGAAGAAGATAGATAAAAACTGAAAAATCTCCAGGTTAGTATAATACGCTCGGGGATGGCGTCCAGATGTCGTCGACTCCAAATCTTGTAGCCCCATCCCTAACGTTCTTAATTACACGGCCCCGATAGTTACATATACACTCCTTGTCTTTTTACAAGCGTTTTTCTACGGGCGCGCATTTACTGCCAGCCAGCCAGCCAGCCGACCAGCCAGCCAGCCAGCCAAAGTGAGATTAAAAGCTACTTTTTACAAAAAAAATTTTTTGCAAAAATGCGCTAAAAAAAATTTTTTGCAAAAATGCGCTAAAAATCCTCTTAGGTCGCTTTCTGTAAATGCAGAAAGAACATTTCTTTGGCTTTTGTAGGTACCTATCCTTTGGTTGAAGCTTTTACAAACGCGCATAATTTAGGGTATGCTTCTAAATCTGTTCCACTTTTTAGTCCCAGCAATAAGTGAAGTTTTGAATGAATGCACCAAAAGATAGAAGATTTAAATACCTTTGACATTTCCTTCATATATGCTAGCATTATCGATGCATTTAAGACTTTATTCGTAAGTAACTTCCTATTCATCCATGGAAACAACTTTTCATATTCTTTATAATAGGCTTTTTCTACAATCGATATCCAAAGTAGGCATTTGCGCTCGTATTTGACAACGCAAACGTCATCTTTTTCGAGGAATGTCACTTTGTCGCTTATAAGCGACAAAATAGAAAAAACGCTCGCTCTCCCAATTATTAACTATAAATCAAATATGCATTGCTCAGAGTATCCAATGACAACGAGTAAATGACATCTTTCATTTGGGCATAAGATTAAAATGATTTGAGTGAAAAATTGAAATATTTGGAAATATGTGAACTGCTCGATTGTAGAAAAAACCTTGTGTGTAATTCGAGCGCAAATTGATTGTCGATTTCAAGAGATTGCCGCGCTCCTTCGTCGCGCGTCAACTGTCTCTTTCAATCGACAATATATCATTTTGCGCTCTTAATACACAAATAGCTATTACTGGATTTGGATTTTACACCTACCAACGTTTGTTTAGATTTTACAAGCGATTTAATGGACGATGTAATGTATTATCTTTTTCAACGGAAATCGTTTTATTTACAAAGATGATGATGATTATAAGCAAACGTCAAGTAACATTTCCATGGCAATCGTGAAATTTCGAACACCCAGCCCACTTAATTAAACATGTATTCGAGTATAACGTCAATATGACTTCATTGTATTTCCTATTTTTAGATTATACTGCAGGTATAATAAAAAAATACTATAAGATACACGTGTATAATTGGTCTTTAAAGCACTTGCAACGTTAAAGGCACTCCGCTTTGCGTCGTGCTCTTAAACTCGTTGCGCGTGCTTTAAAGACTTGATTATACACTTGTATCTTAATATACTATTATTTTTAAACTTCGCTAGGCCTAGATCTTACATCCGCACGTACTTATCTACCTATATTTTTAGCGCATTTTAGCAAATTTGTAAAAAGGTAGCTTCGACAACATCTTATTGATGGTGGAGTTAACACTGGCTGATTTGATCTGATCTGCCACATAAAAATGCGCTAAAGGCCCTTCGACGTCACACACGATGACTTTGATATGTAAATCGATATGAGAAAATATTTATACCTATTTTATATTTTCTCATATCGATTACCATTCGCCCCCATTTTGTGAACTTCAATTCCAACGTTATGGACGACACTCATTTGATATGTAAATTTTTTTAACGTTAACTAATTTTTTGATTTTCATCGTTATTTTAAAGATATTTCGATAAAACCAGATATTTCTTAAACATTTAAAGATCTTTAGTAACCGATGCACTTGGAAGTCGAAATTGCAATTTATGTACATGGTACACCGCATTTTTACTAAATAAACTTGTTAGAGATAGGGGAAATCACACAGTAGGTACTTCATCGTGCAATAGAATAAACTAATAAAGTAGTATATTATATACCAAGGGACTTAAGTGTGTGTTTTAATCCCGAGGGTGCAGATAGTTGAGCGCAACAAGCACCCGAGGGATTAGGATGCAATTTAGTCCTGTGAAAGAATAAATTTGTTTGATTGACAATGTCAAATTGTGACCGTATAACGATAAATAATGTCAGTTTGATTTAAAGATTCTAGTTTAATTTAAAACTACGGCGTATAAATGATCGTTTAAAACCCTGAAGAACAAGGTATAAGGAAACCAAAACTAACTACCTTCTAAATTCAAAAAGATATATGCAAACCGGCATAATAAGAGTAAAATATGCTGCAAGAATAAAAATGTACATATAGATAAATGTAACCATTAATCATTAAATTGTGTTTGATATAAGTAATTCAGTGTGTGCTGCCACTTTTTGTTCAGCGTCGGGTTTTTCACCCTCCGGGAGAAAAAGTGACACTTTAGTCCCTTTTAAATGATTGACAAAACACGTTGATTTAGTCCATGGAGTAAAAAAAAAACCAATAAATACAACAGTCATTGAGTTAGATATCTGAATTGCTCTATTGTAATCGAACATGGTTACCCTAGTATCCGTGAATACTACGAAGGCGTAGAACGGACAAGGTAGATCAAATTATAATAATCTCGAGAAAAAAGTCGGGATTTTTATTTATGACTACAATTTTATTACAAAACACGATTACCAGTAAACAGAGTAATTAAATTAAAGTTACAATTGCAGTAGGTACTTTAAAAGTATTTACACAAAAAGAAATTCAATACTGTAATCAAATACAATTTTGTACCTATTCGAATACTTCCCAGCTCTGCTTGGAGGTGTATTGTTTTGGTTATTAATAGTAATAATAATTAACTGGTGTGCTTAATTGATTACCGACGTTATAAAATGGAGACTCGGCTCATATAACCTACAGTACCTATAAAGAAGTAGGTAGTAAATATCATATGTATGTATACGTAAAGGTGGGTGTGATTAGTTTGATGGGATTAGGCTTTTATTAAAGAAAAGATGGAAAAAGTATTAATATTGTACCTATACGCAGATTAAGTACCCATCTACCAGCGCACTTTGTTCTTAATGAAGAGAAAGTTAGAAAGTGCTAAACCTGTTGATCCTGCTCGTCGGAGCAGTGCATTTTTTCGTGTTCACAACGAAATGGGTTAAAAGGGCCAGACTAAACGATCACCAAATTTAGTTCCTGTGTATAACATTTGGTTCGACTGATAAGTTGACTTTCGACAAAAATGGCATGATTTAAATATGATTGTGAACGTTAATAATTCATAATCGGCACGAAGAAATTTTAATTGCAACGGTGTTTCGCTTTTGAAAAATACTTCTTATCGACATTCGTTTCTTAATACAGTGCGTTATC
Source organism: Photinus pyralis (assembly GCF_008802855.1). Lineage (NCBI taxonomy): Eukaryota > Metazoa > Arthropoda > Insecta > Coleoptera > Lampyridae > Photinus > Photinus pyralis. The sequence goes on along the minus strand of NW_022170509.1, from coordinate 1,338,827 downwards.
TCTTGTATTTGGCGAGATACGAAAAATTTGTGAAATATAATTTTATATGTGACATTACGATCTATCCGATCGCATATTCAAACTTTCGGTGTCACTTCCGGTTTGACCGGAAATATTTTTTCAAATGCAATGCCTATATTTTTACGATACCTATTTCAAAAGAGTAATCAATTTGCAGTATGACAACAAAATTTGCATATGGTTGATATACAAAAAAAATAGAGAAATTAGTGATTCAATATTTAGAAAATTTATAAAATTTAGCATGTCGTGTGCTGTCAGGACGTGCGGTGCCTGTTGCATTACGAAAGAAATGGGATCTGTTATCAATAAAAAAGAAAGCAACCAATATTTGCGTAATGAAGCAGCTCAGGTTGAAGTTCTTGGCCAATTTGCCATAAATCCCTCAATGTCAACATTTATAGTTTTAGTCAATTATAAAATTTTTGTTAAATTGTCTTAATCAATATCGACTTTATTGGTACCACTGGAAAGCATTTTTCAGTAGCTCTCCAACGATGTGTCACAAGTATAGGGTTGCTATTTAGGATTTTTGAAGAGAGAGGGCTGGGGGGTTAAGAGAGGGGTGGGGGGTTGTCACTCATAACGTCACTCTGGTTCCCTCTCGATACCCCCGAAACGGTTTTGCGCGATTTTCAATAACCTCTTTAGTATGGAAATTATGGCCGACTGCAAGTTTTAAAATTGACACGACGTATGTATGTAAATGTTATGTTGTCATACAGCAAATTATTGCTCTTTTGAAATATCGTAAAAATATAGGTATATTGCATTTGAAAAACGATTTCCGGTCAAACCGGAAGTTTGAATATGCGCTCGCCAAATAAAATAGATATTTCTTTCTTCAAACGCAATGTACGAATATATATTTTTTTGTCGCTCTACTTTCATTCTGGATCCCACCTATACTTCCACTTTCCACATAACATGTAGTAAATACAAGTATCGCAAGTAACAATGCGTGAAATCGATATCCATTACCGATAAATAAAAGCGCAACTGTAATGTAGATTTTGACTTTGGATGCACAATTAAGTCCTAATATTAGTACGATACGTAGAAAATTCGTTTTGTAGTTGAAAATTTTTCAACTTTTTGCGAATATTCGGATTTCATACAAAACATCCGAAATTGGTATCTATGAAAACTAGGCTTTATCGCCGCGCGTTTAGAAGTGACTACTTATATCGGCCGTATAATCGTTTTGTATATGTGCACGCACACTACTTGAACACTTTTATTGCTAAAATTGACCATCTCCCTCTGAGTATCAAGTATCAACCAACGCCACTCTTTTAGGTAGTGTTACTAGTGTCTTCAGGAAAGGGACGTTTTCCTTGATAAACTGGTATTAATGAAATATATATTTAATAAACTACTTAATTTTATTGTGCATGATCGGAATAGCTTCAACTACTGCACATTAGTGCTTTGTAATAGATAAATTATTTTTACTAGAACTCTTCCCAAGCGGATGTGAGAGAGCCAGTGTCAGATGAGAATCTCAACAGACAGCACTAATATCAACATTTTATACCACCAAAAAAGAAAAATATGTTTGTTTAAAATACCAAAATATAGGTGGAATCTCTTTCGCCAGTTTTGAGACCGAACGAACAAAACTGTTTGCGTAAAGAAATCATTTTCACACAGAACAATTTTCTGGATAAATGTATTAAATCAGTATAGAGTGTATGCCTATACAAAATGTTTTTATTTAACATTGCATGTAAACAATAAACATAGTATAGAGTTATATTTGTAAAATTTTTAATGAAAGTATAGTATGTAAAGTATTTGTAATTCACTTTTGTAGTCACTGTAACTATAGCGAAGTATATTATCTACACCAAGGCACGAAGTTGTCCACTTTTTGGTTACCTACACTGAGTGTTTTAAAAAAGAGCTGCAACGCACAAAACGAAAGTAAGTTCGTTTGGTTCTCTTTACAATCACTCAACACGTATTTGTAGATAACATTAGTTTAAATGATATTAAAAAAGAAGTTAAGTTTGTTTGTAAATCACGAATATGTAGATCACTTTTTACGTTCAACCGAAATTTCTGGGAAATATCATCATGATGTGTGCTAATACTAAACGCGTGTTTTTTTTTATTTCAAACATTGTCGATTTGGTAGTTTTTAATTATTATCGATGTATTTAATGAAAAGTATTCAAAAATATATGTACTAACTTGTAGATTTGACTTTTTTTGCCATATACACTTAGGTTATAATGAAACACTAGCGATGCGGCACTATGTAGCTTCAATGCTTCACGTAAGTATTCTTTGTGCAAATATATTTAATTGTACAGAAGGCAGATGCCATTAATTAAATAATTTTTTCAGAAAAAAAAATTACGACCCTTATCACTCGAATTGGCGTCCCCAGCAGTCTCTTCTCCTGTGCAGCAGAAAGTAAAAATCTTGGACGAAGTTGAAGTGTATGAGATTACACATCCTGAGGCCGCTAATTTTGGTTGTAGTAGTTCACGCGGCAAACGATCGCCTATAAGTAATTCCCGGCCCCCATGGCGTTATTAAGGATACCTATAAGTTGAGAGGAAGTTAGATGACAAGTAGTTAAAAGTTAGTTACCTTTTTGTCCAAAAATTATTTATTGAAAGTGGTTCTGTGTTTATTATAATATCATGTTGTGTATTAGATGGTAGATGCATTTTGCATTGATAACCTTTTTAATATTTCTCACCTCTAATACATTATGTATCGCTTCACTTATATAATCACACAATATATGCTCTATTCCGTATTTTTTCTTTACTTGTCTGCCACCAGAAAACGTAGGTTCGTATTTCATGCAGCTAACCTTCCTTGTTATTCAAATTGACGAGAAAGATTGAAAGGTGCTTCTGCATAATCAAGCCCCCGCCCCCCTCAAGTACATTCCAACACACGGACGGACTGCCAGACGGAAGTAAGGACAAAACACTAGTAATCTTGTATTTTCATTTTTAAAACGGGGCCACACACATCAGTGGTTTGAAAGTACAAAATTGGCATACGAATAAGATAATACAACTCTGGTGATTGCTCTACCATTTGCGATTCGGTTTTTTAGCGGATCTTCAGGTTGTTTTCGAGAGAATGATGTTGTTCTTTCTGAGAGAAGCAGGGGCGGACTGGGTACTTACAGGCCAGGTGGAATTGCATAGGTTACGGGTCATTAAAGTATTGGTGTAACGAAGATGGCGGGGGGGGGGGGGTTCATCACAAAAACATTTTTAACTTCACTCTCTTGTCGAAATTCTAGATATTATTTTAATTAGGATTTTAAATGAAATCTTTAATTCAACAAAAACGAATTCATTATTACTTCCCACGCATTCCGGTCATTCCATTAACTATAGTGACCAGTGTACATGGTAAAAGTGTAAACCCAACTAGAGACATTCAGGTCCAGAACACTGCAATGTATCGTTTGACAGCCGATTGTGTAATAATATTGGGATACCGAAGTGGTCTTGCCAACGAAGTAAAGCGGTCACCAGCGATCGCCGCCACCATCACAAGCACTGAAGCACAAAGTTATCGCGATACCGTAACTCATGTACGCACTTTTACCACAGTACATTCCAACACCCAACTTCGAAGTGGCGACATCATTAAATCATCCGGTAGATGTTCTGACGACTTAAATGAAAAAAGCAACTTTTAATTTCAGTGTGTGCAACGCTTATTTGTATGTCGGCAATTACAATCGATCATTTAGCCGGAAACAGAGGAAGGTCATTTATTACCCCAATGCTATACCTAGGTAGGTACCTTCCTAACAAACGCGCGAGTAGTAATAAGGAATGGTACGTGACGCTAATAAGCCCCCCAGGTACGATCATGAAATTGATAAAAATGGACAGAGGGCACCTTAATAACACGTTTAGAATAAAAAAATTTGCGGAAGAAGGCCTAAATTTTCCACAATCTTCATTAAAAGTTCACTTCATTTTCTGGAAATGTGGACCTTCTCCTTCACGTAGCCCCAAAGAAAACAATCTGTCGCTGTTAAATCGCATGAGCGAGGCGGCCAAGCTGGCTGATGATTTCGAGAGATTAGGGGGCCAGGCGGCGATTTAGAATTTTGGTAATATACCTCGATATATTTTAACACGTTACTCTGTTCTATAGCGTTCCATTGTGACTGTCAACTAAATTGTACTACATTCTACTGCTCAAATGTTTAATTTGGTGACAAAAAATGGAAACGTTCAATTACAGCAAGCATTTAACTTCCTGCGTTCCCGATGGGCGACCCTGATGTATAACTACATGTGATTGCTAGGCCAACTGTCGTGGCATTGTCTTGGTCTTGGCAACTTCTTCCAGCTGCAAGAATTTTTGTTTGGACATGTCGAATTCCGACCTCATTATGCACGTTTCAATTTGCTTACTTAAATAGCGATCATCAGGCATTTCATAAAGATCAATTGAGCAATACATACCTGGAATACAGAGTGTTTACGCACCATAGGGATTCCAATGTTAATGTCTTTATATCGAAATATTTTCTCCTCTAATTAATTTAAGGCAAAGTTGTAAATAGGTTTCTTGTAGCTTGAAAAATTCTGCATGTCCTCATTTATTATGTTCAATTCAAATCAGTGTGCTAGCCCCTCATCGTGTCCAGTTATGACCTACCTAAGATGAGCAGAAGGCACACCATGATATTTCGCAGGTTACGGATGGGACACACCAGATTAACACATGGCCATCTAATGGAAGCTAAAGACCCGCATGTGAGCATTGCAACTTACACAGTCCTGACAGTAAAGCACATCCTTATATGGACTGCCCAAAATACGCGGACATTAGAAAACGACACGACCTAAAACCAGAGCTTAGAGAAGTTCTAACAAATAGTTTCCAGAACGTTATCAATTTCCTTAAAGATGCTAATCTGTAGGTATAATTTACCGGGTGTCCACTCTCAAAGTCGAACATAGGGAATTAATATGTGTATTCAATTCGTAGTCTTTTGGCAATTATTTCTATAATACACCAATATAGTATGTTAGCAATAAAGGCTTCGAACGATTTTTATTAAAAATACACAAAAATACTAGTAAGGAAAAACAAATTAAAGTAAATATTCAAATAACCCCCCGTTTTGAGCTAAGCAATATCCCAGTCGGTTGTAAAAACTATTTCGCACATTCGCTAACTCCCTGTTAGTAATTAACGCGCATTCAGTAACTATAGCTTCTCTCAAAGAATTAATATCTGGGTGGCGTCTTTTATAAATTTTACTTTTAAGGTGTCCCCACAAGAAGAAGTCGCAAGGTGCCAAATCTGGAGATCTGGCTGGCCAATTTATGGTACCACTTCTACCAATCCAATGATTTGGAAATGAATTATTTAAAAAATGTCTAACGTTTAAACCAAAATGCGCAGGACAGCCGTCTTGTTGGAACCAGATCTCCTGATTTTCTCTTGCAACGTCTTCCAATGCGGGTCCTACCTTTGTTACCAAAAGATCTAAATAGGTTTCTGAATTTAAGTTTCCTTCAATTTCAAATGGGCCGATAATATTATGATTAAAAATCCCAGCCCAGATATTAATTTTTTGAGGATACTGAGTTCTGGTTGAAATATTAAGCCTAGGGTTTTCCTGAGCCCAATGACGTGTGTTTTGAACATTGGGTTCATTATTGAGGGTAAAGGTACACTCGTCTGTGAAGCATATCGACGATAGAAAGCGGCGATCGTTGTTAGCGCGCTCTTGTATCTCATAACAAAATGCACTCCTACTTTCTTCGTCAACATAAAAAATCTCTTGATGACATTGTGGTTTATAAGGGTGATATTTGTATTTCTTTAATATCATCCATACCCGCGACTTACATAAACCAGTTTCATGGGAAATTTGCCTCAAACTGTACGTTGGGTCTGCATTTATCATCGCCAAAACTTGCTCTTCTGTGCGGTCATCCCCTTGTCGATATCCTATGATATGATGTCATTTTAGAACATGTTTTAAAATAAAATTTGTAATGCTCACCACCCCTACTTTCTGATTCTACTGAAATATTTGCCTGATTTTCAAATTTTTCTACATATTTTTGTATGGTACTTGCTGATGGTATCGGTCTCGTATTAAACGCAACGGCAAACAAATCTCGAACTCTTCGCAAACTAACACCGCTATAAAAGGTTTTTACCATAAAAACTCTTTCTTCGTTGGTATAATTATTCATCTTTCCGTAAATTCAGTTTCACAAAAGCGTAAACGTCAAATTTTTATTGATAAACAAACTGTTTCAAGCCTACTATGTTTTGGAAAATACTGTCGAATTTTTAATCAAAACGATTTAAAATTTTTCATTACAATTTCAATTTTTAGTCTTGTTGTTAGTATCAGTGGATGCGCAATAATTTTCTCTTTCCAATGATACCATTACCTTTTCTGTAGAATAAGTTGGCGAGCAGAAATCCGCAAAAACGTTCAACTCCATGTTAAATCCCTATGTTCGAGTTTGAGAACGGACACACGGTATATAGTCTAATGTAAAATGTAAATTTTTCGTCAATTTTCATTTTCTGTTCATTTTTGTGTTTTGTAACTTACTGTTCTAAATTAATTACTTATAACATGTGCCAATGGCCTATGGTTGTCGAGGCACTCAAACCAAATAAAAAAAATAAAAAATTAGCAAATGCCAGAAGAGCGTTTTATGACAGCTTAGCAAATTATTTAACCGCGAATGGTGACTTATTTGAGCATTTTTTAAATAAACTGTTTTGTGATCTCCTAGTTATTTGATAATTTGAAAGTTTTTGATAAAAAAGGAAATTATCCCGGAGCGAGTTTTCCGAAGGTTTTCACTATTTAGGGTGAATGGTATTTGTAGGCGAGATTTCGTAGACGAATTTCCGGAGCAAACTTTCGGCGGAGGATTAAAAAAATGAAATCAGTATATAAAATCTATATTTGATGATGAAAGATGATCTCCGGAATAACAATAGAGTGGATAACGGCTTATAAAATATGAGGTGGATGATACCTACTTTGTGAAGAAAGAAAAAAAACTGCTAAAGATAATGCATTCTATGACTAATGATGGATACCTACTCGTACTCGGATTGAACTACGAACCAAATTTAGATTAGCAGAGTTACTTATCTTACAAAAATGTGTACTTGAAAATCCCAACCTATTCTATTTTGAAACACAAGCACGCGTTGGCTTGGAATAATCAGGTCAGAAAATAGAGTTCAAGTAACGCCATCTACTTTAATAAAACCTCTGAAAATGAAAGCTCGGGGCCCCATTTCTCGCCCAACGTGCAAGAAGCCAAGTTTGCAGACTCATCACATATACAATGGTATGTGTATAATTTTTTTTTATATTGCACCTACAGACATTTAATTTGCTTTAGGCGGACCTCAGCGCGCGTGATGTAGAAAGTGAGTACCTACTTATTTATGTTATATTTCCTTTTTTCCAATTTTATTTGATCTGATCATTTAGGGTGTCTATTTTTAGCCCGTGCGCGCTTATAAGGCGCGTGCTAAAAATATCGAAATGTAATATATAGGTAATACTTCTTACATTACAGGGGCGGAATTTGTATTCTCCATTTATGACTTTGAAGGAAACGGCACCTGCGATGCCGTGAATTTAGGTGACATGCTACGCGCCCTTAACCAAAATCCCACTTTAGCACTCATTGAGAAATTGGGCGGAACGAAAAAGAAAAGTACACAATTATCTTGCGCCATCAATATTTAAATAAACATATTCGTTGTTACAGATGAGAAAAAAATGAAATTAGACGAATTTCTCCCAATTTATAGTCAGGTAAAAAAAGAAAAAGAACAAGGAACTTTCGAAGATTTCTTGGAGTGCCTGAAACTGTACGATAAAGAAGAAAATGGCACAATGATGGCTGCAGAACTTGGACACATTTTACTTTCTCTCGGTGAGGGCCTAACAGATGATGAATGCAAAGAATTACTCGATGACTGCATGGGAGAACCGGACGAAGACGGATTTGTGCCATTTGAACGTAAGTAATCTATACACGCACTTCTCTATGTAAAATATCAAAATGTGAACGAGCCGATGAAATTTTTAGCATTTCTTAAGAAGATGATGGCGTAATCGGTACCTTTGTTGTAAGTAAAAAATTCTTATACGGTCGCTCGCTTCGCACTTCGTTTACCTATACCTTCCCTTTCACTTGACGCATTTTGCTTTAGCATTTTTTCACGATGCTCAGATCTAACTGGAATTGTATTTTTAGCTCAACTTACATCATGGAGTGTACCTGCCGAAAAAGAAACATTCAAACAATTCAACCTAGAGGGACGTTGTTACCGTCTTTTTCCTCCGTCTGTTACCTTAATTTTAAAGGACAAATCCATTATTTTTACGTTATCATGGAAAATATTAATGGCGTTAATTGTATTACATATTAATAATAAAATGTATAAATTCGACGTTGCATTAGTGTCAAAATAGCCTACGCTAAAAACAGATCGTGACCCACTCACGCACGCACGCATACGTTGGCAGAGGTACATACCGGGTGGTGCACGGTAAGTAGGAACATAGGGAAATTAGTTTTATGCAATATCCTGCCCTCCTGTACATTTTACAGAAATAACTGCAGAGTTGTTCAGAATTAAAAGGTGCATACAAAACTGTTTTTACATGTTTTATTAAGCTTTTGGTATACCCGCAAATTTAACAATAAAATTCAAAATTCCTGTTATTAGTATGCATTAGCCATGACTTTTGTTGTTTTATGAATTGCTACGAATAACAGAAATGTTGAAATTTATTTTTAAAAGTTTTGTATGCACCTTTTAAATCTGAACACCTTTAAACTCTACAGTTTTTTCTGTAAAACTGTACTGGACATCGAGGATACCAAATAGAACGACATAGCGTCTTTCACAGTTAAGTTCAGGGTATACCATCCGCAGATGTATAAAGTTGCATATGTTGAAGGCTGGTGCGAAGAAACTAAGAAAACATTGGGAGATCAGATAAAAGATCTCATTTGTTCTAAATGTGCAAACAGATAGGTAATTACCACACAAAATGGAGATATACTCAAACTACACTGAAAAATTCATACTAGAGATTTGGTCGCCCAAACTTTGTAAAACACTAAAAAAGAATTAAAGCGTTACGGTATTACATATCACATTTTAATTTTCTCCATTACAAAATTGAAAAGCTCACCATATTTATAACTCTCGCCAGGAAAGACTGCCGGTCACAGAACACTTGATCCCGATCTACAATCTGTGTTTTTCGTAAGGTGCTAGCGACTTCCGGGATAGTATCGTGTCAATGTTGAACGAAAAGACTTTTTGTTCAACATTAGCACGATCCTATTCCAGAAGTCGCTCGCATCTTAATAAAAACAAAGATTGTAAATCGACACAAGGTGTGCTGTGACCGGCAATCTTTCCTGGCGAGAGTTATATGTAGATGATGTCATAGATTTAAATTAAAACAAAATATACCTAGGCGCCACAACCATTTCATACTTACTTAATTATTTTGATCGGAAAAAATGCTATTAGCAATGCAATATAAGTATTATTTTTAATCGAGTTCAATTAGATACCTACATTAAAAAGTGGGGAAAGTAACTAAATAAGTAGGTTATAGTAGGTAGATACTTACCGTCCTCAGTAAAAAAAATGTTATTCAAACACGGATTATATAGGAATTTGATCAAACAGTACTTAATGGAAACTCGTAATATAACGATGTATACACATTTTAATGCAATTTCAAATACATAATCAAAAAAAAGGTGAAATGTCGCTTCTAAAAGTCCAGCTAATGTCTTACACGTAGTTTACCTGTAAGTTCATCTGACCATGATTATAGTGGGAAGTAGTTCGTCTTTTGATGGTTATATAATACGTACTTTGTTTTGGATCACGTCCGTTCGCACATCTTCTTGAGAAATGCTGAAACGAAGTGAATTAAAACTATTTGCATGAATCATTACCAGTTTGATTTGATTTTAAAGCTAGTGGCAAATTTCGCTTACGGGCGTACTCAATTTGACCCTCGTCATCTTCTTCCCCCATGCAATCTTCAAATAAGGTGTCCACTTCCGCTTCCGATAATTTTTCACCTACAAATGTGTATAGAAATAAAGTAAATAATAAAATTCAAATTATCAACCTAACGCCATAAGTGCGTGATGAAGTTCCGCCACCATCATTTTACCGTCTTCCGCTTTATCATACAATTTCAGGCATTCAATGAAGTCCTCGTAACATCCTTGATCCTTTTTTTCTTTCTTACAATCACTAAATATCGGTAAAAATTCTTCAAATTTGAATTTTTTTTCACCTGCATTATTGAAGCTCTGTTTCTGATACTTGGCAAGTTTGTGAAGTTTACGTACCTTTCTTTTTAGTAGCTCCCAACTTTTCCAAAGATTCCAGGCTGGGGTTTAACTGAAGGGCACGTAGAACTTTTCCTAACATGGTTCCATCCAAAACGCCATCATCCGCATATATGTCAAAGGCAAACTCTGCGTCTAAATTATGATGTCAAAAGAAATTATACCAAAATCAAAAACCAAATTACCTTCAATTTCTCTCTCTTTAAGATCTGCCTGCAATTAAATATAACTACAATATAGTATATTACGTCGTCATAAGGTTGCAACAGAGCGAATTACAGGTGAGTACAAAAATTAATTAAAAACGGGCACCTAAACACCACTCACCATTTTGTAGGAATGATTGAATGACAACTGGACAATTGAATACCTGCAGCGTTAAAGGTACTTATAGACTCTTAATTATACGCATTGCACCAGTCTAAAAGCGTAACGGAAGAGAGTAGAGGGAAATTTCTAATTATCGACACGTCCCAACAACAGATTGAAATTTGAGATCACCTCAATGCCAAATATGTATGCGTACGGGTTAACTTTTAATCAAGGATAGTTATTTATGTATTAAGTGCAGTACGAGAACGTTTATGCCCTCCCGAGGGCGACACGCTTACAACAAGCCCTCGGGCCAGTTGTAAGTCGTCCGAGGGTATACATCAAGTAATACCCGTGGTACATACAAACTTTTTATGTCATAGGTACTAGCGGTTATAGATAATTGTAAGAAATATTAGATTCAATTTAGGACGAGTGGGGGTAGTCTGTGAACGCCGCTATGTTTAGGGGACAGCAATTGCCGATTTCAACAAGCGAATTGGGGCGTCCAAAGTGAGTTGCGGGGGACATAAACGCGGTCTCTCCGGCATGGGGCGCTGGATCGTCCAACAATAGGAGCGAAATCATTACCGAATGGGCCGAGACGCCGATTATAATACAGGTTCGAGATCGATTTATGAGCAGGGTACGCGCCGATAAATTGTCGATGTTACCTTCTGCTCACAAAGGCTACTCGCCTATAAAGGTTGGGAAGAAGGATTGTGAAACGTTAAGCGATCCTAAATATATAGCGTGGGAGTGTAGGTTGGGGTGGCTACGCAATCGGGTGCCAGTACAAGCCATAATAAACTTTAGAGGGTGGAATTTTGGTGCTATCCGAGGTGTGGAGGGATACATATGGATATGATTTGTTCAGGGACATTAGCGGCCTACTAGGTAGTTATAATCACTAGGGATTATGGGTTCTGCTCTATGGGTTGGAAGTCTGGTGCCCAGCGATGTAGTGGGGGGCGGCCAAAGCTAGAGTGGAGCAGGTGACGCGGCTGTTGGCCGTGAAGGTTTGCAGCGCATACCGCACCGTTAACCTGGAAGATGTGATGGTAGTCGCAGGACTAACCTCGGCGCGATTGTAGGATGATTCGCCCCCGAAAATTCGCCCCTGAAAATTCGCCCCCGGTATATTCGCCCCCAAGAAAACTTGCCCCCAAGTAAATTCGCCCCCGGACTATTCGCCTCCGTAAGATTCGCCCCAGGAAATTCGCCCCGGAAAACTCGCCCCCAAGAAAACTCGCCCCCGGACTATTCGCCTCCGTAAGATTCGCCCCAGAAAGATTCGCCCCGGAAAATTCGCCCCCGGCAAGTTCGTTCCCGACAAATTCGCTTCTGAAAGATTCGCCCCCGGTGATTCCGCTCCCGTAGGATTCGCCCCATAAGATTTATTAATCCTCAGAGGTAACAGGGCCAGCAGTTCATAAAATGAATTTTGGTTAATTTTTTTTTTTGTAATAACTGGTATACCTAAATAAAGGGGGTAGAATACTAGCACTCAAATACCTGTTAACTAAAATATGAATAGGTAATTAAGATAAGGATGAATAAAGTAAGGGTGATTTGCAAAGGAATTGACATCCAAAGGAAATAAATCCTATATTCACAATGATTTAATGACTTCTATTATTTCAGACATGACATAAGTTTAGGTTAGTTTAGGTTAGGTTAGGTTAGGTTAGGTTAGGTTAGGTTAGGTTAGGTTAGGTTAGGTTAGGTTAGGTTAGGTTGCCGAGCCGGTTCTTTCTAAGATCAAGGCCGCAATTAGCGATCGGGAGGTAACCCTGCTGGAGGACAACTGCACGCTTGTGGTTAGGGACCTCGACGCCGTCACAACGGAGAATGAGGTATTGGGTGCCATCATCCAAACGGTGTCAGGAGCAAGATGCAGGATTAAGAGCATGATTACGGTTGAGAGAGGGCAGAAGGTGGCGTACGTCCACGCCAACCGCGAAGCGGCGGAGGAAATACTGGCACGGGGGTACCTGCTCGTGGGGCTAACCTCATGTAGGGTGAGGATTAGCCAGGACCTAGTGCGGTGCAACCGATGCTGGGAGATTGGGCACATCGCGGACGCGTGCAGGGGGAGGACCGCAGGGCGCAATGCTATAATTGCGGGAACGCCGGACACTATGCGCGGGAGTGCAGTAACGAAGCAACGTGCAAAAGATGCGAGGGACTGGCGAAGGGCCTGGGGGTCGGGCACAGGGCCTACACAAGGCAGTGCATGTTTGAGACAAGGAAATCGGAAATGGCGGAGACGATGGCCAGCGGATCACAGGGTGGCGATACCTCGGCACGACAGGGTGTGGCTATCGGGCAAGAGGTTGAGAATCAAGACCGGGACATAGAAGAGCAAGTAGATCATGCTTAGAGTGATTCAGGTGAATTTGCACAACATGGGGGAAGCGTTGGACCTGGCCGTGCAAAAAGCTCAGGAGACACGAAGGGACCTTCTAGTTCTCGCTGAGTACGGTAGTGCGCGCGCGAGCGGAGGGATGTTTGTGGACCTGAGCGGCAAGGCCGCGATCATGTGTGTAAACGCGAGCATTGGTGCGGACCGTGTAGGCGAGGGCAGGGGATTTGTGTGGATACAAACCCAGGGTGTATATGTGTACAGTGTCTATTTCCCACCGAACGAGAGCGATTTTGAGCTCGAAGGTAAACTAAATGACATCGCGGACTCTATTAAACGCATTGGTGCAACCAAAGTGATTATCGCGGGGGACATAAACGCGGCCTCTCCAGCATGGGGCGCCCGTTCGTCTAACAACAGGGGCGAAATTATTATGGAATGGCTAGAGACATTGAACCTGGTAGTGGTAAATACAGGCTCGAAGCCGACCTTCGAACAGGGGACGCGCCAATCAATCGTCGACGTTACCCTTTGCTCACAAAGGTTACTTAACGAATTTGCAGAGTGGGAAGTGCTAGAAGACGAGACATTAAGCGACCACAAATACGTAGCATGGGAGGTCAGGCCGAGGCTGCTGCGAAACCGAGCGCCTTTGCATACTTATAAAAGCTTTCGGGGCTGGAATAGCAACAAAATTGACCGAAACAAACTGGAGAGGTGCTTGCAGGAAGTAGACGGGGAAAAAATTACAGATGTGGACAAGCTGAGCGGGTTACTACGCGAAATTTGCCGCAGAGTCATGCCTCTCAAAAAAGCCGGCAGGAAGTCGCAGTTCTGGTGGAACGACGACATCGCTCACCAGCGGGAGATTTGCGGGCGATGCAGAAGAGCCTACCAGCGAAGGAGGAGAAGGGGCGATAGTGCGGATAACGAGAGAGCCAATCTGAGGGAGGAGAGAAAGGAACTAAAAAGGATGATAGCCGAGAGTAAAAAGAGCTGTTGGAAGGAGCTTTGCCAAGACGTGGACAGAGACGTATGGGGAAAAGGCTACCAAATCGTAACTAAAAAGATCGCCAAGCGCACCATAAAGGTTGGCTGGAACGACGAAGCTCTCGAGGCGGAGGTAAGAAGGCTCTTCCCTGAGCATCCAAGATTGGAACCGTTTCCGGAGGGAGAAAGACCGCCCCCGCACGATCACGTGACGACCGAGGAAATAGCGATGGCCGCGAGACAGTTGCCTAATAGAAAGGCTCCGGGACCAGACTATGTGCCGGCACCAATTGTGAAAGCTTTAGCTCTGGAAAAACCCGGCATATACAGGAAGATAATAGACGACTGCATACGCGACGGCGTATACCCGGAGGGGTGGAAACGCTCAAAGTTGGTGTTGATCCCGAAGGCGGCAGGCTCCTACAGGCCGATTAGTCTACTGGACTTTTCCGGGAAGCTAGCGGAAAAGGTGATAAAGAACCGGATTAGCGCGGAGGTAGAGGACAGGCTGTCAAAGAGACAATATGGTTTCAGGAAAGGTCGATCCACCATCGACGCAGTACGCGAGATAGTGGCGCAAGTCCAGGCAGCAAACAGAGGGACGTGGAGGACGAGGCAGGTCTGCATAGTGGCATCCCTCGACGTCCAAAACGCCTTTAACTCGGCAAGGAGGGAATCAATCTTGGAGGCCATGACGGAGCAGGGGGTCTCCGCGGGACTCACGCGGGTGATAAGAAGCTATCTCACGGACAGGCAGGTGGAAGTGGAAAAACCGTCGGGCGAGGTTTGGAAGTTCGTCGATAGTGCGGGAGTGCCGCAGGGGTCCGTTTTGGGGCCACTGCTGTGGGTCTTATTGTACGACGGCGTGCTTCGAATCCAACACGAGGAGGGTGTAGAAGTGTTCGGGTTCGCAGACGATTTGACGGTAGTGGCAAGAGGACGTGACGTGGACGAGACCGGGCGAAGGATACAGCGGACAATCCAGAACATCGCGGCCTGGATGG
This sequence comes from Photinus pyralis, assembly GCF_008802855.1. Lineage (NCBI taxonomy): Eukaryota > Metazoa > Arthropoda > Insecta > Coleoptera > Lampyridae > Photinus > Photinus pyralis. The sequence continues at coordinate 1,323,738 of NW_022170509.1, read as the reverse complement.
AGCAAAGAAGCTTGACTCTGGTGCCCGAGAAAACCAAGGTGGCCATGATGACCGGGAAGAGGAGGATCGGCCAATTCACGCTGGAAGTGCTCGGCGAGAGGATGATTGCGGAAAAGAGCATTAAAATCCTCGGAATCACGATAGACAAGTGTCTACACTTTACGGAGCACGCCCGCGGCGTATGCGGAAAAGCAATCAGGTGCTACGAGGCTCTTAAAAAGATACTGCCCAATACGGGAGGCGCTCGTGCAACAAAAAGGAAGGTGCTGGCGGCGGCTGTCATGTCAATCGTGCTGTACGGATCCGAAGTCTGGGGATCCGCCATGAAGTGGGGCGTAGCGGCGAATATGACCGATAGAGTCACAAGGTTATTAGCAGTGTCAATTGCGAGCGGGTACCGAACGGTCCAGTCGGACGATATCATGGTAATAGCCGCCCTTCCACCAGGACAGCTTATGGTAAGAGCAAGGATGGAAGGATGGGACAAAGCGCGATTGAACCAGGAATGGCAAGAGAGATGGGAGCGGAGGCAGTCCTGGACCAGGAAGCTCATCCCGAACCTGGACAACTGGGTCGACAGGCTGCACGGAGAAGTGGGCTATCACCTGACCCAATTCTTGACGGGACACGGGGAAAATGCCGTGTACTTACTGCGGATAGGGAAACGCGATAGTGACGAGTGTGTGGACTGCGGAGATAGAGACACGGAGGGACATGCCGTATTTGAATGCCAGAGATGGACAAGAGGCAGAATAGAGACCGAGACAGAAGTGGCAGCAAGCCTACAGCCGGAAAACATCATCCAGTTGATGATAGAGAGCGAGAACAAGTGGACCAAAATCGCGCGGTTCGTGATCACCGTAGTCCAAACTAGGGAGAGGGAGGCATGGACTAGGGGTCAATAGACGGGTAATACAATATAACTATGGCTACATCTATGGGGACGAACACCTACCCCGGCCGTTCGGCATAGCGAGGAATGCTAGCGCGGTGCCCTATGCCGACAACTATGGCGAGTGACTACGAGTCGAAGGAGGATAGGGTTTTAGTGGGTAAACCTTACCTAGATGGAAGGGAGTCCCACACACCCCCCCGCATAGAGCCAAGCGGGGGCAGCCTATAAAAGGTTTCCCAAACCTCATTAAAAAAAAAAAAAAAAAAGGTTAGGTTAGGTTAGGTTAGGTTAGGTTAGGTTAGGTTAGGTTAGCGAAGTTTCGAGGCGAACGGACGCGTTTTCGCGAGCTCCGGAGCGTTTTAAATTAGTGGCGTTGAGTTTTTGTGCGGCAAATTTGCGAGTGGTACCGTTGGATGCGCGCTTAAAAACCGAATCCAACGGAGCAAAAATTACGTGGATCGGACCAGTGGTTCGGGAGTTACAAATTTTTTAAGTTTTCTTTAAGCTTATTTTGGAAAACCCGTTATCAATTGGGACCTCGTGGCAGTGAAATTGGTAACCGAGAGGGCGATAACATCAGGGAGACTATCAGAAGGTAGGACTAGGTGCAAGGAGTCCAACCCGCACCGGGACGCCCTTATCGGCCCACGCCTTTAGGTGCTACCGGCCTATCAAATTTTCGGCGATAGCGACAGATAGGCGTTTGGCGGCGGAAGGGGGGGCGGTAACGGGCCGGGACAAAATTCGGCGGATACGGCTTGAAAAGACGAGTATTTGGACACCCCACACGAGGGGGTAGCGACGACCCCTACGCACGGGGGTGGTAGCAGCCACGTGTTTTGGGGGTGCGGAAGGAGGGCTGCGGTGTGCCTGGAGTGATTGCGGTAGCCTAGTACAGGTAGGCGTGAACACGTGTAGTGTTTTTCAGCGTTATCGCGTCGCACGTGTGGGCGCGATAGCGTTATCTGTTTTGTGCGTGTCAGGAACAGATAGGGTGCTAGACGGTGAACGAGTGTTCGGATCGGATCGGGACAAAGTGCGTGAGGTTCGGGGTGAAAACCCGCGTCTTTCGACACCCCACTCGGGGGGGTGGGAGCAACCCCTGCGCGTCGCGTTAACGGGGGCGTAGGACTTTTGTATATAGTAGATTAGTTAGGCGTAAGACCATCCGCGAGGTGAACTTTTGTAAATATTAGTTAGGTTTAGCTAGGATTTGGACGAATTGTGCGGGGTAAATAGGACTCTTGGGTACTTCGTGCATTTATTAGAATTAGGGATAGTTCGTGTACATAGTAGGGTAGTGTGGACGCTTTTGCGCCAAGATGAGCGGATCGGAGGGATACGCGTTTGGGGAGGGCCGACCGAAGGTTCTACGGACGCCACCACCGGGGCAATATGCTAGCGGCGGTGGAAACAAAGGGGACGAATACAGGAGCGACGAGGTGGTGCCTGAAACACCTCTAGCAGGACCTGTCAGGAGACCCAGTAGTAGGAAGAGGAATGACAGTTCCTCGACCGACGAGGAGACTGTCCAGCTTGTGAGGCCCAAAAAACAGAGGCGAAGGGCGGACGAAGAGGAGGAGACGGTTCTGGTGTCCCCCAGGTCGGCCGCTACCGACTTGGGTGACATCAGAAAGATGCAGACTGAGGAGTCGATGATGGAAGGCGACGTAAGGCTGGCCATCGACGAGGCGATGGGATTTATTCGTGGTTCGACGAATACCAACAAGCGGCTGAAGGAGATGACGTGGAGGATCAGCGAGAAGTTCGCGGCCCTAGAAAACCATAGGACCATGATCGAGCGCAGGTGGAGTTCTTACGTGAGGGCCTTGAAGGTGGCGGCAGTGAAAGGACAAACGGCGGTGGTCAGGGTGCCCCAGGTTGGACCAGTTGTGGTGGCGCCGAGAGCGACGAAGGAGAGCCAGGTACAGACGGCGAGGGAGATGGAGAAAATTGAGGTGACAACCCAGACGAGTCCTCACAAAACGTACGCGGAAGCGATAGGCCAGGAAGGACCGAAGGCCGGGTCGAGTGGAGAAGCCGCCCTAAGGATTGCTGAGATTAACAGGCAGAGGGCGAAGAATCTCAAGTTCGTAGACCGCGAGACGACAGACGCCGCTGGTACGGAAACGGAGGGGGAGTGGCAGCGGGTAAGGAAAAGAAGACAGAAGAGCAAAGTTGACCCATCGAGCGGCAGCGAGGGAACTACGACAGCGGCAAATGTCAGAAGGAGACCGAGACCGGAGGCGGTGCTGATCAAGCTGAAGGGGGAGAACGGCATGGAGGAAGTGCTGAGACGGGTCAGGAAGGTAGACATGACGGGGGTCAGTACCAGGATAGAAGGCATAACAAAGACACGGACGGGTGATATACTCCTGCGGGTGGAGAGAGGGGCGGGAAAGGCAGCGCCGGTGCTGAATACGATTAAGGCCGCCATTACGGACCGGGAAGTGATGCTCCTTGAGGAGAACTGTAAGCTGGCCGTGCGGGATCTGGACGCCGTGACTACAAAGGAGGAAGTGCTCGAGGCCATACTGAGAGTGGAGCCGAAGGCTAGGTGTCGGATGAAGACGATGGTGGAAACCGAGAGAGGGCAGATGGTGGCGTATGTTTTCGTCGACCGGAAAACGGCGGATGCGATCACTAGAGCAGGTTTCCTCAGGGTTGGCCTGACGTCGTGCAGGGTGAGAGTGCTGGCGGAGCAGGCGCGATGCATAAGATGTTGGGAAGTAGGGCACATAGCGGCAAAGTGTACGGGCGTGGATAGGAGCCGCATGTGTTTTAAGTGCGGGAAGGCGGGGCACCAGGTCAGGGAGTGCGCGGGTGAAAACGAATGTTTTGTGTGTGAGGGAGTTCAGCCGGGTACTGGCAAGGGACATAGGGCGTACACGACGGGGTGCCCGCACGACAAGAGACGGGTGGGGGTGGCGCCAAACCCCGTAGTGAAGGAGGTGACGCTTGTGAGTGAAGGCGAGGATGCACAAGAGGAAGGACGGCAAATAGACTACGCACGTAATGATTAAGGTTCTCCAGATCAATCTTAATAATAGTAGAGTGGCCTTGGACATGGCGGGGATAGTAGCAAGAGAAGTGGGGGCGGAGGTACTTGTGTTCTCGGAGGTAGGACCGGACACTAGGGGGATGCGTGTGTTCAGGGACGTGACAGGTGCGGCAGGGATAATGGTGACAGGTGGAGTGATTGTGGACAAAGTTGGACAGGGTGTGGGATATGTGTGGGCGTTAGTCGGGGGTATTTATGTTTACAGCATGTACCTACCTCCTAACGATGCAATAGCGCAGTTAGAGGGACGGCTGGACGATCTTGGGGAGATCATTAGGATTAATGGACGTGGCAGGGCTATAGTGGCAGGGGACGTCAATGCTGCATCCCCCATGTGGGGAGCACCACGTACGAATGTCAGGGGAGAGATTGTCGAGGAATGGGCCTGGTCGTTAGGTTTGGTGTGCGTGAATAAGGGAAACGTGCCCACATTCCAGGGAAGAGGCAAAGGGACAATTATTGATATCACGCTGATATCGGACGAGATGAGTCACTTAGTGACGGAGTGGCTAGTGTTAGATGTGGACTCAATGAGCGATCACAACTACATAGTGTGGGGGGTTAGAAGTGATACAGGGACAGTAGTCGAGCAGGTGCAACGGGCCGATAGTAGCGGACCTTGGAATGCAAG